>NC_063365.1:6036367-6065344 GCF_021869965.1 Rhincodon typus | reverse complement strand
TTGACTATCCCTAATCAAATTATTCCTTTCTAGATGATTATAAATCCTATCTCTTATAATCCTTTCCAACACTTTACCCACAACCGAAGTAAGGCTCACTGGTCTATAATTACCAGGGTTGTCTCTACTCCCCTTCTTGAACAAGGGGACAACATTTGCTAGTCTCCAGTCTTCTGGCACTATTCCTGAAGACAACGACGACATAAAGATCAAAGCCAAAGGCTCTGCAATCTCCTCTCTAGCTTCCCAGAGAATCCTAGGATAAATCCCATCCGGCCCAGGGGACTTATCTATTTTCACACTTTCCAGAATTGCTAACACCTCCTCCTTATGAACCTCAATCCCATCTAGTCTAATAGACTGTATCTCAGTATTCTCCTCGACTACATTGTCTTTTTCCTGTGTGAATACTGACGAAAAATATTCATTTAGCACCTCTCCTATCTCTTCGGACTCCACGCACAACTTCCCACTACTGTCCTTGACCGGCCCCAATCTTACTCTAGTCATTCTTTTATTCCTGACATACCTATAGAAAGCTTTCGGGTTTTCCTTGATCCTACCTGCTAAAGACTTCTCATGTCCCCTCCTGGCTCTTCTTAGCTCTCTCTTTAGGTCCTTCCTGGCTAACTTGTAACTCTCAAGCGCCCTAACTGAGCCTTCACGCCTCATCTCTACATAAGCCTCCTTCTTCCTCTTGACAAGAGATTCAACTTCTTTAGTAAACCACGGTTCCCTCACTCGACCACTTCCTCCCTGCCTGACAGGTACATACTTCTCAAGGACACGCAGTAGCTGTTCCTTGAACAAGCTCCACATTTCAATTGTGCCCAGCCCCTGCAGTTTCCTTCTCCATCCTATGCATCCTAAATCTTGCCTCATCGCCTCATAATTGCCTTTCCCCCAGGTAAAACTCCTGCCCTGCGGTATATACCGATCCCTTTCCATCGCTAAAGTAAACGTAACCGAATTGTGGTCACAATCACCAAAGTGCTCACCTACCTCCAAATCTAACACCTGGCCTGGTTCATTACCCAGTACCAAATCCAATGTGGCCTCGCCTCTTGTTGGCCTATCTACATACTGTGTCAGGAAACCCTCCTGCACACATTGGACAAAAACTGACCCATCTGAAGTACTCGAACTATAGCGTTTCCAGTCAATATTTGGAAAGTTAAAGTCCCCCATAACAACTACCCTGTTACTTTCGCTCCTATCCAGAATCATCCTTGCAATCTTTTCCTCTACATCTCTGGAACTTTTCGGAGGCCTATAGAAAACTCCCACCAGGGTGACCTCTCCTTTCCTGGTTCTAACCTCAGCCCATACTACCTCAGTAGACGAGTTGTCATCAAACGTCCTTTCTGCCACCGTAATACTGTCCTTGACTAACAATGCCACACCTCCCCCTCTTTTACCACCTTCCCTGATCTTACTGAAACATCTAAACCCCGGAACCTGCAACAACCATTCCTGTCCCTGCTCTATCCATGTCTCTGAAATGGCCACAACATCAAAGTCCCAGGTACCAACCCATGCTGCAAGTTCACCCACCTTATTCCGGATGCTCCTGGCATTGAAGTAGACACACTTCAAACCACCTTCCTGCCTGCCGGTACACTCCTGCGACTTAAGGTTACCCCTCAGCCACTGACGCTCCAGGGAAGATAGCTCTCCCTCTCGCTCAAACCCTCCAACCCTGGCAACGTCCTTGTAAATCTTGTCTGAACCCTTTCAAGTTTCACAGTTAGGCTAGTTCTCCCTGTATTCCTTGCTAACAAGTTTATCATGTGGAACACCTTACTTAAGTCCATACAGATCACATCCACCGCTCTGCCTTCATCAATCATCTTCGTTACTTCTTCAAAAAACTCAATCAAGTTAATGAGACACAATTTCCCACACATAAAACCATGTTGACTAAACCTAATCAGGCCTTGCCTTTCCAATTTTCTGTAAATCCTGTCCCTCAGGATCCTCTTCAATAACTTGCCCACCACCAATGTCAGGCTCACGGTCTGTAGTTCTCTGGCTTTCCTTACCACCTTTCTTAAATAGTGGTATCACATTTGGCAACCTCCAGTGTTTCGGTACTTCACCTGTAGCTTTCGATGATACATATATCTCAGCAGGGTGCCCAGCAATCACTTCCCTAGTTTTCCACAAAGTTCACCCTAACAGTAACACTGTTTCTGGACTCTTGTTATCTCATTTTTGAAGGCTTCCCATTTTCAATGCACTCACTGAAAGAAAAGCCAGGTCATTCTCCAGCAGAAGAGTTTGCGTACCTCCTGTATCTATTATTCTAATGAGTTAAGCTGTATCATTTGAAGAAAGAGGGGTGACTGTCTTAGTCGACAAAAATCCATTTTTTCACTCATTTACTTTATTCACCTCTCTTACACTCACAACAGCATTTATCTTTGATCTTATTATTGTAGTTAAAGCTGCAATTTGATCAGAGGTATTTTCCTTTTGAGCTCTGTTGTTGAACTGTCTCTTACGATTCCCAATAAGTCACATGGTCTTCATTCGTGACTTCTAGTATTTATGACAATGGAAACTCGAAGGCCTACAACTGTCATTTCTAGCCTCAGCAGCATCCTTTCTGAACTGAGGAGGAGATCATGGGGTAAGGGTATTGCCAGATGTCCTTTCTTTACCCTGGCTACTTGACTACCTTCCACTTTCCACCTTCTATCTTTTTCAGGTATATGGGGGTGATGGAAAAAACGTTTAGTTTTATGGATCAGCTCTTAATCATCAGCCACTCCAGCTGCCTGTCCTGCAAATGCTACCCTGAGGTCTTCAACATAGTTTCAAACTATAAAAGGTTGTGAGTTTTTAAATTCTTCTAGGAGGATGATCTCTCTAAGAGCTTCGTATAGGGTGTTTACTTACCCGTATCCACTGGCCAAAATTACTTTGCAATACCCTTTCAAATTTAAAGTAGGTTTGCTCAGGTTGTTTCCAAGCAGTTCACATCTTTTGCATATATCTTTTAGGAAATAACTCATATGCACCAAGAAAGCCTTTGTTTAACAGTACCATATGTGTAGAAACCTCCGTTGACAGTGATGCATATATTTCATGTGCTGTACCTGTCAAACTGCTCCACATAGTTAGTGTCATTTTCCTTCAACTATTTCATTTGTTTTGCTATCTTTTCAAACATAAGGAATGACTCAACAGCGTTTTCTTCAATTTTTGTAGAGCCCATATAAATTTAAACATTTCTTTACTGGACCTTAGAGTATGGCTTGGGCTTTCCTCATCATATAGCTCTTCTGCATTTGAAGCACCTGTTTTTTAAGTTGCAGTGTTTTAAATCAGTATTCTTTTCATTCTTCCTTTCACTTTCCCTTTGCAATCCAAGTTCCAGCTTCGTAAATTCTCTCTCTGAAAGTTAAATCATAACTCATCACCTCTGATGAGTACCTGGTCTTTCTTGTATTTCAACCATTCCCACATGTTGCTGTAATATTTTAATTATCTCAGTTCTTAGCTTTTGCAGGAAAGTTTACATGTTAAGTCTTGTAAAACAGTCGCATTTATTTTGGCTATCAGCAGGATGGATTTAGCTGCATCCAAAGTCATCTTATTTTACAGTTTGAGAAACCTGCCCTTTTATCCTTTACCAATTAATCTTACTCCACATTTAATCTCATACTGCCTATGTCCAAAGATCTGGATGAACCACCAAACTCTTGTCACAACCCTAGTGCACTGGAATTCAAGTCCTACTATTTCATGATTTGTCAATAGTGAGATATGTGACCAGTTTTATCCTTCAATTGGTTTTAATGCCTGACAGTGACAACTACCTAAAATAAGAGAAACCCATATCAGATTTAGTAAATGAACTAAAAAACAAAAATAGCAAAATTTATTATAACAAATTTATTCTTTAATATTTGTCAAAACAGTTTTTAAATTACTAACATGTAAACTTAAACTTTCCTCCTTTAAATCCAAACACATGGACACTTATTCACACATAAGGCAAACGAGACAAATGTTTTTTTCAGGAATGTTGTGGGTGAAAAAAGTTTAGGCAAAAAGGCACCAAGTCTGTGGATCACAGTCCAAGCCAAAAGTGAACATGAGGTGACTTTCTCACAGTTTTCTGCATTTTGACAACAATATTTTGTTGTCATCAATTCAGTAACCAGTCATTTGCACCTAGGTCTGGCATGCTCTGGCCCAAAGGGAGATCTGTTGCAGGCATTCCTGGAGGCAGAACTAGCATAATGTGTCCCAGAGGTGAAACGTAACACACTCTATATTTGCCAGATTCAGAGGACTATGATCAATGAACATGTCAAACACCAATAATTTATATTTAGAAATGGAACACGTGCAGAAAAGTGAGCATTTCACAGATTTATGGCATTAAAGTTGTGAAGAATGCTGCGTAGACAAATTCTAAATACACCTAAGACCATTACTAGTAATAACATAGCTTAACATATATTTTGCTCAACAGTTTTCACATTATGTCATCCAATCATAACACAATTGTGAGACATTTTTACTTACATTACCCTTTCATCAGCATGACTCAGTGTTGATTGATGCATCTCGTAATTAAGTACTTTCGAGTTCAAACACCAAACTCTATTTCAGTACCAAGGAGAGCTGTATGGTTGGAGGTGTCATCTCTTAGATGAAAGTTAAGGCCAGATCCCGTCTGCCCTTTCAGGTGATCAGAAATGTTTAAGGAAGTCTTCCCTGATATCCTGGTGAATATTTAGTTCTCAGCTGACACCAGGCCATCTAGTCTACTGTCTTGCGGCTTTTTGTGAAGGCTTCCTATGTGAAAAATTGGCTGCTTTTTCCTTATGTTATAACTGTGACAATGCTGCAAGTACGTAGTTAACTGTTTAGCACTTTGTCACCACCTGAGGTCATGGACAACTTTACAGAAATGCAAAACTTTATTTTAAAAGTGTTCCATTTGTAATGTACCCAATCTAAAATAGTTCCAAGCACTTCATTTGTAGTGAATTTAAAACACAGTTTGTGAAACAGCAGAATGTGGTGGCCAGTTTGCTCTCAATAGGTTTGATCAAGCAGCAAAGAGTTGAACCATTAATAATTCTGTTTCTGGTGACAATTAAGGGAGGAAGGTCACAGTACTGAAAATCTTCTTGACTATCTTCAAATGGTTCCCTTAAATCCTCAGCATTAAGTTCAACTGTCAGAACAGGTAGATGGGACCTCAGTTTAGCATTTAATTCAAATTAGAACACTTTCCACAGTGCTTACTTAATATTGTATTGGAATTGTAGCTTAGATGTAATGAATTGATAGAATGTGCGGGGCGGGAGGGGGAATGTGGGGTCACAACAATGTGGTGGAATTTAAAATCAATAAACAAAATTTGAAATTGAAAGCTAGGATCAGTCTCATGACTACTGTCATCCATCGAAAACTCATCTGTCACTAATGCCTTGAAGCAAAGGAATTCCACTGTGCTTACCTGGTCTGTCTGAGATGTGACTCTAGCCTACAGTAATTTTTAACTTTTTAACTTTGACTTTTTAACTGCCCTGTGAAATTGCAAAAAAAAATGCAATGTTCAATGTTATTAGGAATAAACATGCAAAGGAGGTGAAGAGATATGGTCTGATTATATATACTAGAGTATAAATTATAATGTACAGTAAGGTGATAGAAATCTGATTTTGTATTCCAGGTTATCCTCAGTATTGTTTAGGAGGAGCTATATATTGAAGTGTTAATATCATGATATTACCCATATACAGATTCTTCCAGAAAGATTTGGCTTGAGGATCATAGGATGATGAGATGGGAAGAGAAAAATTGACCAGTTCCAAAGGCTCGTTCATAAAATGGACAATAACCTTTCCCAGAGATAGTAGGAACTGCAGATGCTGGAGAATCTGAGATAACAAAGTGTAGAGCTGGATGAACACAGCAGGCCAAGCAGCATCAGAGGAGCAGGAAAGCTGACGTTTTGGGCCATTTCTGAAGAAGGCTCTAGGCCTGAAACGTCAGCTTTCCTGCTCCTCTGATGCTGCTTGGTCTACTGTGTTCATCCAGCTCTACACCTTGTTATCTCAATAATCTTTCCCAGATTCTCAGCTGTAAGGACACAGTGTCTCATATGGAATTGAGTCAAGCCCTAGGCTCAGTGTGTATTTGAGCTGTGTTGAGTTATCTGACTTAAGGCATTGTAGAAAAATTCAAGTTTCCGTTCTCAATAGCAATCAAACACCACCACCCCACACCCCCACCCCAAACACCACTACATTTGGCAAAGGCACAATTGATTTCTGATGTGAAGGACTGTCTTAATTGCAGATAGTTTTTAAACATCATTGGAGGAAGAATGCCCAGTGGTACAAGATGTTGAAACATTTCCGAGGCTCCCTGACACATTCCGTCAAAAGGATAATGCAAGAAAATTTTGGAGAGACCAAGAATGCATGGACAGAAGGTCAACCATCCCTTAAAACAGGAACATGGGAGAAAAAGGTCATTGGAGAAACTGGAACTGTACATGTAAAGAGATTGGGAGAAATGGTAATGTAGGATTGAGAGAAAGAGTACACAGGGAATTTATGAAATGAATATTGGAACTTGTATGTGCGCTGTCTACACAAACAGAAATGTGTCTGGTAGAGGCAATGTAGCGAATTCATTAGAACAGACTGTAACATTGGTGAATTATTTACGGCTGACATCAGCTCTGAAAAAGTGAAGAGGCATCTAGATGAAATGCAAGTAGTTTGCCAGAGGTACGTGGTCAATACCCAGGCGGGATCTAAGTAGGGTTGAATTTGCTGTATGTCACTTAGTCAGTCTTGTTATTTTAAACTTAGATATGAGGTACATAATGAATGTAAGGGATTAAAGTTACTTCTAAACTGTGATCAGTCACTGATAAAATGTAATTTAATGCTGAATACCAAAAGTGATCGATCAAATATTTTGCTCACATTGTGCCACTGAAAAAAACTTGCCCTCTGTTAACAACCTTGTTGGCAACAATGCTGGAAAATCCTGCTCATCTCTCAGCACCTCCATGAGCTGAGAGCAGAAAGGGAATATGCAGCTCTAGCAGTTGCCACTTGATGTTTATCCCCAGCTCTCCAAAATGCCCTCAACCTCTGTTTACTCCATAATCACTTGACTTGACACCAATCAGTTTACACTCTGGCTTCAGAAGTAGATTTCTGTCAACTACAGTGAAAGGAAAATGCCTTTCACTAGCTCAGGCTCTCTCCCCCCCACAACCCCGTGTTTCTCCCTGCCCCCAAATTACAGACAACAAAATACTTTTAAAGTGCAGTCACTATTGTAATTTCAGAAATGTGTCAACCAACTTGTTTACCACAAGCACCCACAAACAGCAGTAAAGCGATCTGTTTCGGTGATGTTGGTTGAGGACTAAATGTTGGCAAGGAAACCTCCCCTGCTGTTCTTTAAATAGGACCATGCAGTATTTGCATTCATTTGATACAGAAGAATGAACCTCAGTTTAATGATTCATGTGAAAGGTGCTATGAGCAATAGTGCAGCACTTTCTCAGTACGGTACTGGAGTACTAGCCTTAATCAGTGCTTCCAAAACCTTTGCTAGGTGTGACCCCTATTTTAACTCCCCAGAGTTTGTATGATCCCAGACTGAAAATTTGGTGAATACGGGAGCTTTTACTGGGTGGGTGGGCTTCAGCTGCTGAAGTTGAGCATTGTGGAAAATGTTTAAATTTAAGGGCTTTTTAAATAAAGTATCTATCTTCTGACAGGTTATTTTTGCAGCAGCAGTCAGGCCTCAAAGATTTGTCCATTAGACCAGACCCACAATTAGGGGAAAGAACACAAGTTTCAAAGAAGCTTCTCAGTTGCTAGCAGTCAGCTCAGGCTCCATGGTAACCATTGCTGTCTCAAAGTTCTTGTTCCCAAAATCTAATCATGTGACTGCACAGGGAGCAGTGACCCACTGTTTGTTGGCCTAGATCTTGTACTGAAGTCTGTTCAGTTGGTCCTGGAATCATGATTTTCTAACACAGGACTCAGAACACTACCCACTGAGCCGCAACTGACACCAGTTGTAATTTTAAATAGTGCTATAAAAATTGGGTGGATTCCTATTCCTGCTGCACAAAATCCACATCTCTCTCTATCTTGGCCCATTAGGAGGACTGTCACCCCGAGTCAGTCACCATGAATTCAGTTACTGCTCCAAAGACTGGATGAAATATCTCACCAGTGCAGTTCAGAAATTGTACTCCACTGTCAAAGATTTTGGATGAGATGTTAAACTGAAACCCCAAAAGGACAAGGGTAGGGCTACTTGTCTGAAATGACTTAATGTGGTTAATTCCATCATTGAGCAATTAGATTCTGAAATTATATCCTTGTTAGAATATGCTGGATTACTTGTTTTATTAGATGGAGTTTCAGGGGATACGTTTCAAGAAAACTGCAAATTAGTGGCCTTGACCAAGAGGGTTGGTAATACAACCTCAGCCTCAACTCAGTGGTAACAGTTTTAGCTCTGAATCAGAAGATCCTAGGTTCAAGCCCCAGTCCAAAGACTTAGCTACATAGTTTGGATTTGCAGCACTGAGGGAGTAGTACTCTGTTGCAGATGCTGCTTCTGAGTAGGTTAGTTCAAACAGGGCCCTGTCTGTTCTCTTAGGTGAATATAAAAGGTCCCAAGCAACAATTTTGAAGAAAAAGAGGGGGTTCTCCTAGTGTCCTGACCGATATGTATCTCTTAGTCAAGACTGAACAACACAGGTCATCTGGTAATCCGTCTCAAGGCTACTTTGGGAACTTGTGGTGCAAAGCTTGGTGACCACATTTCCTGTATTTCAACGACATCTGTAGTTCAGAAGTAGTTGTGGATGGATTTGGGGTCACCTGAGACATATAGCTCTGTATAAATGAAAGTTGCTTTTGTTAATGCATATTCAACCAGTCTAGGATGTACAGGAGAATCAAAAATGACAATCTGCCCTAATGAGACTGGTCAGGGAGGTTAAATGAGAAAAAACAGTTGGAGCTTAGAAATAACTTATACAGAATTCTGCAATAATCTACTATCAAAGCATTTCCTGCTGTTGTGCTAAGTTGCAGTTTGCTAGGTCAGAACGGGCTCTGTTGTGGTGCACTGGTAGTTTCCCTACCCCTGGACCAGGAGGCCCATGTTCAAGTCTCAACTGCTCCAGAGTTGTGTAATAACATTTCTGAACAGCTTGATTAGAAAACCAAGCTAAGATAGCAAAAAAGTGAATGTAGGTTCGCTAACAGATAGGGTTGCCTACTGTGCAGAATTGCCCTGCAGATTCTGGGAATTAAAGATTATTCTTCATGACACCTGTGGGTAACCTGGGAGAAAAATCCTAGGGTCTATTTTAAAAATGAAATCATGTTCAATGAAATTAATAGAGGTAGGAAAATAGAGTGTTTGAAAGTGGCCAGTTAAGTAATGAAATTTCCAGGAACAGGTTTGAATGAAGTTGGTAACCCTCCGTACTAATGTCATGATACTTGGACTAACAACCCTGAGGTTACGGGTTAAGATCCCCTCATGGCAAGTTCTGATATTGAATTTGACACATGAATACCAGAAGCAATGGCCATGATACCCTAATTTGGTCATTTTCCTGTTAGTTCAAGCATATCAGTGTCAAAATATTTTGTTCTCTCCAGAGATGTTTGGCCAAGTTCTTCGTTTGATCAAGTGTTGAAAGTAATTTTATAATTGTTTGCTTTCTCAATGCTCATAAGAGAGAAACAGTCCTGATTTATGGCTGCGTTTACACCACTGAATTATTGTCAGTGAGCAGCTTTTTCAGCTTTCTTTCTATGTTAAACGTATGCGATATAAATCAAATACTAATGTAGGAGCTGACTCCAAAATGCTAACAATTGATCCTATCCATTTATGAGTTACTTTCTTATGTAGATAAGAGGGCACAAATCTGATTCTGCCAATGTCTTATTACAGAATAAAATTAACCCACTTGCCACACTTTTCCTTTTATTCCATATGAATCTCGAAATGGAAAGCACATACACAGTTAAAGGATTTCTGAAACCTGTATAATTTGCTGTATATTCTGTGCATACTTACCATTAGTCTCTGATATTTGTCTGTCAGAGGGGCTGAACTTAAAAGTTCTATTGATTTAGTTTCAATCAATGAAACAGTTTCTGTAACATTACATTTTCATTTAATAGTTTCTGATAATAACATCAGTCACTCCACTGAACCTCAAAAGAATATTTATTCTTTATGGTTTGATATGATCAGAACCTGTGAAGTTGTTTGATACTCACTGAGAACAATGTTCTTGTGTTTTAATGTTAACACAGGTTGCACCTGCATAATAGTTTTAGCATTCATGGATGGCAGTTTTACTTAGCTGTCTGATATCACTCATGTTCGAATCAGGGAGAGTCCCTCTGTGGTGTTTGAACTCAGTAGGCAGTCACTGAGGTCGTATTGTTTTTCAGATCAAATGAAACTGAGGCTGTGTTTGCTTGTTTTGGTTGACAAGATCCCAAGACACTTTTCAGAATAAAATTAGTGTTTTCCCAGTGTCCTGGCTAATATATTTGCCTTTGAGCTAATACCAACAAAACTGACTTATTGGTCATTTATCTCACTGCTGTTTGTGGACTTTGCTGTGTGCAGATCGGATGCTGAGTTTATGTCTCAAAAATACTTCATTGTTTGTGAAGCCCCCTGAGGGTCTGTAAAGCAGTACAATAAATTGAAGTATTTTTTGAATCTTAAGTCAGGTCCTGACCTGTAACCAAACCAAATTGAGTTGACACTTCCTGTTGGAATGAGTCTTTCAGCACTTGTTGTGAAATTAGGTTTAGCTTACCTTCTGATTTATACTTCCCAGGTTTAGCATTAATACAAAGCAGAACTTTTTTGGGTTCAATGTAAATATGGAACACAAATAACTGCTGTGGGTCAATTTTGTAGTACTTGCCTCTCTCATTAATAGAAATGGCATCAAAAAGACCATCAATGTGAGGAACACTACCCCAGCCATTCATATGAACAATCCTTAAGTAAAGGCCCAAGTATTCCAGTTGGTATTAGTTGAAATGTAGCTAATGCAAATAGATTACTTTAGTTGTCACAATAACAGCAATCACAAAGTACATGCCATGGTGCCACTGGACATGAAAGAAGATGGAGTGAAATGATTGCAGACCTCCAGTTGTTGCAATGGATATTTACCATAGAAGAAGGCTATTTTGTCCATTCTGTGTGGACTCTTTGCCAGGGCAATCCAAAGTGAATGTCATTGTCCTGCTCCCAGTACTCTGTAGCTTTGTGTTTTCTTCAACTCAAAAATTCATACTAGATGTACTATTTCTGCCTCAACTGTTTCCTGAGGCAAAGCATTCCACATTTTAACACTGTGCCAATAAGTTGATGACCACCTCAATAAGCAACTCTCCTACCAGCACAAAAGGTTTTCCCTATTCAGAATATCAAAACCTCAACCAGCTAAAATTCCTTCAGCATGACAAACACTGATTTATCAACAAAGTAGAAGTATCCAGGACACTGGACATTATCTAGGACATTGTATTTGTCTCAATCTCTCAGCTGGCTAATGATTCTATTCTACATAATTGATTCAGCTAAGCAGACTAGTTTAATTAATCAATCTATTCTGAGCTGGCTGGGTGGTAGCAAGAATATAGATGACCTTTTGCTACATGTGGAAAATCAGCCGGGATTCCCCATCCTGTTTTTTTCCTTTATTCATTAATGGGATGAGGGCATTGCTGGCTAGGCAGCATTTATTGCCCATCCCTAATTACCCAGAGGGAAGTTAAGAGTCAACCACATTGCTGTGGGTCTGGAATCACATGTAGTCCAGACCAGAAAGGATAGCAGTTTCCTTCCGTTAAAGGGACATTAGTGAACGAGATGGGTTTTTCTGGCAATCGGCAATGGATTCGTGGGCATCATTAGTTTCTTAATTCCAGATATTTTATTGGATTCAAATTCCACCATCTGCTGCTGCAGGATTCGAACCTGGGTCCCCAGAATGTTACCTAGGTCTCTGGATTAACAGTCCAGCGATAATACCACTAGGCCATCGCCTCCTTGCTATCTTAATTCATGTATGCTTATATGGATATCTAGATCAGACTTGATTGTTATACTGTTCTCCCAGTAACATGGGGCATTTGTGCCAAGTCAGTGTTGCAGTCCACATCCCCAGTGTGTATTTTACTGTTCTTTGATAGAATGTCAATTATCAACCTGCTTCACTTTAACATGATGTAGTTTCCATCAGCATCAATTTGAGGAAATGCAAGAATAAGATATTAGCAAAGCAGAGTGTTAAGCAAAAGATAATGTTTTAATGCAGTACACTATATGTACCAGTTTGACATGGAAATAAAACATACTTAGAATACTGTGTACTCTTCTTTTACCATAACAGAACCTAGAGAAGTTGCAAAAAAAAAGACACAATGACGCAATCAGAACTGACAATTTATACCTGTTACGAAAGGCTGAACAGACTCTTTTCTCTGGAAAAGATAGGCTGAGAGAAGTCTTTTAAATTGTGACGAGATTTAGTAAGATAGACACAATGAAGATGTTTCTACCCTTGGGGGAAATCAAAACTAAGGTCCATAAATACTTCATGGTTCCTATTAAACCCAATGAGGAATTCAAGAGAAATCTCTACCCAGAACTCAATACCACAAGGAGTAATTAAGGTGAAAAGCATAGATACTTTTAAGGGTAAGCTGGATATGTACGTGATTCAGAAAGGAATAGAAGGATATGCTGATGGGGTGAGGTGGAAAGGGAGTCAGACGATGTTTCTGTGGAGCAAAAATGCTCCTAATGGACCTTTTGGGCCCTGTTTCTGTAATATAATATGAATGCTGTGTTTAGAAAGAAATGCATGAGGATGATTGTGGTACTAGTTGCATCCTGGCAATGGGTGGTGATACAATCTAATGACTTGCAAAAAAACGGCAGTAATTGGTCCCAAAAGATTGGCTATTTTGCATGTCATTCATATTTTTCAGTCAGGCTTCGGAGAGACCGATCCTGTATGGAAGAGGCCAAAACTTTATGAAAATGGTGCACTCTATCTACTTTTCAGTTGGAGGGATGTCCGGAGTGAATGACATTGAAGCGTGAGCTGCGAATTCTGCCAGAAGTTAACTTCATTGACGTATCCATATAAAGGATTTAAGGCATACTGGACTATTTTTGTTTTTTAACTGATACTGTCAATTGTTCTCAAAATGAAACAAACTTTTATACCCTCAAAAGGAAAAGGACGTGCGGAACGATATCACGGCGGTAGTCTGTACTCACTTTAGGTCACGGTAGGCACTATATAAATGTAGTTTCAAAGAACAGTCATATTGAATTCGAAACATTAACTCCATTTCTCTGTGCACAGATGTGGCCAGGTCAATGAAGTTTCTCCAGCATTTTCTACTTTTATTTCTGATCTCTAGCATCCACAATACTTTGCTATTATATAAATGTAAGTCTTTTTAAGAAACATTATTGGTCACACTTCTGCACTTCTACATAATAGGCATTTAAAATCATTTTTATTAATTATAGACTGGGAAATGCTATTGGTATATGACTGCAAAAAATACTGACTATTTAGGAAGGTCGGGTTGGGGATGGACACAGGGGACATGAATCTCCACAGGGATTCCTCATCAAAAATGAAGTTTACAAATCTCCAAATCTTCAGGTAATTTTGTTTAAGAATTTGATGAAATTAATCCCTGTCTGATTTTCTCCTCATAACACCATGTTGATAGCCCCCGAGAAGTTACTTATGTTATCTCTGCTGCACTGTTACATTTTGCTTACTTCAGTAATAGTACGAAGCTAACTGGTCTCAAGTTAACCTAGGTATTCCTAACCCCCTTTTTACTAACATGTATCAAATTGTTGTACTTTATTATAACTAGTTTCCAGTTTCGTAGATTTTGTAAAGTCTATTTGCTGTTTTAAATAATCTTCTGATGTACTCCCTTGTTTCACCTTCCTATGCAGAGGAACATGTTGTAATGCAGAGATAACAAAGTTGAGTTAATTATTCCCTGATGTGAAGTTCTCTCTTTGCAGCCACATGAAAATTTTGACTACCTTTCAGTCTGCTATTATTAAAAGTTACTCAAATGCCAAATTTTTCTCATCCTCTTATCCCTTCTGATGTCCCTTTTTGGCTCCTGTCTGCTCTTGTTAATTTTTGTTGCAAACGTTGGCTTTATCAGTTTTTGCTAATTGCCTGAATCATTCTAAAGCTCTAGCTAGTGTTGTGACTCTTTCATTTCTCCTAGTCAGGGAGCATTACTTTGTACCTTGTACATCCTTTCTCACTACTAGTCTGGAGTACTATCTCCCAACATTATCATATAGTGACCTAAACTGGGCTTCTTTTCATCCCATTGAAATTTGATTGAATAGGCTTGTTTTGATTTCACATTTTCAGCCTTCTGAATTTCTAGTTGACTTTTTCTTCCTCCTAATTTTTAAGTCGTTTCTCCTGACATTTATATTCTATGCGTCACTGAACAATTTATAGAAGGAATTTTGGGATCCCATTAGCACGTGAACATTTTAATTCAGTCATTTCAAAGCCTTTGTTTGTGAGGCAAGCCACACCCTCCTCCCAGCATTCTTAAACTTTTCTGATTACTAAAATACCTATTGCTCACCTATCTAACTTCTGGAGGATAATAACATCCTTTCAAAACATGTTTGAGATTCCAGCGTTGTGGAATGCCTGATTTAATGCCAGCTACAGTATCCTGGGGTATGAATTCAAATCCAACCATGCCAACTGATTACATTAAATTCCATTAATAAATTGATTAATTAAAATCTGGAACATAAAGCTCGTCTCAATGATAGTAACCATGAGAACATTTGCTGCTGAAACAATCTTAGAGTGATAGCTAGTTCCATGTTAAATTATGGAAAGAAACCTGCTGTCCTCGCTTGGTCTACATGTGACTCGAGACCCACAGCAATGTGGTTGACTCTTAGCTGTCCTCTGAAATTTGGCTGAGAAAGTGACACAGTTCAAGGGCAATTAGGATGACCAGCAAATGTTGGCCTTAGCAGCAACGCCTCTGCCCATGAAAGAATAAAATTAACTTACATATCTTGCCTCAGCTTTGTAAATTATTAATAAGAGTGCAGTCTGTTTTCAGCATTTAATCTGTTCCCAGCAGCTAGTCCTTTAACTAACTGAGTACAGATATCTTCTAATCGGCCTGTTCAGAGATGTTATTCACAAACCTCTGGAACAGGTGGGACTTGATCCTGGGCCTCATGTCTCAGAGATTGGGACACAAGAGGCCTGGAACTAAGTATAAGCAGCTAGTAATTACCAGCAGCAGGTGGGTTGGCACTGTGATAAACTATGATCGCTAACATTATAAATGGATCCCCATCACAATCACCTTGGTGAAAGATACATTGGGTAGATTAGCTGCACTTACATTGGCGTCTAATTTGATACAGGAAAAGCACTTGGTATTCGAACAAGGAGAATCTGTTGTCTGAAAAAAAGTGTAGTTAATTGCATTGATAACAGTCAGTGATGGTATGATTGACAACAAAAACAAAGTTGCTGGAAAAGCTCAGGAGGTCTGGCAGCATCTGTGAAGGCAAAAACAGAGTTAACGTTTCAGGTCCAGTGACCCTTCCTCAGAACAGTTCTGAGGAAGGGTCACCGGACCCGAAACGTTAACTCTGTTTTTTCCTTCATAGATGCTGCCAGATCTGCTGAGCTTTTCCAGCAACTTTGTTTTTGTTCCTGATTTACAGCATCTGCGGTTCTTTCGGTTTTTATTTGGTATGATTGACATTGTTGTTAAGACTGTTTGGTAGCCTGTTGACAGTGTTTCATGCACTCCTCAGTATTAACCCTTTCAGATCCTTACACCATTATTAAAATGAAGATTCAATTTCATTTTTGCAGTGTGATCTTTCATCAAGTAGCATTTATATTAAACTAAAAATAAACAAAACAGCAACTAGTTTGTTTCATTTCCTATTAAGAAAAGGGAAGAACCTTGGATAAAAGTAAAATCCACAGATGCTGCCAGACATGTTGAGTTTCTCCAAACTTTTCTGTTTTATTACTGTATTTATGTGGTCCCCTTCCCAACCTGAAGATATGCCAGAGCTTTATAGCCAATGAAGTACTTTTAAAATGTAGACACCATTATGATGTAGCAAAGTGATGATGACCAGATTTTAGTGGTTCTGGCTGCTAAATCACTACTAGCCAATAAAGAAGGGAAAATTGCATAAGTTCTTTCTTCCCTTCATCTATTATGTCCATCTCAGAGGGCAGACAAAGCCGTCATTTAATGTTTCATCCCAAAGACATCACCCCCAAACATCTCAGCACTTCCTGACTAATGGAGAGTCAACCTAGTTTACGTGCTCAGCTCTGAGAGTGGGAGTTGAACCCACAATCTAGTAGCTTTAAAGGAGTTGGCTGTCTCATACTTAACACGGACTGAGTATACATTCTGTCCAGGGTTAAAGGGGAGATAAATAATGCTAGTGAAAACTCGTTGATTGCCATAAGCCTTCTGTTACCGTGGCTCAATATACTTACGTTTGTATCTGAAACTTCCTCTTGGGTCTTCAGTATCACTGAGGAACAAGCTTGATTCACATTTTAAACATTTGCCAGTCTTGAGTTTGATTTTACTGTGAAGTCTTTGATGTACTGCTATGATCATATTACTTTCTGTCTCTTTCATTGTGGTAATGAGCTCAATTTTAACAACTTGCACTTGTATATCTTTAATATATAAAAATATTTTGAAAGATCTAACCAGACGATAATGGATGACCAGCTGAAGGGGTCATAGAGCTGTACAGCGTGGAAACAGACCCTTCGGTCCAACTCATCCATGCCGAGCAGATATCCTAAATTAATCTAGTCCCATTTGCCAGCATTTGGTCAATATCCTTCTAAAAACTTCCGATTCATATACCCATCCAGATGCCTTTTAAACGTTGTTATAATACCCTCCTCCACCACTTCCTCTAACAGCTCGTTCCATACATGCACCACCCTCTGCGTGAAAAAGTTACCCCTTAGATCCCTTTTAAATCTTTGTCCTCTCGCCTTAAACCTATGCCCTCTAGTTTTGGACTCCCCCATCCCAGGGAAAAGACTTTGTCTGTTTACCATATCCATGCCCCTCATGATTTTATAAACCTCTATAATGTCACCCTTCAGCCTCTGAAGCTCCAGGGAAAGTAGCCCCAGCCTATTCAGCCTCTCCCTATAGCTCAAACTCTCCAACCCTGGCAACATCCTTGTAAATCTTTTCTGAACCCTTTCAAGTTTCACAACATCCTTCAGGTAACAAGGAGACAAGAGTTGCTCACAGTATTCCAAAAGTGACTTAATCCACATCTGTACAGCCACAACATGACCTCCCAACTCTTATACTCTGTGCACTGACCAATAAAGGCAAACTTACCAAATGCCTCTTCTTTATCGTACCTACCTGCAACTCCACTTTCAAGGAAATATGAACTTGCATTCCAAGTTCTCCTTGTTCAGCAACATTCTCCAGGACCGTACCATTAAGTGTATAAGTCCTACCCTGATTTGCCTTTCCAAGATGCAGCACCTCAAATTTATCTAAATTAAATTCCATCTGCCACCCCTCAGCCAAGTGACCCATCTGATCAAGGTTCCGTTGTGCTCCAAAATAACCTTCTTCACTGTCCACTGCACCTCCAATTTTGGTGCCATCTGCAAGTTTACTAACCATATCTCCTATATTCACATCCAGATCATCTATATAAATGATGAAAAGCAGTGGTCCCAGCTCCGATCCTTGTGGCACACTGCTGGTCACAGGTCTCCAGTCTGAAAGACAAACCTCTACCACCACCCTCTATCTTTTACCTTTGAGCCAGTTCTGTATCCAAAAGGCTAGTTCTCCCTATATTCCATGCTAACCATGAAGAACCTTGACGAATGCCTTATTGAAGATCATATAGATCACGTACACCGCTCTGTCCTCATAAATCCTCTTTGTTGTTTCTTCAAAAAACTCGATCAACTTAGTGAGACATGATTTCCCACGCACAAAGTCCTGTTGAGTATCCCTAATCAGTCCTTGCCTTTCCAAATACATGTAAATCCTCTCCCTCAGGATTTCCTCAAACAACTTGCCCACCACTGATGTCAGGCTCAGCGGTCTATAGCTCCCTGACTTTTCCTTACCATCTTTCTTAAATAGTGGCACCACGGTAGCTAACCTCCAGTTTTCCGGCACCTCACCTATGGCCATTGATGATACAGATATCTCAGCAAGGGGCCCTGCAATCACTTCGCTAGCTTCCCACAGAAGTCTCGGGTTCACCTGATCACATCTTGGGGATTTATCCACCTTTATGCATTTTCCAGCACCACCTCCTCTGTAATATGGACGTTTTCCAAAATGTCGCTATTTATTTCCCCACATTCTATATCTTCCATGTCCTTCTCCACAGTAAACACTGATGCAAATTACTTGTTTAGTGTCTCCCTCATCTCCTGCAGTTCCACACATAGGCAGCCTTGCTGATCTTTAAAGGGCTCTGTTCTCTCCCTAGTTACCATTTTGACCTTCATGTACTTGTTTAATCCCTTTGGATTCTCCTTAGCCCTATTTGTCAAAGCTATCTCATGTCTCCTTTTGCCTTCCTGATTTCCCTCTTAAGTATACTCCTACTGCCTTAATATTTTTCTACGGAGTCACTCGATTTCTCTCGTCTATACACTTGCTTCTTATTCATGACCAAATCCTCAATTCCTCTAGCCATCTAGCATTCCCTACACCTGCTGGTCTTGCCCTTCACCCTAACAGGAACGTTGTGTCTCTGGACTCTCGTTATCTCATTTTTAAACGCTTCCCATTTTCCAGCCCTTTACCTGCAAACATCCATCCCCAATCAACTTTTGAAGGTTCTTGCCTAATACTGTCAAAATTGGCCTCCTCCAATTTAGAACTTTAACTTTTAGATCTGGTCTATCCTTTTCCATCACTATTTTAAAACTAGTAGAATTATGGTCACTGGCCCCAAAGTGCTCCCCAACTGACACCTCGGTCACCCGCCCTACCTTACTTCCCAAGAGTCAGTTAAGTTTTGCACCTTCTCTAGTAGGCACATCCATATACTGAATCAAAAAATTTTCTTGTACACACTTAACAAGTTCCTCTCCGTCGAAGCCCTTAAAACTATGGCAGTCCCAGTCTATGTTTGGAAAGTTAAAATTCCCTACCATAACCAACCTATTATTCTTATAGACAACTGAGATCTCCTTACAAATTTATTTCTCAATTTCCTCTGACTATTAGGGGTGTCTATAGTACAATCCCAATAAGGTGATCATCCCTTTCTTATTTCTCAGTTCCATCCAAATAACTTCCCCGGATGTATTCCCAGGAATATCCTTACAAAATACAGCCATAATGTTATCCCCAATCAAAAACAGCACTTCCCCTCCTCTCTTGCCCCCTCCTTTCTATGCTTCCTATGGCGTCTATACCCTGGAGCATTAAGCTGCCAGTCCTGTCCATCCCTGAGACATGCCCCTGTAATCACTATGATATCCTAGTCCCATGTTCCCAACCATGCCCTGAGTTCATCTGCCGTAAATTCTTGCCTAACTTCCTATATTCTCTCCTCAGAATCTCATCATTTTCTGTGCCTACACAATAGAGAGTAGAGCGTTTTTCTTTTATTAAATGTTATTTTTCCCAACTATACCAGTCTCAGACCGATCACTTTCCTCACTATCTCCCTCGGACCCACCACTCCCCACTAGTTTAAATCCTTCTGAGCAGCTGTCACAAATCTCCCCGCCAGTATATTAGTCCTCTTCCAATTCAGGTGCTATCTGTCCTTCTTATACAGTTCACTTCTACCACGGAAGACATTCCAATGATCCAAAAATGTAAATCCTTCTCCCCTGCACCAGCTCCTCAACCACGCATTCATCTGCTCTATCCTCCTATTCCTACTTTACTACCTCATGGCACTGGGAGTAATCCAGACATTACCACCCTTGCAGCAGACCTACTTTTTAAATTCCTGCCTAATTTCCTATATTCACTCCTCAGAATCTCATCGTTTTCTCTTCCTGTTTCATTAGTTCTAATGTGTACAACAACCTCCTGTTGATCCCTCTTCCCTTTGAAAATATTCTGCGCCCTGTCTGAGATATCTTTGATCCTGGCTCCACGGAGGTAACACACCATTTGTATGTCTCGCTGCTGGCTGCAGAAATGTCTGCCTGTGCCTCTGATTGGAGAGTCCCCTGTTACCATCAATTACTTGGAACCTGACGTACCCCACGTTACATTAGAGCCAGTCTTGGTACAAGAAACCTGGCTGTCAGTGCTACATTGCCCTGAGAGTCCATCACCCCCTACATTTTCCAAAACAGCATACTTGTTTGAGATGGGGATAGTCACAGGAGACTCCTGCACTACCTGTCTCCCTCTCCTTTCTTGCCTGGAGGTCACCCATCTACCTGACTTTATCTTTGGTTTGTCTCTATCTCTGCAACTGCCATCCATCACACCCCATAGCTCCTGTAAATTCCTCATTGCTTCTAACTGCTGCTCCAAACGATCCATACAATCTGATAGAATTCACAACCAAATACACTTCCTGATGACATAATCATCAGTAACATGGAAATCATAGAATCATAGAATCCCCACAGTGTGGAAACAGGCCCTTCGGCCCAACAAGCCCACACCGACCCTCAGAGCATCCCACCCAGACCCGCCCCCCTATAACCCACCTATTCTACACATTCCTGAACACTACGGGCAATTTAGCATGGCCAATCCACGTAGCCTGCACATCTTCAGACTATCAGAGGAAACCGGAGCACCCGGAGAAAACCAATGGAGACACGGGGAGGATGTGCAAACTCCACACAGATAGTCACCCAAGGGTGGAATCGAACCTGGGTCTCTGGTCCTGTGAGGCAGCAGTGCTAACCACTGAGTCACTGTGCCGTCCCAACCACTGAACCACTGTGCTGTCCCAACTCTCCCAAATCTTCCACATCCGACAAGAAGAACACATCACTGTACTAAAGGCCATCTTTGCACCTTAACAATCTACAATCCCAGAAAATGGCACAGTCTTACTGCTCTGAAAACACTGCTCTAGGCTAGCTTAGTACCTATGTTTCTATGTTTTTAAAGTTCAATCAAGAGACAGATCTGAATAAAAACATATAATCAAATAAGAACTCACTTACTAAGAACAGTAAGGTTACACTTAAAAACTAGCCACTAAGCTGCTCCCTTGCTGTGAACTCCCCATACAGGTTTCTTCAAAGTCAGCTGTAAATTTTGCTGTTTGTTAATTTTTCTTAGACAAACTCTGATGTCCAGAGATAATTGAAACCAAACAGCAGAGGCAGTTAGCTGTGCAGGTTTATTTCTCCATTTGATTCACTTCCCATGTGTTCACTACCTTTGTCTCTCTTCCTCCTTTTTAAAGTGCCGTTGTTTTGATCTTTCTTTCCTCAAAGTTCAAAAACAATGCAACAGTAATCACTGCTCCTAAAATTTGAGGAAATCAGCTCCAACACTGAAAATACTTCAAAAAAGGAGCAGTTCTTACAGCCACAGTTTTCTCCCATCCTCCATCATTGTTTTTCCCCCCCTCTCCTGATATATTAGGAGAGATGACTAAAAGCTTGGTGAAAAGGTGGGGCCTAAAGGGATGAAAGGGAGCTGACAGTCCATTGGTGTTTAGAGAAATGAATTCGTACAGACCTGGGGCCTAGATCTATGAAAGCACAGCTGCTTATGCTGAAGCAAAGTAGGACTGTTCAAGATGCTAGAGTCAAGTGAACAGATGGCTCTGTGGAGGATTGTAGAGCTGATGGTCGTTAGTGATAGGGAGGAACTGAAATCCTCTGCTTGGTGTTGAGACCAGTTTGTTTCTGTCTCTCCAGCTGTGGTAAAAAAAAATAGAGGATCCATGGACAATTCAGCAATAAGTTCCTCTTCACAAGAGTGATGGTATAGCAATAATGTGCAAATACTTGGCAGTGATTTTCTAATGAGTGCTCACTGGGATCAGATGTTGAACTTCTGAGTCTGACCTTGGTGGAAAGCAGAACGTAGCTACCTCCTCTAGGGAGTCTCAGTTCACTGTCAGATTGGGGATTTAAGCTGCATGTAAATTATAGTGGAAGTGTTGGTGAAAAGTGAAACCAGTTTTCTGCAATGCCAGAGCAGTAACTTAAAAGCAATTACTGTAACTCTGTTGAGGCTGGGAATGGTTGCTGATGCTGAACCATACGATTTGCTGCATGGAGTATATCTCCGGATATGGAGTATTAATGCTGAATTATTAGCAGTGCCTCACTGAGTAGGTAAAGGCAAAATACTGAAAATGTTAGAATTCCAAAGTCAAAACAGTAAATGCTGAAAACATGAGCAGGTCAGGCAGCATCTCTTAAAGAGAAAAATAATGTTAACAATTATTCAGGTTGATAACTGGTTTTATATAAGTTTTACTTCTTAGGCCATCCCTCAGGATTGAGGAAGACATGCTTTCGTTCCAGTTTGAAGTGTGTCTTAGTTAGCTGATGAGTCCGATTTCCATTCTGTGGACTCTACCACATGCAAGGCAGTTTGTGCTTGGGAAATTGGGTTCTTGAACTGTTTGGAAGTTTGGGCACTTTCTCATCTTTACCTCTGCATGGGCTCATCACAGTCTCACTGCATTTGATGATTTCCTAAATAAACCTTCTCTGAGCTGACTGGTTTTCATGCAAACGTTTCATCTCCCATCTAGGTAACATTGTCAGTGCTGTGTAGCCTCCGTTAAAGTGTTGTTCTATCTCGCTCTAAATTTATATGGTCTGGTCTACCATGGTGGGCAGTCTTATGTACCATCATGGTATGTAGATGGAGTCTATTTTAACATATTTGTTAATTGCATCAGTGGTTGAAAACCAGGCCTCCAGGAATTCTTGTGCTTTTCCTTATACTGTAACTTTGTCCCAGTTAAATTGACGTCCTTCTATGTCAGAGTGTATTGAAATGAGGGAGAATTGGTGTGCTGTTTTGCTGTGAGTTCATGTTAATGTAGCCTGGTGGCAGGTTTCCTGCCATCTGTCCTATGTAGTGTTTCTGGTAGTTGCTGTATGTATCACATTTGTTTTGCTCATTGTGGGTGTGGGGTCTTTCGTTTTTGAGAGTAACTGGCGAAGTGTGGCTGTTGGTTTGTGTGCTGTCCTTATTCCAAGAGTCTTGTAGTCAGTTCTGATGTGTCCCTAACATAGGGTAGGGTGGCCAGTGTGTTGGGGCGTACAGTGTTTTCTTAGTTTTTCCCGCAGCTCCGGGATGTTGCAGTGAGTTATCCCCAGATACACCCTGGAGCTGCAGAAAAATGAAAAGGAACACTTACACAGTCTTTGCAAACAATGGTTATTCTAACAGCTTCATCCGCCAATGCCTTGCAAGTTAATGACACCAAGAAGACACTGTCCGCCCCAACACACTGGCCACCCTACCATATGTAAGGGAAACATCAGAACTGACTACAAGACTCCTACAACCTCTTGGAATAAGGATAGAACACTTCGCCAGTTACTGTCAAAAGCGAAATACCCACAATGAGTGGGACAAATGTGATATATAAAATGCAGCAATTACGGGAAACACTACAAAGGACAGACGGGCAGGAAACCCACCACCAGGATACATGAATACCAACTTGCAGTAAAACGGCACGACCAACTCTCCATTGTTTCAATACACTCTGACATCGAAGGACATCAATTTGACTTGGACAAAGTTACAGTACTAGGACAAGCAAGATAAAGACAAGCACAAGAATTCCTGGAGGCCTGGTTTTCAACCACCGATGCAATTAACAAACATGTTGAAATAGACCCCATCTACATACCAAGATGGTACAAAACCGGAAACAAGACTGCCACCGTGACAGACCGGACCATATAATTTCAGAGCGGGACAGAACAACAGCGCTTCAATGGAGGCTACACAGCACTGATGATGTCACCTAGAAGGGAGACAAAACGTTTGCATGAAAACCAGACAGCTCGGCAAACCAACCAACAACTCCAACTGCAACCCGAGCTACAGATAAAACATTAGGAACCTTCTCCATTTGGATTGGTTGGTTGGTCGGTCACATGCCAGGATCACACAAGTATCAACAGGGAGGTTCACCCTCTTCGGGGACGCTTTGAGGACATCCAAAGAGTATTTCCATTGACTTCCTAAAAGTCCCCTGCCACATCTGAGTTCAGAGCAGAACTTCAGGAGTCTGATGTCAGGTTCACAACTGAGATATCCTGCCAGTTGATTTTGAGTGATTGGCACCTAGCATGTTGGCTTAGCAGAAGACCCTGCCATTGATCTGCCTTTTCTGCCACTGAGTTTGAAGGATCTCATGAAGTCATCGTTGGTGTTACTTCTCCATTGCTTTGATGTGTCTGATTATTTGTCCAGGTCTCTGAAGCATCTAAGCACAAGGATCACTGCTACATGCTTAATAATGACCTCAGTCTTGAGTTTGAGTCTCTGGTCCTGAAATACTCTTTTTATTTTCCAGTTAGCCCTCTCATTTCAAAACTCCATTGGAAACAAGCCCCAATCTGTGTCCACTGTTTCCTCATAAGACAACCTGCTCAAGCCAGACATAATTCTATTCAACTTTCTCTGAACCAACTCCAATGCGTTTACGTCCTTTCTTAAGTAATGAGAACAAAACTGCACATTATATTCAAGTTGTGGTCTCATAAATGTTCTGCATAGCTGAAGCATTATGTCCTTACTTCTATGTTTAATCCTCTTCAATTAGCCTTCCAAATTATTTTTCACACCTGCCTGCTAACGTTTTGTGACTCATTCTGGAGAACACCTAGATCCCTTTGCACCTCGTTCCCTGTTTAGGAAGTATTTTTTTAATTCTTCCTGCCAAAGTGAACAACTTTGTTTTCCCTCATTATGCTACGTGCTGCCAGATTTTTGCCCATTCACTCAACTTATCTATATCCATCTGCAACTTTCTTAAGTCCTCTTCAACATACTTTTCTACCTACCTTGATGTCATCTGCAAATTTAGATACTATGCCCATGCTCCCCTCATCTAAGTCATTGATGTGAATTTGAATTTCACATTTTGAATTCTCCTGATTTAACTTCTGTTACCTTGCCTAACAAGAATCTGTCTACCAATGGTATAAGAATATTCAATCTGTGATTCTATGATATTCAGTGTCGCCATCATTAATAAAAAGTTGAGGCCCTGGCAGAGACTCCTGCGGGACTCCACCTGTCACATCTTGCCAATAAAAGACCTGTTTATGTAAAATTGTTCTTTCCTATCTGTCAGCCATTCTTCTATCAATGATACCCTGTACACCTTGTGCTTTTATATTCCACAATAACCTTTGTGTGGCACGTTATCAAATGCCTCCTGTAAATTGGAATACAGTGTGCCTTTAGGCCCCTTTTCTCCACAGTGCTCCTTCAAAGGACGTCAACAATTGATTAAATGTGATTTCCCTTTGATGAAATCATGCTGACTCTTCCCAATTACCTTGAGTTTGTCTAAATGTCCAAGTATAAGCTTAATAAATGATCCAAACACCTTGCCTCAGATTCTAAGATGAAGTCAGTCAGGACCAAGGGACTCATCAGCACTCATTTCCATTGGTTTGCTCAATTCTGCTTCCCCAATGGTTGTGATTTCACCAAGTTCCTCTTTCCCTTCCACCTGCTGATTTACAACGATTACTGGAATGATTTTGAATCCTTTCCACTGAAGAGAGAAACAAAATATTTATTAATTTCATCTGCTATATCCTTATCATCAACTATTTACTCCCCATTTTTTCTCTGTAGATGATAAGCACACATTTTTATCCTTCTTAAATTTCTTAAAAAATACTCTTGGCCTCCATTGTGGTCACATTTATAGTGGATGGCATCACAAGGTGGCACTAAAGAGTTTTTTTTATTCACTCATGGGATGTGTGTGTCGCTGGCTAAGCCAGCATTTGTTGCCTGTACCCAATTGCCCTTGAGAAGGCGATGGTGAGCTGCCTTCCTGAACTGCTGCTATATATTAACAACATGTCCAGGTGGGAAATCCAGGATTTTGACCTGGCGACAGTGTCTGTCATGACCCAACGTCATGGAGATGTTGGAATGAAATGTTGCTCCAAGTGTAAATAATGGGGTGGGGTGGGGTGGAGTGGAATGGAGGAAAAACTACCTAACTCCAAGCAGGCCCCCTCCTACCGCTCAGAGTGGGCAGTGAGATGATGCCACTGGAGGGGATTGGGCAGTGGCTGAAAAAGGCAGACATTCCCTTTCCCAGCACTGGTGATGATGCCACAGTATACCGAGCATGGTCATGGCATTGGTGCATGCACAGCTGCTTCTTGCAGCTTGTTCTGTTGTGGCCAGTTGACATCACTGCCCATATCTTTGTAGCACAGCAGCCATAATACATTTTCTGTGACCATTCTGATTATCTTACATATCTCACTAACTTGCTGCAATTTCTTTCGTCTGATTAATTCTCTAGTCATTCTCTGCCATTCTTTGCAGCTGGAGTGTTTTTCCCAGGGTGGAAATGTCAAATACTAGGGAGTATCGGTTTAACGTGGAGTGTGTGGTGGGGTGGGGGGTACGTTTGAAGGAAATGTGCGAGACAAGTTTTTTTATGCAGAAGGTGGTAGGTGCCTGGAATGCACTGCCAGGGAGGTGGTAGAAATGGATATAGTAGCAACGTTTAAGAGGCATTTAGACAGACACATGAACAGGTAGGGAAGAGAGGGATACAGACCACATGCAGGTAAATGAGATTAGTTTGGAATGGCATGTTGGGCAGAAGAGCCTATGCTGTACTGTTCTGTTTCTATATTCTGTCCAGCTATCTGGTCTGCCACTCACCTTGCACAATTATATGCATTTTCCTTAAGTTTGATGTTTTCTTTAACTTCTTTAGTTAACTACAGCTGGTGGGTCCTCCTCTTTACAATTTTTCTTTATGGTAGAAATGTGTTCTAAGTATTCTGAATATATCTCCTTAGGTAACTAATAAGAGAGTCAGAGGTTGTTGAGAAAGGTGGTAAGATTGTACAGTTGGCCACAAATGGAGAGTACTTTTAAAGGTCAAATGACCTATTGCTGCTGATTTGTATGTTTGCCTGTTTGCATGACATGCTGTTAGCAGTGCTAAATTGAGTATTCACAGAGCCAGGTATAGTGACTTTAAAAATCATTATTTGGAATGTGAGCACTGCTGGCTGGGTGAGCACCTGTTATCTAACCCTGATTCCCCTTGAGAAGGTGGTAGTGAGCTGCCTTTTTGAACCACTGCAGTGCGGTGGTGTAGGTAGACTGACAATGCTGTTAGCAAGGAATTCCAGGACTTTGACACATCAATACAGAAGGAACAATGATATAGTTCCCAAGTGAGGGTGGCGTGTAGTTTGAAGGGAACTTGCAGTTGGTGGCACCTCATATGCTTCTGCAGCCCTTGTCCTTTTCGGTGATAAACATTAAGGTTTGGAATCTGCTGTGGAAGGAAGCTTGATGATTTTCTGCCAAACATTTTATATAATTTGCAGAATTCTGCCACTCTGTGCATTGGTGGTGGTGGGAGTGAATACTTGAGGTGGTCATGGGGTGCTAATTCAGGTGATGCTGAACTATTAGTAGTGCTACATTGAGTATGTTTCTACCTAGGTTTGAGAGGAGGGCAGATGCTGAACTATCAGCAACGGTACATAAATGTTTCTCTGGGTTGACGTTGAAATATTGCCACAGTGAGCAGCATCTCTGTCTCTCTCCCTTCCCCCTCCAACTTGCGGTGTTTTTGAGCAACAGCCTGTCTCCCTACCCCCACCTCCCGTGTCCTTGCGTACGTTGGTCTAGTCACGTAGGCTCTGGGCGCTACTCGATGTCAGTGCTGAGCTGAGATAGCGGCACCTCGCGGCAACAGCGGCAGTTCACAATCCGCTGCTGTCACTCGCTTTTGCAGTCAACACCGTGTGAAGCTGGATGAACACAGCAGGTCAGGCAGCATCAGAGGAGCAGGGAAGTCGACGCTTCGGGTTTACACCTTTCATCGTGTCCTGACCTGCTGTGTGCCTCCAGCTCCACACTATTGACTCTTGACTCCAGTATTTGCAGTTCTCGCTTTTAGACACTGCCGAGCGAATATCTTTCTATGCTTAAGGTTGAGCTGGATAGTTCACTTTGAATGGTACATACTGTTTATCAAAGATACCAATGTACATATAACCTGAGTTGGGTTTTACTCTGTGCTGCTTCATCTCAGCCTGGTCCCTGCACACAGGCGCAGCTAATTTACTAAGTTCCAGTTCACCTTTTGTTCTTGAAAAATCTAGGCAGCACAAGTCATTCCCACCGTGAGGAGGACAGTGTATAACTTAAAATGATATTGATAAGTCGATGAAGTTTGGTGCAGAGAAGTGTGCGAGGATATATTTTGGTACAAACAGTGTTGAGAGATACTATGAAACAAAGGTTGCTATTCCAAAGGGTGTGGCGGAGCAGGGAGACCTGAGTGTGTATGTGCATAGAGATAGTAGGAACTGCAGATGCTGGAGAATCCGAGACAACAAGGTGCAGGGCTGGATGAACACAGCAGGCCAAGCAGCATTTGCAGGAAGCTCTCTGTTTTAGGGTTTACTTACAGGGGGCTCTGTATTTTAGGATTTATTTACAAGGGGCTCTGTGTTTCAGGCTTTATATGCAGGGGGCTCTGTGTTTTTGGATTTATTTGGAGGGGGGTCTCTGTTTTAGGGTTTATTTACAAGAGGCTCTGTGTTTTAGGATTTATCTCCAGGGGACACTGTATTTTCGGGTTTATTTACAGTAGGCTCTGTGT
>NC_063365.1:6025853-6035967 GCF_021869965.1 Rhincodon typus | reverse complement strand
TGCTTGGCCTGCTGTGTTCATCCAGCCCTGCACCTTGTTGTCTCTGTGTATGTGCATAAATCATTATAGATAGCAGGACAGGTAGGGAGAGCAGTTAATAAAGCATTGAGCATTCTCAGCTTCATTAACAGGCAAATAATACAAGAGTAGGTAGGTTATACTGAACTTGTGTAGGACTTCAGCTGTAGTAATCTGTACAGTTCATTATAAGAAGGGTATGAGCACATTGGAGATAGTGCAGAGGAGGTTTACAAGAATGGTTCCAGGAATGAAAAACTTCAGTTAGAAGAATAGATTGGATAAGTTGGGACTGTTTTTCTTGGAGAGGGAGAAGGCTGAGGAGATTTGTAATGGTCTACAACACATAAAAAGGCTTTTTGGCCCATTGAGTCTGCAGTGGTCAAAAACAACCACCCAACTATTCAAATCCCATTTTACAGCATTTCGTCCATAGCCTTGTATGCCTTGGCATTGCAAGTGTACATCTAAACACTTGTTAAATGATATGAGGATTTCTGCCTCTACCACCTACAGTGAGTTGCAGATTCTCAACACTCTCTGGGTGAAAAATATTTCGCTCACATCCCCACTAAACCTCCTGCCACTTACTTTAACTCTATGGTCAATGATCCCTCCACCAAGAGGAAATGTTTCTTCCTGTTTATGACCCTCATAATTTTGTACATCTCTTCATGCTCCTCTCTCCTGCCCAGTCTCCTCTGCTCCAAGGAAAACAATGCTAGTCTATCCAATCTCACTTCATAACTGAAACTGTGGCAAAGGGGAGGCGATAGCCTAGTAATATTATTGCTTGACTGTTAGCCTAGAGGCTCAGGTATTGTCTGGGGACCCAGGTTCGAATCCCCCTGTGGCAGATGTGAAATGTGGATTCCACAAAAACCTGGAATGAAGATTCTAATGATGACCCTGAAACTATTGCCAATTGTCAGAAAAACCCGTCTGGTTCACTAATGTCCTTTAGGGAAGGAAACTGCTACCATCCTTACCTGGTCTGGCTTATGTGTGACTCCAAACTCCTAGCCAGTGATGCCCTCATCCCATGAATGAATAAAACAAAATCTGTGCGTATAACAAGTACCATTTTCAACTCCCCAGCACATACCTGGTATCTTTGGGAATTATAAATTATCTCCAGGCAATGCTAAGATAGATAAGGATCATTGAGGCAATCGTGATGTGTGCTTTTTTAAAATTACTATTACTTGCTTTCTATTATGAAAATATAGAACTGAGGAGGAAGTGTTCAGCAGACAAGGATCATCCGATTGAAGAAAGAAAATCTTATTCAGTTCTTAATATGAAATAAAGATAGAAGGAGCTGGAGGTTTGGCGTCATCTGTGGAGGGAGAAACAGTTGATGTTTCCAGTCCAATTCACTCTTAAGCACTTAAGCAGAAAGATGATGACTATTGAAAGAGCCAGGGAAGAGGAAGAATAAATTTAATATTTAAAAGAAAAGTCACCATAATCACAGAATACCATAGGACTGCTCTCTCATTAGAGAGATGATGTGGTGAGTTTAACCCGAGGGTCACCATACCTCAGGAAAGGGGTGAGGTTGAGAAGGTGGGACCTTCATGATAACTTCAGCCACTCCAGGAAATGAACACAAAGTTTTAGCATCATTCTGCATTGCAGTCCAGCTGTGCTAACTGATACAGTATTCACTGTTCATACTGTGGTCTCCTCTTCATTCGGAAGATCATCCAGAGACTGGGTAACTGCTTTGTGGAATGCATTTTAGTCTGCAAAATGATCCGGGTTCCTTATTTGCTTGACATTTTAATTCACTACTTTGCTGTCACACTTAAATTGCTGTTCTTGGCCTTAACCTTAAGGGAGGTTTAAGGAACTTTGCCTCATCATTGGATCAGAGACCAGGAGAGGGACATACATAGACTAATTATCACCAAGGCCTGTAACTTCAAGCAAGCTCAGATACCATTGACCCTCTCTCAATCGTCTCCATGTACTCGCAAATAAGTACGCAGAAGTTGTTCCACCCAGGGACAATGTTTCAGTGCACAAGAACCAACTGTGCTGGACCCAGAGCCCAAGCCACTGGGACCATTGGCTCAGACAGCCAGATACATTCTCGGTGATGCAGTCCAGTGTTGGCTGCACTCCCTCCTGTAGGCACAGCCCCTCTGATAAAGGAGAAAGTGCAGCCAACACGGAACTGCATCACTGAGTGGCTTTTGCCAGGTTCAGTTGAAGAGAAGAAACCTGCAAGGGAGGTTGGTGAGAGGGGAGAAGGAAGCTGCAATGTGGTTGAGGGGAGAAGATGGTTGCAAAAGAGGTCTGGTGAGAGACGGAGACTGCAAGAACTTTGTGATGAAGGAGGCTACAAGAGTTTGGTAGATAGGGGAAGGCCTCAGTGGGATGAATTCTGTTGGGGGTATTGGAAGACTGAAGGAGGATCAGAAAGGGAGGCTGCAAAGAAGAGAAAAAATTAAATTAGTCAACAGAAGGAATATTCAGCTAACCCAGAGCCAGGAAAACTTGAGATTGCAATATGAATTACTAGCAAATAAATCTGTAGTTTCTGGTTGCATATATTCAGGAATTACTATCTGGAGAAAATGCCATGAATGCTATTCTCATGAACACAGTGGTAATTGTTCATTTTAAATCTGATATTGAGATCTGAGATGCGGTAGAAGGAGTAGTAATTGCCTGGTTAAAATCTTCCAGTTTGTGTACACGTGATGGAAAGTCATTAGCTCACTAGTCTGTGGAAGGCGTATTTAGAGTGATGGCTTTTTGTGTGTAGAAGTGTGCCAGTTATTTTGAAAAATATTTTTTGTTGCCAGCTGTGTTGTCTTCGTTGGCCTTCAATTTAAATGCTGTGGTATCTCTAGTGAATGAATGCTCTCCTTGTGCATTATGGTTTTAAATTTAATGGAAGGGTGATGATTGTTGAGGATATTGATGAATTCTTCTAATTCCAAATACCTCAAGTCAACACAAGTACAGAAGATAGTGTTAGGATGTGACTGCTTCACTTCATAAATGCGTTAGTGAGAATGAAAAAGAAGCCCCTGAAAATGAAAGAGTAGTCCCTCCAAAAAGAAACTTCTGCATTTCTGGCATCTTCCAATACTTTGTTACTATTAATTTTCTGATCAGTTTGGGAAGGCAGAGCAACACAATGCTGGACATGTTAATTCAGAGATAGTAAGAACTGCCGATGCTGGAGTCAGAGATACCACAGTGTGGAGCTGGAGGAACACAGCAGGCCAGGCAGCATCAAAGGAGCAGGAAAACTGACATTTTGGGTTGGGAAGAAGAAGGGTCCCGACCTGAAACGTCAGCTCTCCTGCTCCTCTGATGCTGACTGGATATGTTAATTGACCAGTTTTGGGGCTGGAGATTTAGAGGCAGGAGTTTGAATGGTGATACCTCCTGGAGTACACGGGGCTGCAGTTGACAACTCTAGACTAACAGCTTCAAGCATTCAGAGAAGAGAAGAGGATGTTTTATGCTGCATTCTTTATTTCTACTGAAATAAAATCAATTGATAGCTATCATTCAACAAATAAAATGATAACTGAGTGTTTAAATACACAGTGTGACAGGTAAAATAGAATGCACATTTGAAAACCATGGCCACAGCTTTTCACCAAGCCCAGATCCAATGATTGTTTTTTAAACATATAAACATGGACACCTTTTCTAGAAGAAAACTAAAGCAGGTCCCTGGACCTTGCCATTTTCAAAATTAAATGTATTTATATTGGAAGAGAAATCACAAATTTCACATGTGGCTGTGTGATTGACAGAAGTTGGGAGATTAAGTTGATTTCTCCTATATGTCCTTCAACAATGTCATGCTCCGTATTTTGGTTTGTGTGTTTCTGGGCATACATATGATTTCTAGTGGTGACCATTAAAGGTCAGGGCAAAAAGAAGGACCTGGAGCCATAAAGGTGAGCAGGCTTTGTGGGAAGAATATTTAGAAGGCAAATTGTTGATTTGGGTTACAAAAGCAAAATATTGCAGATGCTGGAAATCTGCAAAAATACTGACAATACTCTGTAGGTTAGCAGTATTCTGTGGAGAGAAACAATGTTATCTTCAGAAGTTCAGCTTTACGTTACTATTAATGAGGCAAGGTAATTTGCCACAGTCCATAAAGGACTATGGGCACTTCCCTTCATTAGAGAGAAACAACTGGTCACATACTTTGAGTGAAAACATGTCACTGCTTAATCCGCTATTATTTCAGCATTAACGAAGGCTAACAATGATTGGAATGCCATTTGAACTTTGTATAAAGCATTCAGAATTTTTGTCGCCTGTTCCGATTTCTCCCTTTAATTGTCCATTTAAATTGTAGCTTTCTGCTCCAACCACAACCACGCAGTCTGTAACTTCGCAAATATACACTTGGAGCTGTGGATTGAGTTTAGTTGTGATGCTCTGCACAGTCGATTATCTTGTTGTGATCAACTGCCGCAGCTCATACTCTTAACCAGAAGACAGTGGGCACTGCCTCCATGTTTGGAAGCATTGGCAATAGGAGAGACCGGATAAGCTGGGACTTAGAACATAGGAGGTTGAGGGGTGACCTAATACAAGTTTATAAAATCATGAGGGGTATAGCTAAAGTAAACAGCAAAGGTCTTTTCCCTGGATGGGTGAGTTCAGAACTAGAGGGCATAATTTTAAGGTGAGAGGAGAAAGATTTAAAAGGGATCTGAGGGGCAACTTTTCACACAGAGGATGGTTCATATGTGGAGTGAACTGTCAGAGGAAGTGGTAGATGCAAGTACAGTTACGACATTTAAAAGAAATTGGACAGGTACGTGAATAGAAAAGATTTAGAGGGTTATGCGCTAAACGCAGGCAAATGGGACTAGTTTGGTTTGGGATAATTATTCAGCGTTGATGAATTGGACCAAAGGGTTTCCGTGCTGTATGACTCTATGACTCTGTAACTTCATGGAGGCCATGCAAGGCTGTGTCATCACATCAACGTTCTTCATCGCTTTCCATGATGTAACACTCCACCCCATGTCCAGAGGCATCTGAGAAAATGACCCTTAAGCAAAATATCCTGAAGACAAAGATCTTCTGTCTGCTAACGAAATACCGTGGAAGCAAGAGATCTGGGGTAAAAACAGAAAGTGCTGGAGCAACTCGGGTATGGCAGCATCCGCAGAGACAGAAACAAACTTAATGAGGTTGTAGACATGTTTGCCGAACCGATAGGTTTGGTTGCAAATGTTTCATCACCCTGCTAGGTAACATTGTCAGTGCACCTCCGGTGAAGCGTTGGTGTTCTGTCCTGCTTGTTATTTATATGCCTCGGTTTGCTGGGGTGGTTGGTATTACTTCTGGTTTTATTTCTCATTAGTTTGCACATATGGTCTAATTCAATCTGTTGATGGAGTTCCGGTAATATACAAAATACCATGCAAGGACTGTGAGAAACACTCCATAGGCCAAACCAAAAGAAAATTGACAATATGGATACATGAACAACAACTAGCCACCAAGAGATACGATGAATTCTCACTTGTCTCACTACACACGGACAACGAAGGACATGAATTCAACTGGGACAACACATCCATAATAGCACAAGCCAAACAAAGACATGCCAGGAATTCCTGGAAGCCTGGTTTTCCAACCGGAACTCCATCAACAAACACATTGAATTAGACCCAGTGTATAAACCACTGAGAAACAAACCCAGAAGTAATACCAATCACCCAGCAAAACGAGGCATATGATAATAAGCAGGACAGAACACCGATGCTTCACCGGAGGTGCACTGACGACGTTATCCAGCAGAGTGACGAAACATCTGCAACCAAACCTACCGCCTCGGCGAGAAAGTCTACAACCTCGTCTACAACCCAAGCTACAAATCTTCTCAAAAACTTTAAACAAACTTAGTGTTTCGAGTCCAATATGACTCCTCTTTGGAAAAGACTGCTGAGTTTATCTAGCACTTCCTGATTTTGTTTCTCCTACCAGCCTGCTGTCACCACACATGACAGCACTCTGCATAATGTGGATCAGTTTCCATACCTTAGGGCTTCCTCTCAGTGAGTGCAAACATCAGTAATGAAATTCAACATTGCCTTGAGTGTGCAGACGGAGCATTTAGCTGCCTGAGGAACAGAGTGATGCCAAAAACCTCTCATCCAATATCAAACTTATAGTTTACAGGGCAGCAGCGATAGAATATCAGGCCAACATCCCAGTGTCAAAGCACTGGTTTATGGTCAATCACCTGTGCTGGGCAAACCGCATCTTCCATATACCTCATATATCTGTCGTAAGACTTGCAAAACTAGCTGTCTACTCTGAGCTTCATCATGGCAAGCAGTTACTGGAAGGGTGGGTAAAACACTTCGAAGATGTTCTTAAAGCTTTCCTGAAAAAGTGCAATATGTCCCATCCACGCTGGAAATCTTTTAACTTAATGTTTAATTTAACTTTCAACATAATTCCTTTATTTTTCTAGTTTAAATTAAGAAAGATTTTAATGTTAACTGTAACCGTATTTCTTTATTTTTCTATTTATTCTATGACAGTAATGCGTGACTTCTCATCTCTGTTTCTCTTACTGCTGTGTAACTTTGTTTTTTTTGTACGTAGGTACCTTTGTACCTAACATGGCACCATGTGTGGGGACTATATACACCTTTCACTCTACACCTGTACTTCTGCACTTGAGTGCACATGGCAGTAAAATCTAAATCTTAAGCTCTTAAATCTGTAGCCCATAACCACCCAAACTCCAGAAGACACACCTGCAAAGGTGCAAACCATTTCAAACATCTCCAACAGGCTTGGCAAAGGCTTCACAGTGAGGGTATAAATCACTGAGATAGCAAGAACTGCAGATGCTGGAGTCAGAGATAATAAAGTGTGGAGCAGCAGGAACACAGCAGGCCAGGCAGCATCAGAGGAACAGGAAAGCTGACATTTCAGGTCAGGACCCTTCTTCAGAAGTGGTGGATAGGTGGGAGAAAAGAGCAGCACCTCATATTCCGCCTCGGGAACCTACAGCCGAAACGCCTAAACATGGATTTTACCAGTTCCACCACAGGCCTCATCCCTTGACTAACCTTCCCTCTCATCCCCGCCACCTTGACCTGACACAAACTGTCCATCTTCTCTTCCACCTATCTGTCCCTCCCACCTCACTGACCAATCCCGACCACTACCTACCTGCTCTCACCTATCACCATCCCACCTACCTTCCCCCTCCTCTCTCTATTTATTTCTGAGTTCCCGTTCCTCCTCCCCATTTCTGAAGAAGCGCCCTGACCCGAAACATCAGCTTTCCTGTTCCTCCAGGTCCATACTTTGTTATCTCTGACTCCAGCATCTGCAGTTCTTGCTATTTCTGTATTATAAGGTAATGTGTTTCAGAAAATACATTGTTGCATGTTGTAACAAACAACACCTTGCGTTATAAAGCATCCTGGTACATCTTCGAGTTACAATAAATTTTTCTTTAGGAAACCTGTTTTGCAGAGATGGTGCTGAATTGGGTAAAGAGTTTAATAAAGGTATAATATGCACATATGCTTCAGTGAAATCTATATTTAAGCTGACGGTCTTTTTCCATTCTAGGAGCCGGTGGTGTTGACAGATACCAACCTGGTGTACCCAGCACTGAAGTGGGACCTGGAATACTTGCAGGAGAATATTGGAGATGGGGACTTTTCTGTTTATGTTGCCAAAACGCACAAGTTCTTATATTACGATGAAAAGAAAATGGTTAACTTCAAGAATTTCAAGCCAAAGTCTAGGAGGGAAGAGATGAAATTTAGTGAATTTGTGGAAAAACTTCGTAAAATCGATCAAAGTGACAACAGGTAAAGCATGAACCATGAATCTTGTATTGTGCAATTATTTCAATGCAATGCTTGTAAGATACAGTTTAATTTTACATGTAAAACTCTCTGATCCTAGGCAATAGAAATATAAATCTTACATTGATATAGTGCCTTTCACAACCTTAGGAGGTCCAAAAGCACATTAAAAGTAGAAATGTAATGTTATAATGAAGGAGAAGTGGCAACCATTTTGCACACAGTAAGGTCCTATTGGCAGCAATAAAAATAAAAAATGCGAACTGGTAGTATATATGGAGATAGCAAAACAGTTAATATATCAGCTCAATTAATATTCATCAGAACTGGGAGAAGTCACAAATGTAATAAGTTTTAAGAAACTGAAAGGAGAGAAGGTGGAAAAAAGAATAGGGTGGAAGACAGGAGAGAGTAAATGACAAAAGGGTTCATGGATTGACGTCACAGAATGTAGTAATGGAGCAAGGGATAGTATGAAGGGATATGGATCAAATGCAGGCAAATGGGACTAGTTTATTTGTGAAAACTGGGTGACGTGGGCAAGTTGGGCTGAAGGGCTTGCTTCCATGCTGTAGACCTCTATGACTCTAAGTAAGGAAATAAAATGATGTACCTCAAGGAGTTCTGATTTACAGAATCATTGGAAAGCAAATAAAAGGGAAGAAGAGGAAAAAAAAACTAAACTAGCAAAGAGAAAGGAAACAAAATGTGAGCATATCTTAAGATCTGCAATTGTTGAACTGAATTGTTGAATCCAGAATGATTTAAAGTGCCCAGCTAAAAGATGGTATGCTATTCCTCAAGCTTGGTTAGATCTTCATTAGCACACTGCAGGCCATCAAGTACAGAAAGGGAAGACTCGGAACACAGTGGAGAATTTAAATCAGACACAATTGAAAATGTAGGATCATGCTTCTGGATCGAAAGGCTATTTACTGCAAAAGCAGTCACCCAGCTTACTTTTAAGATTTCCACAATGTAGAGAAGACCACGTGGTAAATAACAAAAACAGTATACTGAATTGAAAGGTGTACAGGAAAATAACTGTTTCACCATGGAGGATTCTTTGAGACCCTGGATGGTGAGAAGGGATATGGTAAAAGGGCGAGTGTGATAATGAACGGATAATCTGTGATGTGGGATAAGTGTACATAGAGCCCATGGAGGTTCACTGTTCTGCTCTTTTTTGAAGAACATCATACAATCTTTAACATCCACTTGAGAAAGAAGACATGGCTTTGGTTTAAAGTCTCCTTGAAAGATGAATAGACCCTTGTTATACCTTGTGTTCATTTTTAACAAAAGTTTATCCCCTAACTTCACAAATCATAGAGTCATAGAGATGTACAGCACAGAAGCAGACCCTTTGGTGCAACTCGTCCATGCCAACCAGATATCCTAAATAAATCTAGTCCCATTTACCAGCATTTGGCCCATATCCCTCTAAACCCTTCCTATTCATTTATCCATCCAGGTGCCATTTAAATGTTGTAATTGTACCAGCCTCCACCACTTCCTCTGGCAGCTCATTCCATACATATACCACCCTTTGTTTTAAAATGTTGCCCCTTAGGTCCTTTCTAAATCTTTCCCCTCTCACCTTAAACATATGCCCTCTAGTTTTGGACTCCCAGGGGAAAAGACCTTGTCTATTTATGCTATCCATGCCCATCATGATTTTATAAACATCTATTAGGTCACCCCTCAGCCTCCAACGTTCCAGGGAAAATAGCCCCAGCCTATTAAGCCTCTCCCTATAGCTCAAACCCTTCAACCCTGGCAACATCCTTGTAAATCTTTTCGGAACGCTTTCAAGTTTCACAACATCCTACCTATAGCGGGGAGACCAGAATTGCATGCAGTATTCCAAAAGTGATCGAACCAATGTCCTGTACAGCCGCAACCTGACCTCCCAACTCCTATACTCGATGCACTGACCAATAAAGGCAAACATATCAAGCGCTGCCTTCACTATCCTGTCTACCTGCGACTCCACTTTCAAGGAACTATGAACCTGCACTCCAAGGTCTCTTTGTTCAGCGACAGTCCCGAGGACCTTACCATTAAATGTATAAGTCCTGTCCTGATTTGCCTTTCCAAAATGCAGCATCTCATATTTATCTAAATTAAACTATATCTGCCACTCCTCAGCCCAGTGATTAAGATCCCATTGTACTCTGAGGTTTTTTGCTGTCCACTACACCTCCAATGTTGGTGTTATCTGCAAACTTGCTAACCATACTTGCTATGTTCAC
>NC_063365.1:6007454-6025353 GCF_021869965.1 Rhincodon typus | reverse complement strand
TTCCAGCATTTGCTGTTTGGATTTCAGATGTGTTTGACACCCACACTTCACCTGCATCGGTTAGATATGGTGGAGGGTAGAACCTACATAAAGGGCTCATTATCAGTTCAATTTTTTTGAATTTCCAGAAAACACAGAAAGGGGCTGAAATCTCCTAGCAGGCAGAAAAGGTGGGGATGCAAAACATTCCCAGCCCAGGGCTGGGAAACACATCTCATCCTGGGGAAAAGGTCAGAGGCGATAAAGGTGGTACACACCTCTGGTTTGGGAGATAGGGAATAAGACATCTCCTGCCCCTGGCAGAATGGTAGTGATGCAGGAGACATTACCCCCAGAGGAAGGGTTACCTGGTGGGACACATCCTCCTCTCTCCCCACACCATCTCGCCGAGGAGTTAGATGGTGGGACACATCACTTCCCAGAGAAAGGTTAGAGGGTGAGACCTCTATCTCTGTCTACCTCCCCCGGCAGGGGAAACAATGTGGGACATCTGTCCTTCCCTCGGGGAAGGGTTATAGTGTGGGACATCAATCCACGGGAAGGGTTACAATAATGGACAGACTCCCCCCTGAAAAAGGTTACAATGTGGGGTAGATTCCTCTCTCCCTCCCCGGGCCGTATGCCCCCGCTGTCGCTCGGTCTGACCCACTCGGAGGCTGTAAACGCCCGTGACTCCTCACCTGTTGCTCTCACCTGTCTCCATGACACTCACCGCAGCACTTCCGGCCGGTGTCAGCGCCTCTCGGCTCCGCCCAGGAGCCGCGGCGGTCACTGCCGTCAGCTTCCCCCAAGCCCGCTGCTGAGTCCGCCCTCTGGCGGCCCCTGATCCCAACAGCAGCTTGTGGTCCTTTATCTGTAACGCAGCAGGTAAGAAGGTCACATCCCTGTGTAATGGGTACATTCTCCAGCTCAAAGTTTCTCAAATTTAAGGATTATATATACACATATATATTTTATAAATACATATAAATGAATCAAAACTGTCGTATGTTTGGCTGGTGCAATATGAGCATTTATGCACATTATTGCAGAATTTAAATACAAGCAAAATATTGCGGATGCTGGAAGTCTGAATTAAAAACAGAAGGTGCTGGAGAAACTCAGCAAGTCTGAAAGCATTTGTGGCGGGAGGAGTGAAGTTAATATTTCGAGCTGGACAGGACTCTTGTTCGGAACCCTGTATTCATATTTTTAGATTAGTTTCAAAAGTTGATTCGAGATCTTTTGTTCCATGGGTTGTGGATATTACTGACAAGACTGACACTTATTGCCGTGATGTCATTTTTTGGGGATGTGGTTGTTGCCATTCCTAATTGCCCTTAAACTGAGTGGCTTCCTTGACTATTGCAGAGGGCTGTCAAGAGACAACCACATTGCTGTGGGTCAGACCCGGAAAGGATGGCAGATTTCATTCCATAAAGGACATTAGTGAACCAGATGGGTTTTACAGCGGTTAATGATAGTTGTTATGGTCATCGTTAGACCAGCTTAATGTTCAAAATTGATGAATTGAATATAAATTCCTCTAGTTGCCATGATGTGATTTGAACCAAACTCTCAGGATGCACATGCTAGATCTTAAACAAGAAAAAGTGTCTCTCCCATATCTCTATTGTGTCATTTAACAATGTTTTTAAATCTGTGCCTTCTAATTCTCCATCCTTCCACCATTTAGAACAGTTTTCCCTACCTACTCTATCCAGACTGTTCAAGATTTTGAATGCCTCTACCAAATTTTCCCTTACCCTCTCTTCTCCAAGATAAACAGTTCCTAATTCTCCAATTTCCAAATAACTGAGGTTCCTCATCTCCTCAACTATTAACGTTAATCTTATCTGCAACCTTTTTGAATGCCTTCATATACTTCCTGTTTATCTCAGTTGCCTGGTTTGTAATGCAGTGTGATGCTAACAGCATAGGTTCAATTCCTGCACTGCCTGAGGTCACCATGAAGGACTCTCTTTCTCAACCTCTTCCCTCACCTGAGGCATGGTGACCTTCAGATTAAACCACCACCAGTTGCCTTTCTCTCGCTCTACTGAGAGAGCAGCCTTAAAGCAGGTGACTTTATCCTTTATTTATATCATATGATTATACAACACAATATATAATTAGATATTATATATGTATTTTATTATATGATTCCTAAAGTGTGGCCCAAAACTGGAAGCAATTCTCCAATTGAGGCCTAACAGTGGTTTGCACCATTTTAACTTCTTTGCTCTTGGATGGAATTAACACCTATCCTTCGACCAGCATCACCAAAGTTAGCTCTGTGTTTGTGGGATCTTGCTGTGTGCAAATTATTCTATCTCCTTCACTTGGATATTGACTGCAGTCCAAAAACAAAAGCCGCAGTTGAGTGCTCCACTGTCCCCCTATGGGGCCATGAGAGCACTTACACCCAGACAGGGTCTCAGTTTAATATCTGATCCAAACATCAGCACCTTTAATAAAGCTGCATTGCCTCAGTACAGCACAAGCACCTGAAATAGGATTTAGACACACAACAATGTAATTCAGAATTAGCTGGGCTGCCTAGTGACTGCTAATAGGTCAAGGTTTGATTAAGTGCTGGATTAATTAACATTAGGAGAGGAGGTAAGCACTGTGAATGAGTGAAATAAACGTCAGCTGAAAGCTGCTGAGTGGGCACTGCAGAAAGCCCAATGCAGCACTTTCTATGAACAAAGAGCTGGAATACTCTGGGATTCACTGTGTGTATTGATACTAAAGGTTCATTCCAGAAACACTGGTGTGTACTATAGGCTCCAGAGTCAGCAATAAAAACTGAGTGAGCATCACAAACCAGCAAATTTGAAGCATATTGCCTCAAATTTGCCTGAAAGTCTTGAGCATAGCAACATGAACAGCCTCAATCAGCTGAAACAGGGCTCCAGGCAAACTTGTTTATAAAATGATGAATTACTTCTAAAACACATCAGCAACTTGTCGGTGTGTTACCATGGAGAAGACAATAGTTTGGCATTTTTCTCATAAAGTGAAGAAGCTCAAGGAGGCAGTGGGCTGTTGTACATTTACATTTCCTCATCTTAATGGTTGCCTCTGTTTGTAAAAAGAAACTCTAAGTCACTCAGTTGGAGAATTCCAAAATTGTCCTGAGACAACTGGCTTTGTTTAAAATGGCGGAGCAAATTGCTGCAGATGCTGGGATCTTTTTAGTCAGCTGCTGAAAGCAAACAATGCTGGAAATCACAGCGGGTCAGGTGGTATCTGTGGAGAGAGAGCGAGCTAATGTTTCAAGTCTAAATGACTCTTCATCACAGCGTAATCAACATTCTGATGAAGAGTCATCTAGACTCAAAACATTAGCTTGTCTAAAGCGTATTCTTCCAATAGTTGTGGGCCTCACTGGAAAAGGCCAAATTTGTTACCCATCCCTAATTGCCCTTGAACTGAGCAGCTTACTTGGCCAGTTCAGAGTCAACCACATTGCAATGAATCTGAAGTCACATGGAGGCCAAATCTGAAAAGGACAATAGATTTCCTTCCTTAAAGGACATTAATGAACCAGGTGGCTTTTTAATGACAATTGATGATAGTTTCATGGTCACCATTACTGCAAGTCAAGCTTTAAATTCCAGATATTTTTTATTTCATCCAAATTTCACCAGCTGCTGTGGTGGGTTTTGAACTCCTACCTCCTCGATCATCAGTCCAGCCACACTACCACTACATCATCATCATCTCCTCCACTGCAGGCCATCATTCTTGGCAACTCTCTGCTACTTCAGTTCTTACTTATGATGATCTAGAGAATGTCCACAGACTATTTATAGAATCATAGAATCCCTACAGAATGGAGTCCATTCAGCCCATTAGGTCCATACCCACCCTCTGAAGTGTATTCCAGGCAGAACCACCCACTACCCTATCCCTGTAACCCTGTATTTCCTATGGCTAATCCACCTAACCTGCACATCCCTGGACACTACAGGCAGTTTAGTATGGCCAATCTACCCAACCTGCACATCTTTGGACTGTGGGAGAAAGCCCACACAGACACAGGGAGAACGTGCAAACTCCACACAGACAGTCACCCAAGGATAGAATAGGTCCCTAGCGTTGTGAGACAGCAGTGCTAACCACTGGGCCATCATGTCACCCTGAACAGAATTCACATCTGCCTACCAGCGTATCTTCACATCAATGCAGCTGACTAAAAAGGGCAGGCACCAGCTGAATGGGAACCCTAACCTTCATGTGCACCCTCCAAGAATGCAACGTTGCTGGATTTGCCTTCATTTGAGGTGTGTCAATATTACAATGGGATCCAGTGTTACAAATGGATGTTAGAGATGCCATGAGACTATTTTAGGAAGTGTTGAGGAGTCCAGGCCAATTCTTTCCCCTCAAACAACATCAGCTACATCAAACTGGCTACTCATTGATGTCCTTGCAGATGGCAGAATGCTGTACATACTATATGATTTCTGCACCTAGCTACATGCCTACAATGTCTGCAATTCAAGGTAATTCATTATAAATGAAGGGTTTTGACCATATCCAAAATGTTGCTGTAGAAATGCCAATCTCTGTCTCTATCCTTGACTCTTTGTCTCTTTCATTAATCTTTCTCTTGCCCATTCACACAGCTAAAACTGGACTGCAGCCGTTAAAGAAAGCAGCTCACCACACCTTCTCAATGGCAGCTAGGGATAGACAATAAATCATGGCCCAGCCCACCCATGCCATGCATATATATAAGGTTTATACAATATCCAAAGATTATCCAATGAAATGTACATATCAGGACAGAGTGCTGAGCGCAGGAAACTCAGACAATTGTGGTACAATAACAGATCTCTGTTAGTGCTGAGGCAGAATAATCAGTTGTCACAGGATGCTGGGGAGCTGGGGGATGGTGCACTAGGAGTGAAAGAGAGTGAGTGACAGAAACATCTAACGAGTTATTCTTACTGCTCATGATGTCTCTGCCAGTCTGTTCTCTGTCAGTCTGTTCTCTGTCACTTTCTGCCCAGAAGGTGCCAGTTGCTTCTCTGTATGAGTTTACAGTTCAGACATTGGATGGAGCTCCTGTGTCTCTGCAACAGTATCAAGGGAAGATCCTGCTGGTTACCAACTTGGCCACGTTCTGAGAGTCAACGATACCACAGGTAAAAGAGCAGCTCTGTTGTTCAGTGTCGAGGCTGATTGTGTGCCACAATGGAATGTTTTACTAGACCGTGCATAGTGTAGTGGTTATGTTACTGGACTAGAAATCTAGAGGCCTAGTAATGTATGCTCAAATCCTGCACTTAAATTCTGTTGATTTTGTTTTAAAAGTCAGGAATTTAAAGCTAGTCTCTGAGATGGTGATCATGATATTATATGTCATAAAAACTGATCTGATTCACTAATTTCCTGTCAGGGAAGGCAATCTGTTGTCCTTACCTGGTCTGGCCTACATGTGACTCTGGATCCAGGTTAATGGCTGCAGTCCTGGTTCAGATAGGAGACACATTGGGCTCAATGTGCTTGACCCTGAACTGCCCTCTGAAACAGTTGAGCAAGCCACTCAGTTGTAAGGCCATTAGGGATGAACAGGCAATGCTGGCCTTGTCACTAATGTCCACAACCAAATGACATTCGGATTAAGACAGAAAATAAATTTTGAGGTTTTGATCACTTCTCAAATTCTGCATCAATATAAATTTTTATTCAACCTATTTTTCCTAATCAACATGTTTGGAAATGTTATTAAATGTCTCTGATGTAGGTGGGACTTGAACACAGGCCTCCTGGTCCAGGGGAAGGGATGCTACCATAGCACCACAGAGCCCTTTCTGCTTCAATATATCCAACACAAAAAGTAGGTTTTTGCCTGTAAATCAATCTCTGGATAACGAATAGCTAGATTTAGGACAATTTTGGCTCATTTGACAATCATTTTGGTTTATTTCACCTAGATGAGGTTGATGCTAGTCAGGTTAGTTTGTTTAATTAAGTGGTTATTTTTGACTAATGTGGACACAATGGGCCGAAGGGCCTTTTTCTGTGCTGTAGACCTCTATGACTCTAAGCTGCAATTGCCATCCCCCTCATAATTGTCCTCTTGCTTTCTATTCAACAGTTTCACAAACTAAACACCCTGATGGATAATCTTTCCCAATCGCCATTCACTGTTTTGGGTTTTCCCTGTAACCAGTTTGGACAAGAGGATCCAGGTGAGAAAGATACATCAGTTCCCCAATTGTAGGGTGACCTGACAATATAAATCTTGTGTATTTGTTGGTAAATTGTCAATGACTTTGCCACTATTCAGTTGGTGAATCCCAGTCATTTACAATTTCAAGGTGGTGACAGAGCTGTCAGAAAGGTTTCTGCAACTTGTGCCAAAAAGTATTGCCAAAGTGGCCAGTGCCTGCGGCCATATTGTGACCGTTGACATGGGAAAATTGACTGGTAAATGTTGTCATAAAAAACACAACAAACAATCATAAGAACAAGCAGTGAAAGTTCAGAACAGGGATACATATAGTTAGTGCAGTGGTAATAAATTATGACATTCTAGTGCAGTACTGTGGGAGTGCTGCACTGTAAAGATGAGCTTCAGATGAGACGTTAAACTGAGGCCCCATCAGCCTTCTCAGGTGAACGTGAGAGGTCCACTAAGAAGAGCAGAGAGTCATCCATGGTATCCTGGTCAATATTTATCATCCAGTCAACATCTTGAGATTACCTGGTCATCATTACATCATGGTTTGTGGAATCTTCCTGTGCATAAATGGCAGCCACATTTTTCAAATTTACAATAATGACTGCCCTTCAAAACTACTTGATGGTGTAAAGTGCTTTGAGACATCTAGTAAAAATTGCTATATAAATGCAAGTCTTTCTCCTTTTTTCTCTATATTTCTGAACTAACAACCCATTGAATGAGAGTCTTGGAAAATTGAGAAATTTAATGGAGCTTTAACCTAAACTGTTATCAATAACAGTGACCATGAAGCATTCTGATTGTGGTAGAAATCCACATGGCTGACTAAATGTATATCGGAAAAAAAAACCCATTGCCCTCACACAGGTTGACCTTTTTTGCAACCCCAGTCCTGTATCAACGGTGTTGACTCATTGCAACCCTCTGAAATGGCTTAAACAGCCATTGAGTTGTGTTAATGCCACTTGCTGGTAAGAGGAGGTGACCCAACATCTTCCCAGGGCATCTAGGAGCACCTAGAATAAATGTCACCCTTGTCAGTGATGGCCTCATCCAACAATGAATTAATAAGCAACTGCGTGTTCTGCACAGCATTTTCACGTAATAATTACTTACCAGTATTGTGAATGTATTTAGCAAATACATTGTGCTCCTTTGCTGGCTGCTTCTTGACTGACAGCTTGAAACTGCCAACAGCTGTTTAATCTGCAATGTTTCTTAACCAATCAACAAGCAGCCTGAGAGATAGTAGGAACTGCAGATGCTGGAGAATCTGAGATAACAAGGTGTAGAGCTGAATGAACACAGCAGGCCAAGCAGCATCATAGGAGCAGGACAAGCAGCCTGAGCTCACTTAACAGTACACCTCCCGGTCTTAAAGAAATATATCTCCATCTTAGCAGAATAATGCATTGTGTACAATATCATTGGCTTTACAATGAGCGGACCCATGACAGGAATGACTCTAAGCACTTGAAGTAAATACTGTAGTGCCCAGCCTGACATCCAATGTCAACCCTGAACTGGAATTACAATTCAGCTGGTGGCTCTATCTTGTACTTTTAACAAGTACTGTTAACACTTTACCTGATCCAATCATTAAAAGCTTTTTGAGATGAGATGTTGTTCTGTCTGTCTTAGATTCTGGGCTTAACTTTGTGCTCAGATCTATGTTAAAACATGCCTTTTTAGAGAAAGACCACGAAACACTGAATGTTCTCAAGTTTGTCCGTCCAGGAGTGGGCTTTGTTCCTAAATTTCCCATATTTGGCAAGATTGAGGTGAATGGCGAGAAAGAGCATCCTCTCTACACATTTCTGAAGGTCAGTGTCATTGAGAATTCACCCGTTACATTATTAACAGTCAATATCGTTGACCTTTCCACCTATATGTCATTCACGCCCAGTGTCTTGTTGATACTCAGTGACTGTTATTGATGATCAGCCTCAGTGAACTTGCTCTCTCCATGTTAAAACATACAATAGCAATGGGGAGGATGTGACTAGTTAGTCCATCAAGCGTGCCCCATGCTCATGTCGCCTGAAGAATCACAAAGAGACACTTCTGTCATCCCTGGCAACCCCCCACACCACGCACCCCACCCCCCCAAACTGTCCAACTCCCTAAACTTAGTACCCTCGTGACAGAGAAAGAGGTAGGAGGCAATAAATCAGAAACAGAAACCAGGGTCTTATTTACCTGTTGCCCTGTGACTGCTGACATTGGCTTTTGGTTAAGCAATGCCCCCGATTTAAAATTCTCCTCCTTGTTTCCAAACAGCTCCATTGCCTTTCCACTCACTACCTCTGTAAACTTCTGCCCCCACAACCCACCTCAATATCTGAACTCCTCTAATTCTGAGACTGAGTATCCTCGATTTTAATCACGACACCATTGGTAGCCATACTTTCGGCTGCCCATGTCCAATGTTCCAGAATTCCCTCTCTAAACCTCTTCCCCCTCACTTTCCTCTTTGAAGATGCTTCTTAAAATCTACTTCCTGGACTAAGCTATCAGTCATCTGCCCTAATATTGCCTCATGGTTCAGTTTGCTCCATAATATTTTTGTGAATGACCCTTAGGGTACTAAAAGCTCCTTATGGTCTTACTGATAAGTTTATGGTCACTGTCTCTGCATTGTGTCTGAATGTTACTCAGATTGTGTATCTACTCAGTCTCCATAAGACCATTAGAAATAGGAAAGGAGTAGGCCATTCAGCCCATTGAGCCTCCTCCGCCATTCAATAGGATCATGGCTGATCTGACATTCCTCATGTCCACTTTCCTGCCCTTTCCCCATGACCTTTACTCCCCAACTGATCAAGAATTTATCATCTCAGCCTTAAGTATACACAAAGACTCTGTCCCACATCTGCTCCCCTCCACCACAGTTCTCTGTAGCAAGGAGTTCCAAAGACTCTCAACCCTTTTAGAGAAGTTCCTCCTCATCTCAGTCTTAAATTTGTGACCCTTTATTTTGAGGCTATGCCCTCTGGTCTTAGACTCTCCCATGAGGGGAAATATCCTCTCAGCATTTACCCTGTCAAGCCCCTTAAGAATCCTATATGTTTCAATGAGATCACTTCTCATTCTTCTAAACTCCAGTGATTAGAATCCCAACCTGTTTAATGTTTGCACATGAGGATGTCACGCATATTATTGAGGAAGAGTGCGAATAAGGAGGTAAGTCAGTCTCTAAACTTGCTCCATTAATGGACAGTCTGTATGGACTGTCATTATCATTACCCAGTGTCTGAATCAGGTATACTAGTGCCACCGCCACCCTATAACAGTGGTGTAAGGTACATGAAAAAGCATACTATTCAATGGTTTAATTATTCTGTGTTTGCTTGATTAGCCTGGTGACTGTGTTTATTATCAACGCCACCACTAGATGATGCAGTAACTGCACATGTACAGAAACACAGGTTTTTCATAGAATCCCTACAGTGTGGAAACAGGCCCTTCGGCCCAACAAGTCCACACCGAACCTCACAGCGTCCCACCCAGACCCATCCCCCTATAACCCACCACATCTACACATCCCTGAACACTACGGGCAATTTAGCATGGCCAATTCACCTAACCTGCACATCTTTGGTCTGTGGGAGGAAACTGGAGCACCTGGTTTTCAGTGCCATGTCACCGCAAAGCAAAAGAATGGTAGCTGCCAAGAACAAATTTTCATGTAAATGATGAATGGCAGTGTTCCTAGCAATGTTCCCTGTTGAACACCGTTTCTCATCTTTACAAGTTGTATTAATTCCTTTGAATGTGCAGTGAGGAGAGTGATGGTGGGGCGGTACTGGAAGCCGAAATCTGTTCTTGTGTTTTATCTCCAGTTTGCCATTCAGTCCAGTCGGCCTGATCCAGAAGGGGAACCAGGTCAGGCTGTGGGGTTGCTAGGCATGAATTGGTTTTTCTACATTATAGCAGAGGCTCCAGTTCAAAAAAATTGGTTGTCAGGCATTTGGGGGAAGGTTGTGAAAGGTGCTACATAAATGCAAGCTGTCCTTTCTGTCGTGATTGTAACAAGGTCAGTCAACTCATAGAATACGAGTTCCCTTAGAGGAGCAGGAAAGTTGACATTTCAGGTTTACACCCTTCCTGAAGAAGGGTGTAAATCTGCAACGTTGACTTCCCTGCTCCTCTGATGCTGCCCTTCCTGCTGTGTTCCTCCAGCTCTACACTGTATTGACTCTGACTCCAGCATCTGCAGTTCCTGCTATCTCTCTAAATGAGTTCCCTAATTGGGACTGTTAATCTGGTCCAATCAGGAAGACCGGGCTGACATAAATGGCTGAATGCCAGGGGCATTGGGACCCCTGAATGCCTGACTGAGTGAGAGGCAGTGCTGTTGTCAAAGCCTACGCATTTGTGATTAAAGGATGATTGGTGATGGGATGCCGGCCTCTGAAGAATTATTTCACTTTCCGCCCTAGGTTTCATGTCCCTTTGTGAACCCTGTCATTGGTGACCAAACAAGGTTGCACTGGTCACCACTGAAAGTGAGTGATGTTCGCTGGAATTTTGAGAAATTCTTAGTTGACCTGGATGGACGACCACTCAAAAGGTAAAGTGCACGCTAGTGTGAATGGGAAACAAGTATTTTCCACCAATTCCACACCAGTTGAATCCACAGGGATAAACCAGGCTACTCTGCAAACTCCATTCTAACTCTTCAATGGAAAGAAAAATCATGATTGAGAATTTATCAATAACTTAGAACATAAGAACCTAAGAAATAGGAGCAGGACTACACCATTTGGTCCATTGTTCAGCATGAGCATAGCAGATCTCTGCCCCAACTTCACTTTCCCCACTATCTCCATATTCTTTATTTCCCTTTGATGCCTAAAAATGTGCCAATCCAATTCACTAAAGATTGGATGTGCATCTTCCAAACCACAACCACAACCATCTAGAAGGACAAGGGCAATAGATTAATGGGAGCACCACCATCTGCAAATTTCCCTAACCATCCTGACTTGGAAATATATCTATACTTTTGGTAACAATTCTTTCCTCTGAAACTGCAATCCCTTTGCAATGCAGGCTAACATGCCATTTGCCTCACTAATGAAATGCTGTCCCTGCATCTCAACTTTCAGAGATTCATGGTCACCCAGGTCCCTTTGAATATCAAATTTCCCAGCTGGTCACATAAAAAAAAGTCTTCTGTTTTTCCACCCAAAATGGACAACGTCATATTACTCCACATTGTATTCTCTCTGTCATGCTCTTGACCACTCCCTCCATCCCTTCACACCCACTTTGTGTCCTCCCCACAGCTTCCTTTTTCTCCCCACCTACCTTTGTATTGTCAGCTGACTTGACCACATGATGCTATAGGTCTCCTCATTTCAGCCGTTGCAGCTGGGCGTAACATCAGTATTCTGCAGCATGGAACGGCCACATATTTGATTCCTGAGCTGTGCTGAGACAAACTCATAAACTAGCCCCATGTTCCTAGAACAACAGAGGGTCACGATGGAGACTTCACTGTTAGAGGTTGCACCAAGATAGGGCGATACTGAGGGAGTGCTCCACTGGAGAAAATGCTGTGCTGTGAGCCCCCCATTTTCCCTCTCATTTCTCCCTCCGATGCCACAATTTTGAAGAGCAGCAGAGTTCGTCCTGGTGCCCTGACCAATAGTATTTTTATTTTCGATGTTCTTTCAAGGGATGTGGGCATAGCTGGCAAGGCCAGAATTTGTTATCCATCCCTAAATGCCTTTGAACTGACCTATTGTTCCTCTATTTCTGAGGAAATCCACATTAATAAAAATATCACATTACAGTATGTGTTGTGCACAAATTGACTGGCTTGTTTTCTACTTTATACCTGTGATAGCACTTCAGAGGGATTTAATCGGCTTGAAAATGCTCCAAGATCATGAAAGGCACTATGTAAATGCAAAATATTTCTCCTTGTATGTTATTTGGGAGTGAGTGTTCAGTCTTACCTCTTGAATATTTTGCCTCTACTCACAGTCCAGACTGATAACTAGACAGTAGCCACTAGGTGTAGTCAGTTACCACAGGGACACATAAAAGACATTTCCATTGTAGGCAATTTGTATGAAATAGGCCAGTCCCACTATTGTTATCGATAGTCTCATTTCTCTGTCCTTCATTGTTTAAGGAGAGAAGGTAACATTACTGGAAGTGATCTGGAGGCCCCAGGCTAATTGTCTGATAGAGGTTTAAAACCATGCAACTATTTAATGAATAAATCGGCCTTGAAATGATAATTGATTTTTGATGAATATCAATGTTCTTTCTTTAACTGTCCCCTGAAAGATGTTGCTTACTTCTGATTATGTCACGATGCATCTCACAGGAGAAGGCTTTTCAGCTCCTTGGGCTTATGCCACCAGTCAAGTAGATCACAGAAAGCAAGGTGTAGAGCTGGATGAACTCAGCAGGCCAAGCAGCATCGGAGGAGCAGGAAGGCTGACGTTTCGGACCTAGACCCTTCTTCAGAAAAGTAGATCACAGCTAGTTTGTACTTTACCACCATTTCGTTTGCTTGCCCCTTGCTATCCTTATCCCAGAATAATCTCAGTTTGAAATTTTTCATTCACCATTGAGGTCTCGACCCATTTATTTTTGTGGGGAGGGGAGTTCTGAATTTCCAAAATCTTTTATGAGAGAAAATGTGTCTTGACATCACCCTGAGTGGCCTAGTTCGAAATTTAAGTTTCTGTCCTTTTGTTCTGGACTCCCAGTCACCATTCAACCGTCTGGTCTGTGTTTGTAGGTATGACCTTGCTACACCGTTCAACATCATTGAAGATGATATTTTGACGCTGCAGCATCTGAAGGGTTAAGTTTAGATTATATAGAGATAGAATCCTTCATCAAAAGGACCTGTTCAAGAGATGAAGTCTAGAAACAGATGGAGACTACATGAAGAACGTTGAGGAAGCGACTGAATCAGTGGGCTCAACTGTTTTGATTAAGGTGGAGAGGGGGCGGGGTTTGGTGGAAGAGGAATTGAAACATTCAACTTAGACCATCCAGCCACAAAGTGCTCCCTCCACTGGTTTCCAGAAAGTTTTTGACACAATAAAAAGCATTTTAAAAATCATCAAATCTGTCATTTGAAATTTCAAGTATCAAGAATGGTGCATATCCATCCATTGCCAACTGGCACTGAATGAGGGGGGCGGGGAGCAAGACAAGTTTCTAAGTTTCCCTTTCCTCACAGTTATCCAGTGACTATCCAGTGTAAAGTAGATCTTGGAATGAAGACATGGTAAGGTTTCATTTGCTTACAATTGCTCTTCGAATTAATTGGACATTTGTGCGAGGAACCAGAGTTGTGAAACTGTATGCAATTGACAGAGGAAATATTTAAATTTAATCATTGCCTGCACTTTACCTCTTTGAAGTGCTTTCTTTGTCCTCTCCTAGAATGGTGGTTATTTGACGGTTGAGTAAACAAGATCTGGGAGGGAGGCACTATTTGAGTGTCTAGTTAATTGAAGTTGATTCTGCAGGAGTTTTGCCCAAATATTTGTAGAGCTGTCTTCAAAATCAGAGTAGCATTTCTTTGCTGGTTCTCCCACTGAATCTGGAGACATCCCTACCATAATTCCTCTAGTGTTCATATATGTCATTGATGCATAGTCCAGGTCACTCTGGAACGCCTCTTGAAGCATGTCAGCTTTGACATTAATTGTCCTGAATGGCGACAACCCATCCATCAGGCTGCATTGAGCTTGGATTTCAACCGTCTTAATGATGAGGCCGAGAGGGAAAGGAATCAAACCTGCCCTCTGGATTCCAGTGCTTCGTGGGGCATCCTGCTCACATTCAGCTGAGTTGTTGTGACCTGTGGGCCCTTGTTCAACACTGTGAACATTCCTTCTGACCCCTCATTCCTTTAACCTGCTCACTTTTTATCTTAGAAGCCTGTTGATTGCAAATAGTGGTTTCAAACTCTGGCCTTGCCATCCATTGAGCTCACTGTCCGTTTCCCATTAAGGGAATTTCTTTATAAAAAGGCAAATTGAAAAGTGGAATTCCATGGATTAGAGTCCCCTGTTTGACCTGAATCACTGGCTGGTGATGAAGGCAGACATGATAGGGGCGTTTAAGGGACTTTTAGACAAGCACATGAATACGCAAGGGATGAAGGAATATGGATAAAGGGCAGGCAGAAGGGATTAGTTTGATGTGGCGTCATGTTCAGCACAACATCACGGGCCAAAGGGCCCGTTCCTGTTCTGTATTGTTCTATGTTTTACGAATGCACAATGTCCCAGCTGAGTTAACAAACTTAGCAAGAGCTGGGATTCAGACAATCTGAATGGTTCAGCATTATACCAGTGGATTTTAACTATTAAATCATTCACTCAAAACACACTAACAGTCAATATTGATCTTCAATAGTTTATGTCTTGGACAATTTACACACATATCATCAACAGAATTACTGCAAAACAGTGGGGTTTTAAAAAAATGATGAATTGGAACATTTTATACAGGAATTTAAATTATACATGTCAGGTATATACCAGACATTAAGATTATTATTGTTAGGCTTATGAAATATATTTGTAGGTGGGTTGGTGTGTGTGTGCGCGTGTGTGAGTGCGTGTGTGTGTGTTGGGGGCGTGGTGGGAATAGATGGAAACAAAACAATTTAGCTAGAAATTTTCCCACACACTCATTTAGAATCACTGATCAAGGTCAATCTTCGTGCTTGTGAATCCAATACTTTCTCTAGGAAATGCTTAAAACAAAAATTCCAGGAAAGATAAATAGGATGGTGTGTATATTTTGACCTCCCAACTCACCTGTGTTAGTTTCAGAAATTGAGCACTGTCCTTTTCACAAAGGGATAATAATTTTAAGGATAGTAATTGTGGATACTATCTAATGAGGGAATACTGAGGGTGCATCAGAATTGAAGTGTGTCTGGTATAGGATGTTTCAGAGTCTTAGAATGAAGGGTTTGTCACTCAGTGAGTTTCTTTACATAGCTCAGTGATGGAGTACACCAGATAGCTTCTGAAGTTAGAGGCCAACGTATAACAGTCACAGTTTTGAAAAATAAATCTTTTGATAAATTGCTCCTTTTGTGTTCTTGTCTGAAACTATAACCATAATGTTTAAAAAAATTGTTTTGTTCACAATCACGAAAATCATCAAGGCCAAAATACAGTCCCACGTTTGTCACTTACAGGGCAAAAAAAAAGTCAGCAGCCATGCACAAAATCAGGGACTGTCAAATTTCACCCAAACATAATAAAAAGCTTTCAATTCAAAAGCTTTGAAAGGCTAACTAACCACAGTTCACACCTGCTTCAGCATCAAGACATTTGCATTATGTGAGACAGTGAGAGATATTCTCTTGTGCATGCTCTCTGTCTCTCCACCAGCACTATTAGCCTCTTTCACAAGGCAGGACCAGCAGTAATTTGCTGGTGTGAAGGCAGTTAAAGTAAAAACGCTGTTGGTTTCTGATGAGATTTTCCATCTGCCATCTCAAAGTGCTTTTGTTCTAAGTCAGAAAGGGAACGGTGTAAGGCCACACATTAGTTTAAAAGAAGAAAAGCCTTTCCATTTTGTTGCTTTCGAGGGTTGTCAAATCACAGAAGTGTTCAGCCACCAGAATGATTCAACCAGCAGTGTTTATATCCACCCCCCCAGCCAATCTGACAGGGTTGCGGTGAGGAAGAAACTTATTCCTGATAGGTATTAAGGAGCCCTCTGTGGCCCATCAATGCTGAGTCAGTAACATCACAAACATACAAATATCACAGGATGAGGGGCTCCACTTCCTTGCTTGGTGGGTTCCTGATTACAGGAGCTTTCCCCCTCCTCAGCTGATCATTTTGCCTCTTTCTCTCTCTCAGATATTTTAAATTCCCTCAAAATCATCACATGCTTGCAAGTTCAACAGTCTCAACACTTGAGGCAAGTGCGTTTTATTGGTTAATACATGACTATCTTACGTTTATGACTCCCTAGTTTTGCTCTCCCATACAATTAGAAACATCTTCTCTGGGTCTACCTTAGAAAACCTCTTGGCAATTATAGATATCAAGTCACTTCTCACTTTTATTTCCTCCAGAGAGAGAAAAACTCCAGCTTGTTAAACCCTTCTCGATAGATACAAGTTCACAATTCTGATATCAACCTCATGGATTACAAAGAGAAGGACGGAGGCATCAAAAGAAGAGTCAACTCTACTCCAATAGCTGATCCTCAGCAATGACACTTTGAGGAAGGAGAGAGATGGAGTGGGGAAGTGGGACAGGGTCTGACTTTCCTCCAGCAGGGACAGATCAAACTGAACCATAAGAAGCAAATTTAAAAAACACTTTTAAGTTTTAAATTTAAAAAACAGTGGATGAATGGTCTCAGCTGCACCCACTTGTTTACTTGGTTTCTGATTACGCAGTGGCTGAAAAAAGAAACAGGAGAGCAGCGCTTAGTCTCCCTCCTAACGTGCCATCTAAAGAGGGAATTCCACACTCTGGATTCTGACCATCTTTCAAAGAGGTAGCATTCAGATCGTAGGTACGTTTAACTTAGCAGGAGGTGATGAAGAAGTGATCATTAATATTCTTATTACACCACCAATGTACATTCTTTCATTGGCAATGACAGAAACAAACTTTAGTTCCCCCCACTTCCTTGAGTAAAAGGCATATATGCAGTTAATGAGAAAAAAAAGATGGATTTTAGAAAGCCTCTTATTAATTCTATCATAACTAAGAGCATGACTGCTTCAACAGACTGAGTCACCTGTTGGGATAGACTGAGTAGTAAGTGATATGATGCCCTCTATCAAGGCAGTTGGATGGAACTTGAAATGGGTTATCCCTAGGCAAAGATAATTATATGTGAAGTGAAGAAGATTACCTCACATTAAATAAAATAACATAAGAGGCATTTTTGGTATTGAAAACATTTGGTCTGTTTGCTCCAAAGACGCTCTCTGAGTTGCTGAATGCAGTGTTCTCTGTGTTTTGTTCAGATTTCCAACTCCTACAGTATTTTGTTTTTTTCTTTGATTTTAAGGTTGTTCAGGTGGGAAGTAAAGCAGTCTAAGATTTAGGTTTTACAGTCTACAGTCAGATTGTTTCTTGATTGGAAGCTAACATTGTGATGTAGAATATGATATTAAACCTCCACCAAGCACTGTTATTGTCAGGTTTTGTATAAAATCTCTGATTAAAACTGAAAATACACATGTACAAAGTGTGGTTTGGGATCAGATACTAGTGTGCGGAGATAGTATGGTGAGAAGAGGATAGGGAGAGACTGAGGGAGAAAGAGAGAGAGAGAGAAAGAAAAAAATACAGACAGACAGACAGAGGGAAAAAGGGACAGAGAGAGAGGGAGAGTCAAAGAGACAGACAGATGGAAAGAGAGAGAGAGAAGAGTAAGAGACAGAAAAACATTAAACATGTCAGAATGCTCCAAAACTAAATTATAGAAGTGCAACCAGAGATTCTGAACATGATGGTTTCATTATACTGTTCCTCAAAATAGCACTAAGATTTGTTTGGGTAACAGAATAATAATCAACACTGCGGCATTACATCACTAGGACACAGACTTGTACTCTGCTCTGGATCACAAATACTTGATGAATGTTGTGCAGAACATAAAAGTCTTACTTTCAACCCGACATTCATCCCGAGATGTGAAACATGTATCCCCAACTTGCTGACAGCATTTTAGTTTGGGTGCTGT
>NC_063365.1:6004961-6006954 GCF_021869965.1 Rhincodon typus | reverse complement strand
GTTTGCACATTCTCCCCGTGTCTGCGTGGGTTTCCTCCGGGTGCTCCAGTTTCCTCCCACAATCCAAAGATGTGCAGGCTAGGTGGATTAGCCATGCTAAATTGCCTATAGTGTTCAGCGATATGTAGATTAGGTGGGTTATAGGTGCATGGGTCTGGGTGGGATGCTCTGAGGGTTGGTGTGGACTTGGTGGGCCAAAGGGCCTGTTTCCACACTGAAGGGATTCTATAAGATGGCACATCTGACAGTTGAGTACTTGTCAGTGGCTGTGACTGAATTTTAGTTTAAATTTAGAGTTGGCCCTAATGGAGTGATTGCTGGTTTTGATGGCACCATCTTGAAAAATCTTCTGTATCATGCAGAATGACAGCCATATACTTGCTAAACTACTTGAAAATGTTTCATGTGCTCCATTATATTCTTTGCCCACTGTGTGCTTCCAGTGAAACACATTTTTCTTTATATGTTCAAGTCTTCTTATTGATCCAGCCATGTAAATGTAGCATAGCGATCATTCAGGGTTCTCTGCAACTGTGCACCTTGTATCCTATCTCGGACCTCAATAACACAGGTTACCTGAAAAACCAATCAATATGAAGTGTGACATAATTCTGCAATTACATTTGCATTTGTTTTCTATTTCCTTTGATTCAGAACATTCTAGAATATGACAATTGCCTCCTGATCCACCATTGCAGCAACGTTTATGCAGACAGCTGAAATTTCATTTACATTCATTCAGAAATTATTACTAACTAGTTGGAAATGTAGCACGGTATTTCATCAATGTAGGAATTTGTGTCAATTATAAGCCATTTACTTAATACAAAATTTTTCTAAAAACTCTAGTTTAATTTAAAATGTAGAGATATGGTTAAAAAATTGATTCACTTTATTACTTTGAATTGTTAGGTTGGAATGACAAACTCCTTTGTAACTTGATAGTTTTAAATTATTTTTCTTTCATGGGATGTGAGCACCACTGGTGGGCCCAGCATTTGCTGCTCATCCCTAACTGGCCTTGAATGAGGGAAGGTTAAGAGTCAACCATATTGTTGTGGGTCTGGACTCATTTTTAAGGCCACATTAGATAAGAATAACTGAATTCCTTCCGTAAAGGCCGAGAGTGATCTAGATGGATTTTTACAACAGTTGATGATAATTGTGATGTTCATCATGAGACCAGCTTTTAATTCCAGATTTTTAAAAATTGAATTGTAATTGAAGATTGGACAGCATTTGCTAGATAATATTGAGTGCACAAATAATTATACTGACAACCAATATAGGGTTGTTATTTGGGCTTGAAGTGGTGCACTGGAAGTTCCATATATTAATACACGACACAGTGATATTTGCGGAGAGAAAGAACATGTATGCACACTACACCTGTTTCAACTCTACGAAATATGTGAGTGCCATTTGCTGGTTCATTTCTCAGGGCAATGTCTTAACCAGCCTCATATGGCCATGTTTAAAATTTAAGCAAGCCTGGCAGTCAATTGTCAATCAACGTTAATGGGTGCATTTTCCATTGCAACAACTCGAACAATCACAGTCCACTTGCCAACCAAGCAGCACTCTCATGCAGTTTAAATATTGGTTTTCCCCTTGAATTGATATTCTTGTAAATTGTCCTGTTGAGAGCCAAACTAAAAGCTTCAACAAAATAAGCACTTTTGCAGTTGTAAATAAAAAAATGCAGCAGCCTGCTTCTGCACAACACGCTCTCACAAACACCAACAAGATCAATAGCCAGTTACTTTGATTTTGAGATGATGATTGATTTCACTTTTTGCTTTGAATTTGACCAAGAGAAATATCAAATGCAAAATTTAGAATATTAGTTTAAATTACGAAGGTGTGAACTTGAGTTTCATTCAAGGGTTCCAGTAAAAGAGCAGCTTTGTTAAGAACCAGCTGAAACTGGATCCTCATTATATGAGATAGCAGGAACTGCAGATGCTGGAGAATCTGAGATAACAAGGTGCAG
>NC_063365.1:5979023-6004561 GCF_021869965.1 Rhincodon typus | reverse complement strand
CCCCATTTCTGAAGAAGGGTCTAGGCCTGAAACGTCAGCCTTCCTGCTCCTCTGATGCTGCTTGGCCTGCTGTGTTCATCCAGCTCTGCACCTTGTTACCTCATTATATGAGTCAGCTAGACCTTTTTTGACAGGAGCATTTAAACCCAATCAACTCAGTGCAGCTTAGCATTGAGGCAACTTACCCTGTACCAGGAAACAGTCACACCTCTTAAGATTGGATCATCTGATTTGGTCAGTGCTCAAGAACATGAAAATGTGTTTGTGAGTAATGCAGTGAAAGAGCCCAGAGCACAGCGTCTTGGCCTTTGCTATTGTCCAATAGGTTTGAGATTGTTTCAGTGTGTCTGGATAAGTGAGGATGCAGGGGGGTGAATAATGGACCATGGCACCATGATACAGGAAACCACTCAAGGGAAGGATGGTGATTTAGAAGGAATGTAGTGACAGTAGGGGACAGTATGGTGAAAAGGATTGATGCTGTTCTCTGCGGCAAAGAGCATGAATCTAGACGGTTGTGTTTGGGTTTGGGACATCTGCTCAGAGTGGACAGGAAGTTGAGGGTGGGAGGGGGAAGATCCCACGGTTGCTGTAGGTACCAACAACATAGGCAGGACAAAGGAGGAGGTTCTGCATAGTTAATATGAGGAGCTGGGCACCAAATTAAGAAGCAGAATCTCCAAGGTCATAACCGCTGCATTTTTCCAGAGCACAGAGGCATGTGTAACTTTTCATAGAGAAAATCAAATTAGAGAGACATGTGCATGACTCAATGACTGGTGTGGCAGAGTGCATTCCAGTTACTGGTACCAGTATTGGGGCAAGTGGGATCAGTACTGACATGTCAGCCTCCAGCTGAACCATGCTTAAAGAAGTAGAGTGGATTTTAAACTGAATACTGGGGCAACAGATCAAATTTGGGAAGACATGGTAAATCAAAAGTGTAGAGTCAAGGCCAAAAAGGCCATTAATATTGGAAATGACCAAGACAGGTAGAGATAGAGAACATGAAGCTAATAGTCAACCAATAGGTAAGACTAGAACTTACAAAGAGAATAAAAGGATAAAGCTAAAGGCTCTGTATCTGAATGCATGTAACATGCAAGAAAATAGATGAACTAAGAGTGCAAATAGAAATGAATACGTATGCTTGGGTAGCCATTACAAAGACATGGCTGTGTAGTTAAATGGACTGGGATCTGAATCTTGAAAGATAGGACATTTGGGGATAACATGGAAGCAAGAAAAGGTGGAGGTGTGATTCTGTTAGTTAATGACAGTATTAGCAGAACAAAAGGGGATGACCTCAATTCAGAAAAGACGTGGAAATTGTTTTGTTTAGAAAGGAGAAATTATAAATAAAAGAAGTCACTTATGGAGTGGTGTAAAGGCTCCCTAACAGTAACCACCCAATAGGGTGGGACATAAAGCAACAATCATCTTAAACATGATCACTCTTTAATCTTCAACATTTGGGTAAACATAAACTTGGTCTATGCGGACTGACCTCATAGTCCTGTATTGCAAAACCTCCAAGACCAGTTTACTCTTCCTGAGGTGCAGTGCCTACACTCAGATAAATGTACATTAACGGGCTTTATTAAATAAAACTATACAGAGGGGATGGGAAGAGAGAATATCTCTGAAACCTACTAACTTGAGCCCAGTTTCCTGTGATCTGACATCATTGTGACACAGCTACTTACTCATATGCTCAGTAGTTATTCTTAGAGTAAAGATATAGTTAACCCTTTACTTCACAGGAACTAGTACTGCAAGTGGGTCTAAACAGACCTCTTATCATTTGCAGAATAACTTTCCCCAGTCTGCTTAGTTAAACTTTGCAACTGGACATTAGTTTTCAATGATTTCTGCATATGGATTCCTTCATCGCAATTCCAAGCTTGTCACCATTTCTGACCTCTCTCTGAAAAGTTCAAAGTGGATTACGTTTGCATTTCCAATATTCTTATTAAGATATTTATCAACAGGGTGTTCGTACACAGCCACACCAGCAGCATATGTTACATAGTGACCCTGCTACAGCACACATTCTACTAGTAATGGCTAATGATGCTTGTTGGAACAGCCGTATGGCATCCTTCAGTACTGTAACGCTGCTGTGATTCTCAATGGATGTGACACAGGTTGATCATTTCCTCAGGAGGTATGACACTAGGTTGACTGTGCTGTCACAATCTCCTCCGAACAGTTTGGTTAAAATAAATGTCACCTCAGTTAACCTATGGGGAACTCAATGATTAAATTTTCAGAAAGGTTTTATAAAATGGTGGCCACAGCTACAGGCGGAATATTAGCCCTGAAGCTGTGGAATATTCAGACTCCAGATGCTAACAGTGTAATCCCATCTGTAGCTAATCAGTGTGAGAACACACCAGTGATATATGTTGTTACACAGCAACTAAGTGCAGCCAAATTTGTGTCAGCTGGATGGGAAAACACCAGCTGGACTTACTCCACATTAAATCCTCTGAGTATTGCAAAACTGCAGTATCCAGAGTGCAACAAACAAAAAAAAAATTCAGCTGCTGAGAATGTCAAAGAACCAAGAACAAGACCATCACTGCAGGCTCCACAAGTGAATCAATGTGAGATTCCTTTGGGAGACATCTCTGCCTGCACTTTTTCAATTGTGTTTTACCATGGGAATTTTACAAGAACTACAAAATTGTGGGATTCTGCTCTGTGATGTTCAGCAAAACAGGTAGAAAATTTAGCCTTCAAGATTTGACTGACTTACTGTCACATTATTCCTGAGACAACAAGAACATGTGTGTTAATATTCAAATGTCTCAGTGAGGACTGGCCCTGAGAGTAGCTCAGTGGGTGTGTTAATGCCTAACTCTATGACTGTGTCAGTCCATGAATGATAGTTAATCACACATTGCACTAGGTCCAGCATTTGGGTCTAATCTATTAGCTTTGCACTGCTTTGAGCAAAATGGCTCCTCTGTCAGAGTAAGCCCCTATTTTCATTATTTAACCGTTGCTTTGGCAACCATGTGGACATCATCTGTTATCCATTATTTCTATCCATCTGGTGTGATCCTGCTGTCCATGTGGGATGGAATTCAAAAGATCCCAAATCCTGCAGATGGTAGGAAAACAATTATCATTTTTACTGGAAGTAGAACTATTCATGATATGATCTCCTAACATTTTGGCTCCAATTTTTTTTCTTAATTTGATCATGGTATATGGGTTTTGGTGGCTAGGCCAGCATTCATGTTCACCCCTAATTGTCCCTTGAGAAGGTGATGGTGAGCTGCATTCTTGAATTGTTGCAGTCCTCAAGGCATAAGGATACCCACAGTGCAGTTAGGAAGGAAGTACCAGGACTTTTCCCCAGTGACACGGAAAGAATGGTGATATATTTCCAAGTCAGGACAATGTGTGGCCTGGAGGGGAACCTACAGGTGGTGGTGGTGGTCTTCCCATGCATTTGCTGCACTTGTCTTTCTAGGTTGTAGATGTCGTGAGTTTGGTAGGTGCTCTCAAAGATGCTTTTATGAGTTCCTGTAGTGTATCTTGTGTATGGAATACATTGTAGATGTTGTATTAAGTTTGTGTCAATCCCAGATGAGAAGAAGGCCCGAATAACAAAAGTGACAGAACACGGATTTCGCTGAGAGATAGCAGGAACTGCCGATGTTGGAGTCTGAGATAACAAGGTGTGGAGCTGGAGGAGAATAGCAGGCCAGGCAGCATCAGAGGGGCAGGAAAGCTGAAGTTTCGGGTCTGGACCCTTCTTCAGAAATGGGGGAGGGGAAGGGGGCTCTGAAATAAATAGAGAGGGGGAGGCGATGATAGAAGGTGAATAGTGGAGCAGATAGGTAGAGCGAAGATGGACAGGTCAAGGAGGTGGGGATGAAGCTAGTTGAGGTGAGTGTAGGTAGGAAGTGCGGGTGGGGGTTGTGTAGGTAGGAAGTGCGGGTGGGGATTGTGTAGGTAGGAAGTGGGGGTGGGGATTGTGTAGGCAGGAAGTGGGGGTACTTACACTCACCTCTACTAGCTTCATCCCCGCATCCTTGACCTGTCCGTCTTCCCTCCCACCTACCCACCCCTCCCTCCTCACTGACCAACCCCCATCCCAACTTCCTACCTACACTCATCTTTACTAGCTTCATCCCCGCCTCCCTGACTTGTCTTCTCTCCACCTATCTGCTCCACAGATTTTGCTGAGCCTCATTTGAGGATTTACAACCAAAACATAACTGGGATTAAGTCGTTTCAGGAACTGTGTGTTTCTGATGAGGCCATTGAAATTTCATTTTCCTTTGATTTTATGACACAGAGATTCCAAACTTTCAGCTTGAGCAGAAAGGCTTGCCCCAAAGTTCTGTTTGAAGCTCTAGGGAGAGATGGAATGTTTGCTTTGGCTTAATTAGGCCTCCTCATATTTAATGAAATCACATGACTCACCTGAGAGCTAGAAAGCACATTTAGAGTGTCCACTTACCAGAATACAACATCAAACTATATACAAATTCAGCAGATAAGTAAATGGTGAGCATAACATTTTTGGAAGGAACCACACAGAACAGACCAGACTGTATCAAACCCAGACTGATCTGGGAGGTTTTGCCCCTAAGATTCTATGAAGTCAGGTATATATATGTGTTTGTTCATCAACCCTGGATTGGGTTTTACAGTTCAGCTTTTCCTTTAAATGTCAGCTCTGCTTGTTCCTCAAACAGTGAGTCAATTCATAGTTTGTTGGCCCTCTCATAACACTCCCAGCTGGCATCATGCAGCTAGGCTGACCAGCAATACTGAGTCTAATGGATGTGCCCAGAAAAATTGCTTTTAAACCTTTGAAATTACTTCATCCTGTTTATGATCGTTCCCCTGTCTGTAATGAATATATTCATTTTTCTTTTGGGAACTATGAACAGAGTATTTTCCTAAATAATTCCGTTTCCTCATGCAAGACCAATGTTATACAATATTTATAACTGGAAGCTGGCTGAGCACAGCATGATCACTGATTGGCTACAAAGTCCTGGGATACCTATAACAGCAGCACTGTCTCTGTTGGTGTAAACCTCAGAGGATCAAGGGTCGATTGTAAAGTTTAAACCCTTGTTCTCATTAATTCATTGATCCTAACAATTTTCTTAATGACCAGACTAGGAATTTGATATAGCAATGAGGCAACAATTTTAGACAACAGTTTATCAAAGATTGGAGACAGCAAGGTGACCAATATATACAGATTGGTCAGTGTGGACAGTGTGTAGATTGATCAGAGTGTGTAGGCTTGTCAGGGTGGACAGTGTGAGATTTAGTCACTATGGACTTCATGTCAGTAGTCAGTGCTCACAAGAGGCCTACTGAAATGAACAGAAATTACCCTGAAAGGTTTGCTTTGAATGGCACTTAAGAAATGCTATTGCTGAGAGCTAAGATTGGCCTTGCAGTGCAGGATTAAGCAATGAACTCTGCTTTGTCTCCAGCACGTCTAGTGCCAGGTCTGCATTTCCAGCATACACAATTTTAGTTCATTTGCAAGATGGGCTCAACTTGGGCTAAAGTTCCCTCTGTCGTGGTTTCAACTCTTCCCAAGTGAGGTACAGCATGAAACAGAGAGTAAAACATCCTCACACAGTAATAACATTTTACTTTTATGCAAAACCTTTGATGTAGGAAACCTTTCCTACATTAAACATAGAGGTGCAACAAAAAAACACAAAGGACACTGAGTTGAAGGAAATGCTTGGATGGGGTGACTGAATGTTTGGTCAAAGAGTTTAGTTTCAAGGGTAAGAGGGTTTCAGAGGAGGAGAGGCAAATAGAGAGGCAGAAAGGTTAAAATAGGGAATCCTAGAATGCAAAATCCAAGTAGTTGAAGGCAGGGCTTTCAATATTGGGACAAAGGATGGAGAGATGTACAAGTGGATATTTCAATTCTTCTTACCATACTCAGCCTCACTGTGTACCAAAAACACCCCCTGCTGACCAGGAGGAACATTTCCTTTCCATGGATGTGACACAATCTGCTTCCCAAAATGTTCTGACTGTTGATGTGTGCTCTCAGCCTGTGAGTGCGTATCCAGAACTGGTCATAATCTGCCTCAGCTCTTCATACAATATTCGTTGTCTAACTGTGTGAGATTTACGCTGGCAGAATTTTCAAATTTTTCTATTCTCTTGTGCTACTCTTAACACATCAGGAGTATACTAGGCTATTCGGCTCCTTGATCCAGCGTTGCCTGTCTATGAGATCATCTGTATTTCAGCTCATTCTCCTTGCCAAAGCTCCACAATCCTCAATACTCTGACCTAACAAACACTAAACAATTTCCTGCATATTATAATACACGAATACTTCTGGCCTTACTCATTGTTCTGTACAAAATAAATTAAAGTTTACTGACAATTCAACTCTCTTGTGTCCCTCAATCCCCAATGAAATTTAACTTCCTTAGTCTTTACCCAATAGAAATTTCTTAAGTTTACATCTGCACATCACCCTGTGCCCATTCAGCATTCAAAGTCAGAGCTAAGTGGGGACAATGTACAATCTGTGAATAAAGGAATGTTTGACAATAAAATAACAAACTCATTTGACCTTAACCTTTAATTCTTTCTCACCTTAACAACGAAGATATCTGAGGTGATAAAAGCCCGTTCCTGAGTAATATTCAGCACGCTAGGCCAAGAAAGAGATGGATAAAAAACACAATGAATAGAAGACAGCAATGAGAGTCAGACTTCATAAATTTTCTTTGAAAGAAACAAGTATTGAATAAAAGGAATGTTGAAGAGTATTGGAAGCAAGGAAGGAATGGGATTAGGCCAAATGGTTTATATTAAAGAGAGGCTAACTCAATGACCGATGTCGAGTGAAATCTGTGAATTATGGGTGCCTAGGGATCTGACAATCAAGGTCTGGTTTTTTTTTTGCAAACATTCATTGTTCAGTACGTCATTTTAGTTCTGTTAAATAGTCAACATTGGCCTGGAGATAACATTACACGCCACTGCAAGAACAACTCTTCCCTAAAATGGCCCATGAGATGGCTACTAAAGCTTTTATTCATTGGTAAGTTATAAAAAGTATTTGTATACTCACAAACACCACACAATGCACAAATACATGCAGACATTTTACTATCTTATAAAAAGAAAATTCTTTACTAACAATTATTTTCTGTAGCTTTCCTGGAATTGAAAGTATTTCATAATCCTTTAGACGTAACTGCCATTGCTCCCTGTAATTAGACACTGGTGACATAAGTTGTGAAAAGCATGTCCTTTTTTAAGATGTAAAATACCATAATAGATCTTGGTATATTGATGGCTGACCATCACCTGAACTGTCTGCTATTTCAGAATGCTGCTTTCATATTTTGTAGCTTAAATATTTGGGAGTTTCAGTGAGGTGTCTGTATTGTGCAGTTACCCATCATTTGCAAATATTCGTGGTGAAGCTTGGGTCTATGCCTATGTGTTTGTGTGGATCAGTGTCGGTGTTTATATGTACCTATATTTTTGTATGTTTGTGTCGATGTCTGTTTGCTTGCATATATGTGGGTCTCTGTTTACGGGTGTATTTTAATAAAAAGAATGTAGTTCCTACCCATATCTAAACTCACACTATACCATGACAGGACAGAAAGTGGGCAACACGTCTAGGCCAGAAACGTCAGCCTTCCTGCTCCTCTGATGCTGCTTGGCCTGCTGTGTTCATCCAGCTCTACACCTTGTTAAATCAGGTAAGTGTGGCAGGTTACTTTCCCTTGAGGGGGTAGTGAATGAGTTTGTTTGGCAATCTGACAAGATAATTGTCACTTGTTGATGCTAGCTTGTTATTTCAAGATTCAGGGCCTATGATAGGATTTGAATTCACATTTCCTGGACTAGTATTCTGGGAACTAGATAACCGCTACACCCAGTAAAATTAATTATAAAACACATTCAACAAGGCTCCTTAGGTAGCACCTGTCAAACCCACAACCATCTATAAGGACAAAAGCATCAGAAACATGGAACACCGTCACTTGCAAGTTCCCTCCAAGCCACTCATCATCCTGACTTGGAAATATATCACCGTTCTTTCAGTGTTGGTGAGTCAAAATCCAGGAACTCCCTCCCTCACATCACTGTGGGTGTACCTACATCAAATGGACTGCAGCAGTTCAAGAAGCTCACCACCACCTTCGCTAGGGAAACTAGGAATGAGCAATAAATGCTGCTCATGTAGTAATGTCAATATTCCATGGATATATATTTTAATAAATAAACAAAGAACTAACCACATTTATAAAATAATTCTGGTGCTTTCTCTGTACTCACTGCACTTCTTCACGTGCAAGTATCTCAAGCAGCTTCGTGAGATCTCCAGCACAGTCTGTCAGTTGAATGGAGAACTTGCACAGCCTGTTATCCACTACTAGTGCCCTGTCTAGGCACTGATGCAGCAGGGGAACGTCTATATTGCCACTGCATAGAGCAACGACCACTCTGGAAGACAGATCACGTGACCAATCAGTAAACATTTACATCAAGCAAGTTGACCTGCAGCTTAAACTGTCAAAATCCTTTAATCCTAAAAGAGGGGAAATGATTCTGCAGATGGTTTCCTAGCAGTTGATGCCATTTTGTTGGATTTTCTGACGGAATCTGGATTCCAGGCAATACATTATGCTCTTCAAGCAGTGGCAGAATCTGTAGTGAATAATCATGTAACTGGATGTTCCATGGTTGTGTGAATAACCATCCATAATTGGATAAACAAAACTTCAGGAACCTAGCCTGAATAGTGGGAAGATTTTAGATCCTTCTACATGTGGGAGTGAGATGATAGAATACAATCATACCCAACTGATACAATTATCCTTTGGGGTTATCCAGAATTTAGAGCTGGTATGCACTAACTCACCAGAACTATGTGAAACTAGGTAGTAACCGTACAGTCAGCCAGGAACTCTACCACAAATCCAAACAATACTAATGAAGAAAAGCCACTCTTCTATTAGTCACAGTGCTGCCCCTAGTGGTCTTCTACTGATCATATCAATGGCTCAGCACCTATTTTGATGATCACAACACTGTCTCTGATACAGAGTTAAGCCGAATTTGCTAAAGGTTATAATTGTAACTTGGGTATTAACAGTGATCCAGACAATTAAGAGCCTCTCAAAGGAAATCACTATCTGCCTGGAGAATCAAATAGTTGTAAAGGAGATACAAAGATTTAATTACAAATTCTGTAAAGGGCTGACATAGATCTCAACAGACATCAAGTGACTTTGAAATTATAGACAGAGGATACAGAAAAAATTAGTGCATTGCTTAATATTAAATAGATTCTAAAAGGAATGTCACAGTGTAGTTAATACGGAGGGGAATTGTAATAAAACATAGGAAGACATTAATAAACTTGCAGAATGGATAAGTCATTGGCAAACAAACTTCTCTATAGTTAAGCATGAAGGAGTAAATATTGCTGAAATGGATAAGGAGATCATACACGCCTTAGAAAACAAGTACCTAAATGTCTTTTAAATTTATTTATGGAATGAAGGCAACAATTACCATTTTGCAGACTTTGTTGGCGTCAGCAATTGAGCTTTGGAACTCATTGAATCAAGCCACACCCAGAAGCGAAAAAAGTACACTGAATCTACATAAAATGTTATATTGAATTACATGGAATTTATAGCATGGATAAATTTAACCATCTGGTTTCTGGTGGTGTTTATGCTCTGTACAATCATCCTGTTCATCAACTTTGTTAGCATATCATTTATTCCTTTTTCCTTCATGTAGTTATCGAGTGTCCATCTAAATCCACATTATCCATTCAACTACTCCCTTGTGGTAGCGAAGTTCACACACTAACTACTCTCTCAAGCACGAGCTGCCATCTAGGGAATAAAACAAGTGTAAGAGTAATTTTAAGAATCCATTTTGAAAACTAAAGTTAGCAAACCAGCTGAAATCACAAATGGTAGCTACGATCTGCTGGTCTACTGGCTCAACCATGTGTCAACTTTAACAGCTGAGTCATGGAGGGAGCTGGGCCCTTTGCCTTCAAAAGTAACTTGTGTGTTTATACTTGAAAGGGGAACAAAAAAATACAGAACTATGGGGAAGGACTGTGAGAGTGGGAACTGTTTCAGAATGGTACAAAAACAAAGTTGCTGGAAAAGCTCAGCAGGTCTGGCAGCATCTGTGAAGGTAAAAACAGAGTTAACGTTTTGTGTCCGGTGACCCTTCCTCAGAACTGCAATGGTAGATGTTTAGTAAGCAGAATGGCCTCCTTCTGTATTGTATCATCCTTTGATAACATTGGGCAACATTATACAGAAGATTTGGATTTAATTTTCCTGCAGAGATTTCAAACTTGTATCTACTTTGAGGAAAATGTTCAATAACAATGCACATCACTGGATAAACTGGTGCCATAGTTCCGAGGAAACTCTTACCGTTTGCCTTTGAGTTCTGGTAGCTTCCCAGCAACCACAGCAGCAAGGCCTATAGCTCCCTCAGCATCCACTATGGCCCTCTCATACTCCATCAGGCGAAGAATAGCAAGTAGAATGTCCTCCACCCTGAGTTGCAGAGACACCTTATTAAAGACAAGAGTTTCTCACAGAAGGAGGAAGAGACAACTTCCGATATTTAATTCCCTGCTTCTTTATTTTCGTCTCATTTATTTCCTTTCTCTCCTAGAGGCTCTGACTTCTTTCTCAATGCAGTCTGATAGGTGCTGCAGGCCTCTGGTACTTTTGCCAAAATAGCCATTCTTTATTACATGAGGCATTTAATAGAGGACCCCAAACGCACTCTTAGGTAGATGTAAAAATTCACGTGCACTACTTCAAAGGAAGCGCTGGAATTCTCCCAGTGCTCTGGCCAATATTTATCCCCCAACCAACTCCATCTAAACAGATTGCCTGGTCATTTATTTCATTGCCTTTCATGGGGCCTTGCTGTGCACAAATTGGCTTTTCTGTGTCCTACATTACAATTGTGACTGTAGAAGTACATCATTGGGTGTAAAGTGCTTTGTAACATTCCACGCTCAAAAAGTACTTCCAGAATTGCAAGATCAATCCAAAATAAATCTATAAACCTTCACAGTGATTGTCAGTTTCATTTACAGCTAAAGTAATATATATATATAGAACAGTACATTCTTCAGTCACAGCCTGTGTCTAGAGTCTTGCAGTGCAGAGACCCTGTAGTCATGTGACAACATCCAAGTACTTGTCTCAGTTGCATGTTGAGCTCTTAAAGGGAAATCACTCCAATGTGATAAAACAACATGTTTCACATCACATACAGGCAGTATATTTAAGTACTGCCTATTGGGCAGTTATAATGATGGGTGAGGATGGCAGATTTGTTTCCCTAAAGAACATTAATGAACCAGATGGGATTTTTATGAGGGGCTCTGGATTTTTATGACAATTGATTAGCTACGTGGTCACCATTACTGATACATGAAAACACAGGTAGTAAGAGCAGGAGTAGACCATTCATCCCCTTGAATCAGCTTTGCCGTTCAATAAGTTCATGGCCGATCTGATCTTGCCTCAATCCATTTCCCTGCTTTCTCCCCATAATCCTCGACTTCCCTATAGTTCCCTGTCTATCGCAGCCTTGAATACATTCAATGACGCAGACTCCAGAACTTTGTTAAACAGAGAATTCCAAAGATCCATGACTGTCAGAGAAGAAATTTCTCCTCAGCCCAATTCAAATGAGTGATTCCTTATTCTGAAACTCTGCTCTCTCTTCTAAATTTTCCTATAAGGGGAAACATACTCTTGATGCCTTCCCCATCAAGTTCCTTAAGAATCTTATGTTTCAGTATGAAGCAAGACTTTTAATTCCAGATCTTTTTAAACTAATTTAGAAAAACCCAAAGTAATTGAGAAGAGTTAGTATGTTTTTATCAAAGGGAAATCACGTTCAACCAATTTGTTGGAGTTCTTTGAAGGAGTAACATGTGCTTTGAATATACCATACTTGGATTTCCAGAAGACATTTGATAATGTGCCACATCAAAGGCTATTGTAGAAAATAAAAGCTCATGGTGAGGGGTAACATAGTAGCATGGGTAGGATATTTGCTGGCTGGCAGATAACGAAAAATGCATAAATTGGTCTTTGTCTGATTAGCAGGATACAACAAGTGGAGTTCTGCAAGGATCTGTGCTAGGATGTCAAATTTAACAGCTTACATCAATTACTTAGATGAGGGGAGCAAAGGCAAGGTAGCTAATTTCACAGATGACATCAAGATAGGTAGGAACTATGTCATGAAGAAAACAGAAGAAAGTTGCAAAAAGACAAATAAGTTGAATGAGTGGGCATGAATCTGGAAAATGGAGTTATTGTGAGAAAGTGTGAAATTGTTTACTTTGGCAAGAACAATAAAGAAGCTGTGTATTATTTAAATGGAGAATGACTGCAGAATTCTGAGATGCAGAGAGATTTAGGAGTTCTGGTGCAGATTGAACATAAAATCACAAAGGCTAATGGGATGCTATTCTTCATTACACAAAAAAATCGTTAATGTAAGGATGTTCCGTTTCAGTTATACCAGACATTGTCAAGACCAGATCTTGAATACATCTTGTGCTATTTTGATCTCCTGTTGAGACATTTTCGAATCAACCTGCTGACAGATGTTATTACACATCTCTGAGCAGGTGGGACTTAAACCTAAGTCTCCTGGCTCAGAGGTTGGGACACTACCATGGTGCCAGAATATAATTGGACAAGCTGGGTATGTTTCCATGGGATTTAGGTCTTGAAGACATGGATATGGATGTGGAAAGGATGCTTCCTCTTTCGAAACATAAACAAATCAGCCATGATTTTATTGAATAATGAATCACACTCAAGGGGCCAAATGGTCTACTTCTGCTCTATTTTGTATGTCTGTGTTTCAAAAATTTAAGTGCTCCAGGTCCCATTTGAATTTGTGTTTCCAAATCACTTGCCTAGACCACTGGATTTTCAGTGGACATGGGCATTACTGACTGGGTCAGCATTTATTGCCCATCCCTAAATGCCTTTGAGAAGGCAGTGGTGAGCTGCCTTCTTGAATTGCTGCAGTCAATGTGGTGTAGGTACACCCTTAATGTTGTTAGGGAGTTCTAGGATTTTCGCCCAGAAACAATGGTGATAGAGTATGGTCGGAGGGGAACTAGCATGTAATAGATTTTACCGGGTGCATCGTTAAAGGACTTATTGAGCGCATCAAGTGAGGGATGTAACTGGTAGGCTGGTAACATTGTGCATTGACCACTATGATTAAAAATGTATTCAACCTATAAACCTTCACAGTGATTGTCAGTTTCATTTACAGCTAAACTAGCATATATAGAACAGCACATTTTTGGCAATAACAGTATATATGTATGTATATATTATATATATCGGCTCTGTCAACTAAAGGTTACATTGTATTATATTGATGTGCAAATAATATGAGTATATAGTGAGTATGCTAATTAGTAGGTGTAATTGGTACAGCACTATAGGACTATGTTCCTTGTTGCAATGAGATAGTAGTTCACATAAAATTAATTCAAGACACCCTTTGCTGAATGTGTAAACCATCATTAAGAATATTCCTATGGAATAATTTAATACTTACTTAACGGTAACAACCTTATCTATGAGTTTCTTAGTCATCTGAAAGGCATTACTGCCAAAAGAAGAGTTGACCAATTCTGTGAAATAAAGAGAAAGCTTTGAACTTTGATGTGCAAGTTCTGCATTTAGTATCACTAATCGTTATTCAACACAAAACAAGGATTTGCATTTATGCCTTTAAAAAGAAACACTGATTCTCAGGAGTGTTTTCAAACATAATTTGACACTCAGCCACATAATAAGACATTAGAGTAGCTGGCCAAAATCATGACAGATTTTAAGAAAAGATGTAGGGCAACCAGAGGTTTAGGGAAGGAATCCCAGAACTGAAGGCACTGCAACCAATGATGGAGCAATGAAAGTTGCAGATATACAAGAGGCCAGAAGTTATAGAGAGCAAGAAGGGCCTTGCCATAGAAACAAGAATCAGAATTTTAAGGTCTCTCTATTAATTTGTAAAGTTGCATATAAATAGTAGATGCACTCCCTATCCAGTCATGTAATCTCCTGGGTCAAACAAAAAACCCCATAAACTTTATTAAATCTCAGGAAACTTTTCATTGAGTTGTTACAGTTGGGGTTATGTTCTAGCTGCACAGATATGGGGCTTGGCTGGTGTATCAGGGACTGTGAGCACTGATTTGTAAGTGCTCCCATTCACAATGAGATAATGGAAGTTTCAGCTTAACCTGTGTCAAAAACTTCAGGTTGGTGTTGTTGATCCAGTCAGCTTACAAATGCAAGATACAATATGTTCCTTGTACCATTCACCTTTCATGGTGAGGCATGTTTATGTTCCAGCAGCTGAGGAGCCTCATTGGCTACAAGCCGATTCATTAGATTCAGTAGAATTCATGTGTAAAATTCGGGAGACTGTCTTGCTATTTGGATCAGTTAAGTAGCTTGAACTTGTCCATGGTTGAAAACTATGAGGCAACATTTCTTTATTCATTCTGAGGATGTGGGCATCACTGGTTGAGAGGTTGAGAAGGATGGAGAGGTGTCTTGATAGAGGTGTACAAGGTGATGAGAGGCATAGATAAAGTGGATAGTCAGAGACTTTTTCCCAGGGCGGAAATGACTATTACGAGGGGGCATAATTTTAAGGTGATTAGAGGAAGGTATAGGGGAGATGTCAGAGGTGGGTTCTTCACACAGAGAGTGACGGGCATGTGAAATGCACTGCTGGCAGTGATAGTGGAGTCAGATACTTTAGAGACTTTTAAGCGACTCTTGGATAGGCATATGGAGGATAGTAAAATGTAGGGCATGCAGGGTAGATTGATCTTAGTAGGATAACAGGTCGGCACAACATCGTGGGCTGAAGGGCACGTACTGTGCTGTACTGTTCTATGTTCTATGGTTGTGTCAGCATTTAAATCCCATTCCTAATTGCCCTTGTGAAGGTGGTGGTGAACTGCCTTCTTGAACTGCTGCAGCACATTTGGTCAGAAATCACACAAGTTTTCAAAGCCTCAAGCCTTCTTCACCTGTGATTTCTGACCTTGTCCACCCCAGTCTAACACCGGCACCTCCACATTGCAGCACATTTGGTATAGATACACTTCCAATGCTGTAAGGGAGAGAGAGTTCCCTTTTGATTTTCACCCAGTGACACTGAAGGAACGATGAAATATTTACAAGTGAGGATGGTAAGTGCCTTGGGCGGGGGGGATCTTGCAGGTAGTGGTGTTCCCATTAATCTGCCGCCCTCGTCCTTCTAAATAGAAATGGTTGTGGGATTGGAAGGTGCTGTCTTAGGGGCCTTGGTGAATTTCTACAGGGCATCTTTTAGATTGTACACACTGCTGCTACTGAGCATTGGTGCTGGAGGGAGTGGACACTTGTGGATGTGGTGCCAACCAAGCAGGCTGCTTTTTCCTGGATGGTGTCACATTTCTTGAGTTTTCATGCAGCTGCACTCATCTAGGCAAGTATGGTATCTTCTGTTACACTCTGATAAATACTAGACAGGTTTTGGTTTTGGGGAGTCAGGAAGTGAGTTACTTATTGCAAGATCTGTAGCCTCTGATCCGCTCTTGTAGCCACTGTATTTCTACGGTTAGTTCAATTCAGTTTCCGGTCAATAGTAAACCCACCCCAACCCATGATGTTGATTACGGGGAATTCAACAATGATAATGCCTTTGCATGTCAAGGGGCAAGAGTTAGATTCTCTTTTGTTGGAGATGGTCATTGCCTGGCACTTGTGTGACATGACTGACTTATCATGCTAATCTTGGATATCGTCCAGGTCTGGCTGTACTTAGACATGGACTGCTTCAATTTCTGAAGAGCTGCAAATGATGCTGAACATTGTGCAATGATCAGCGAACATGCCCATTTCTGACCTTAGATATTTCTGATCGTTACCAAAATGCATCTCTCAAAGCAGATCTCAGAGGGGAAAAAATTTTCACAAAATTCCATGAGACTGTGGAAATCACTCCAAAGTAAGTAGTTAAGGCAGATATTATCCACAATTAGATTGTTTAGGTGGATGAAGGAAAACGGAACCAAGAGATATGAGATCAGGACTGGTTCCCTCATGTGGCAGGTAAATGCTGACATGGACAGTTTGGGCTAAATGTTGTGATCGCTACATAATTTGATCTATGACTAGTTCTGGGAAAAAAAATCCACTGTCAGTCTGGCTCATAGTTATTTTCCCCAGTCATTTACCTCCATATATTCTGTGGCTAGTGCAGGCTGAGTCTGCTGGAGGTTGTCCCAGCTCGAGGCATTGTTGAAGTGTTGAATAACTCTCAGGCTCCACACCCTGTGAGTGAAGAAGACAGAACCAGGTATCACTGTTTTCTCTTAGAAAACAAAATCACAAACAAAGAGGAATCAGACACAACCCTGATAAAAATGAACAATCTTGCCTAGTTATGATACTCCTTTAATTAATTCCACTTCTCCGGTTGCTCAGCAAAGATTTTGCTTTACTTATATTATCACTATTGTTTTCACTTGCCTATCCTGAGCCAATTGCTTTGAGTCAATCTGACACTTAAGCAAGCCTCAGGAAACTGGCCTGCTAGCCTCATTTGCTGAGCTTACTGCAGTCCCAACGATGGGAGATTGTGATGTGATGGCAATATCACTGGACGAATAATCTAATGACCCAGGTTCATGCTCTAAATACACAAATTCAAGTCCTACTGTGGTAGCTGGTAGAATTTAAATTTGATGAATGAAAAATCTCAAATTGCAAGTTAACTCTAACAAACACTGCTTTTTGTAAAAATCCATCTGGAAACTCTTGTGGCACAGTGGTAGTGTCCCTATTTCTGAACCAGAAGGCCTGCTTTCACCTGCTCCAAAAGTGTGTCATAATATCTCTGAACAGGTTGATTGAAAATATCTAAAAACTCATCCGATTTACTGATGTCGTTTAGGGAAGAAAATCTGGGAACCGTACCTTATCTAGTGTACATGTGACACCAGACTCACAATAATGCGGTGGACTTCTGGCAAGCCACTCATCTCATTGTTAATTGCGGATACCAGCACTGCCCATATCCCATCAAAATATGTGTGAGTCATCTTAGACTCATTAGAACAAGGGGAAACCATTCAAATCCTCGAGCTTGACCTGCCTTTCAATTAGATCATTGCCAAAGCTGTATCCTAATTTTATCCAACCATCTTATCTCTACATCCTTAATACACTTAGCTAGTAAAAATTGAACAATCTCAAATTTAAAATTATTCACTCAGTTCGCTCCTACTGCTTTTCATGAGAGGTAGGTCCACACATCTATGTTCAATATGAAGAGCGGTTTGTTAACTTCCCTCCTGAAAGGGATGTCCCCTTGTCCCAGACTCCCGGCAGTGAAAAAGGTTTCTGTTTATCCTGTTAATTCCTTTCAAAATGCTAAAGAACTGTAACCTCTTAACCTTTCATATTCCATGGAATATAAACCTAGTTTATTAATCTGTCCTCAATCTGGAGTTGGGAACTCGATTGTCTAAAGTTGAGGGAGGGATCAGGGTGTGTGTGCTGGGCAGTGATAGCTGGCACTAGCTTGTCAATTTAATTCAGAGTTGTCAGCACACTCCCATTCATCTCAGCCTTGCAATTACATAAGAAAAATATATGAAAACTTATAATTTCAGTGACAGTGTCCAGCAGTCCCTTTGAGGAACATTGTCTGAGCTGGCAGACATCTGAAAGAACTGATCATAACAGGTCTCTGTCCACCCTGTGGTCATGCAAAGTCCAACTTTGCAAAAAGGACCTCTATCAGATGTCAGGTCCCTTATTTGCGTATGTAAAATGACCAGCACCCATTTCAGGCACACTCGGGGTACCTGTAATGATGTGGCTAATGGAGATGTCACATGTACTGGTAAAGAGATAGAGTGGTGTTCTAAACTTGGAATTAAAGGCCATTGTTAGAGAAAATGTAGACAGATTTTTGATTCACAAAGGAGGATCCAGGCAGGGGAATGTGGCGATAAGATGAAGATTGGAGCAGTCTTGATCATATTGGATAACAGAACAGAAAAGAGGTACCAAATGGCCGATACCTATTCTTTTTTAAAAAAAATATACTGATCTGTTCCAGGAGGTATTTTGACACTAGATTGACAATGTTGTAAATGATGGCTCCTTTAAGAACAAACTAGGACATACTCCAGAGATATATAGAGCAACTGGCACTCATTGGAGTTAATATTCAAGGAGGAATCAGTTAGCTGAGTTGGCTGCTTTACAAGACAGAGTGACACCAACAAAGTGAGTTCAAATCCCACACCAACTATGTCACCGTGAAGGTCCTGCCTTCTCAACCTCATCCCTTGCCTGCGGCGTGATGCCCCTCAGGTTAAACACACTAGAGAGCTCTCTCTCTCGTGAGTAAGCGGTCATATAATCCTATGGCTTTCTGGGACTATGGTGTCTATATATTCAAGAGCTGGTTTCCCCCAGTAAGATGTAAAATTGGTTAAGACATCATCCACTCATAGGGACTGAAATTGCACTGGCTTTCGCAGATTGGACATAAAACGTAGAATTCCACTTTTCACCCTTTGTACAACACATGGGATGATCAATTCTACTGAATAATGGGTGGGGAAGATACGTGACCAACATGAATCTGCCGGTTTTGTGTTGATGCCCATCTCTGACTTCATTCCCAATAATTCTAAAGCTCTTTGCAGTGATTAGCTTAAAATTCAGCCACCAACTCCCCTCAAACTCCACTAACTCACTCCCATCTCCTAACCCAAGTTTATGTTAACTTCCTCCCCAAACTTCCTTTTGAATTCAGTGGGAGGGTGCCAGTTTGCTTTAACTTACAATGACTGTAATGCCCGGATTGAGATGTTTGATGGGGGCAGCAGCCCCTGCCAGGAGATTACACTCTCCTCCTGCTGGCAGGATCACGGCATCCAGCTTGTTTACCTGCTCAAAAACCTCAAGCCCCATGGTGCCCAGTCCTGCCAAGTAAGGTGCGCTGTCCTCCCTGTCAGAAAGACACACAACATAGTCAATGTTCCACTAATTGTGATAACTCACATCAACAGCAGATACCTTAATTTCACAAAGAGTCACACAAATAGGCCATTTGGCCAAACCAGGTGTGGTTGGTGTTAATGCTCCACTCCATCATGCTGCCTTCTTTCTTCATCTAAATCTATCATCAAAATCTTATATTCTCTTCTCCCTGTTTCATTTGTGTAACTTGCCTTTAATTACGTCATATTATTCAGTTCAATCATTCCCTCTGGTAGCAAGTTCTATATTCTCATTACTCTTTGTGTAAAGATGTCTTTGTGAATGATTTTACCCCCAGCACTATACCTGGACATCGTTTCCATTTAGTAAGTTGTGAGAATTTCTTGGTTGAATTAGTGTCCCTTTGGGAAATCATGTGCACTCATGTCTTTTCCAGAGATCCTGGCAGTGGAGGAGGTACCTCAACTATGACAAAGGCTCAGAACGTTTAGTCCTTAAGAACATTCTTGATCAATAACTATAATCATTGATGAAGGTACCAACCTGTATTGCACAACATGTGTCTCAAGGGCACAAGCAACAACATTCTACATCAAATCCACAGCACAGAAACAGGCCATTCAGTCCAACTGCCACATGCTGCTGTACATATGCCATGGGAGTCCAACCAGTCTAAATCCCACTGAAGAAGGGTTATAACTGAAACATTGACTTCTCCTTTCCTCTCGATGCTGCCTGGCTTATTGTGTTCTTCCAGCCTCCTGTTTATCTACCTTAAATCCCACTTTCATCAGATCCCTCAAGTATCTTCTTTCAGTGGAGTATAAACATTGGCAAGGCCCAGTTGGGTGAACGGCCAAGGTTACATAAAGCCTCTCCTTAAATGCATCTAGGCTTTCTGCTTCAGCCTGAAAAATTATTCCAGCTTCTCACCACTCCCTGTGTGAAGAACACACCATCGTTCCTTCAATAGCACCTTCCAAAACTACGACTTCTACCACCTAGAAGGCAATTCTGCAGATAGAGGCAGCCGTTCTCAGTAACCAGTTTATTTGCATGGTTCCAGGAATCCTGTACACTACTTCCGTAGGTAATCACCAGGGCTCTGTACCCACAGCATGTTTTCACCTTGCAACATCACCCACAAGTTATCTTTTAAAGGCAGACACCATCCTGACTTGGAAATATATTGCTGTTCCTTCATTGTATTGGGTCAAGATCGCACAGCAAACCCCTAACAGTACTGTGGGTGTGTCTACACCAAATGGACTGCAGCGATTCAAGAAGGCTGCTCAACTTCTCAAGGGCAATTAGAAATGCACAATTAGTATTGGTCTTGCCATCGACGCCCACATCCAGTGAATAAGTAATAGGAACAAAATCCTCCAAATTTTGCACTTGAACTGTTAATAGCTCACTCAGTAACTGCCTTTTCTTCTGGACTCACCTGAAAATGTGAAATTGTCCATGTACACCATATTAAACTCCTTCAGAATTGTGAACATCTCAATTGGGTCTCCTTAGCCAAAGAGTATTCAGAAATGAGAATTCTCTATTGCCACATTCCACCCCCTCTCACAAACGTCAATTTTAAAAAGCCTGAGTTACAAGATGTCTTCCTGATCCAGCAGCAAAGAATATTTTACAGAGAATTATATTTCCAAATGATTGACTTTCTCCTTCCACTGGGATTATTAGAAAATCTGACATGTTTTAATGGTTGTGTCATTTTAATGTCTGTAAAATGGAAACAGTTGCATTTAAATAGCACTTATCATGACCACAGGCATCTCAAAGTGCTTTACAGTCAATGAAGTACATTTGACGTGTGGTCACACTTGTAATGCATGAGACCTGCCAACCTGACTGCATGCAGCACACTTCAATAATGTGATAGTGACCAGATAATCTGTTTTTTGAGATGTTGATTGAGGGATAAATATTGACCAGGACATCAGGGAGACCTCTCCCTTTCTTCTTCAGAATAGTACTCTGAGATGTTTTACATCTACCGGAGCAAGAAGATCGGAAAAAAGGTAGCATATCTGACAACATAGTATTCCTTCAGTACTGCACTGGAGTGTCAACCAAGATTGTTTCTGACCTTGAGTCCTGGAATAGGTGTTGACCCAGAAATTTGTGACTTAGAGACAGATAAGAGTGAAACAAGAACAAGTTAGTAACTCACTCTTGCAGATAGAGGTAGCCATTCTCAGTGGCCAGTTTTTTTGCATGGCTCTGGGAATCCTGTACACTATTTCCGTAGGTAATCACCAAGGCTCCGTACTCCCGGCATGTTTTCACCTTGCCTGGTGAGGTGTTGGTAGGCACAATAATGAAGACAGGGATGTGGAGCTCTGTGGCGTGGTGTGCCATGGCCTTTGAGAAGTTGTTGTCCGATGCCAAGATCACACCCTTCCTCTGCTGTTCCTGCAAAATGAAACAGAACAGCTCATTGACTCACATAGTGCAAATGGAGAGTCATTTAGTTTATCCTACATGTACTGGCACTTTAAAAAAGCTATTCAATTAAGCACATTCCCCTTCCTCTTCCTGCCCAAATAGATTCTCTCAACTACCATTCTTCCTGCTCTCTGAAGTCTATTTACAAAGGTTTTAAAGAAACAACTTTTCAAGCTGCACAGAGGCTTTTCAGGGTGAGGGAGACAATGAGTAATGGTAATGTCATTGTACTATTTATCCAGAGGTCTAGGCTAATGCACTAGGGACATGGGTTCAAATCCCACCATGGCAGGTGATGGAGTTGAAATTCAATTAATAATTCCGGAATATAAAGTTGGTCTCAGTAGTGGTGACCATGACAATTATCATACATTGTTGTAAAAACCCATCTGGTTCACTAATGCCATTTAGGGAAGGAAATGTGCCATTCTTACACAATCTGATCTATATATGACTCCAGGTTGGTGATGATGTAGTTGAATCTTAACTACCTTCTGAAATGGCTTAGCAAGTCAATCATTCAGAGGCAATTAGGTGTGACAATACTATGGCATTAAAGAGGTATATTTCGTCCTAGATTTTATGAAGCGAGGTTGAGATGAGCGGTCTGCTCCAAGCCAATAAACAGCTTGCAAGGCCTTGGGTTTTTGTTTAAAGTTGGAATAGTAGAAGCAGCATGAAGGGGTTGGGTCAAGTTCCCACAGAACCAGGATTTCAGTTTAACTTTCAATAATTGCTGGAGTCTTGAAGGTGGATGTGGAAGCTGTTATTCCTCTCTCTGTTACCGCTGAAAGCTTGGGTTCTCTTCCTGCTGCTAGAATTGCATGAGAGATAATCTATTTTACTGAATTTGCCCTTGCAGAGGGTGTGTTTATGGGATGTTACTATATTGGAACAGTTGCTGTTTCGTAGTTAAATAATCTATTATTCTGTTACGTTTTCTGATAGCATTAAGTTATTTCAATTCTTCTTTCTTTTGTTTGTATTTTAAATATAGTGTAAGAATAAAGTGTGTTTTGCTTCAAGCCTGGTAGTTTGACCAATCAAATTGCCTTTTAGAATAGGAAAAAGTTGGGGTCTAGGCTCTCTTCTTAATATATTTTGAGGAGATTTGGTCTGGTCCATAACAAGAGACTTGCAGCAAATGCTGGCCTTGCCAGCAACACACAATAGCCCATGAATGTAACACTGCAATATGCCAACAATCTGATGTGTGGGATTGTTGTGCAGTTTTCCCGGGGCAGCGTTAACAAGCTATTCTGCCTTCCTGTACACCTACTCCAGAAACCTTTCATGCAGCATACACAGCATTGAACCTGACCATGCCTCTAGCCAGATACGTTGCGTTGCTGTCCTCTGAGAAGGATGTTATGGGATGCCAACTAAACAATGTTCTTCATTGTCAAATCTCAGTGAATTCAGGTGCTGAGTCACTTTACCCCTTGTCCACTGATCCCATTTCCTGCTCACTAAAACCTTTTGATTTAGTAATCAAGTTTAATATGACCCCAATTGGGCTGCAAAAATTTTCTATTGTTACAGGTAATCATTTACTGTTAAATTGCCAGGTTAATTTAAATCCCAGTTATATCTATTTAACAACTGCTGATTCTCCAGATATTTTACTCCTACTGACAACATCCTATCGTACAGCCCAATCCAGTGCTTTATCTCACTTCCAATCTTAAACGAGGGCAAATCCTGGAACCTCTTACAAGTTCATCAGGTGCAAATCACATTGACAGAATATTCCACAATTCTGCTGTTATCATGTATTGAATAGAAAATTTACCTTAATACTATAGTTTTCCAGCAACAGTTTGTAGATCATTTATGCCAGTATTTCACAAAGTATGGTTCATGAGGGTTTTCTAGCTTGTAATGTACAGTAGTTTAATTGTTCTACATAATTACATTAGTCTGGTAAGTGATCCGTGTAAACTTGCTTGATTGTTTAAGTCTGTGGGTGAGTTAATTTTGGAAGGGATCTGAGCACTTAGTTGTGAACATGTCTGTTGAAATTCCTGTAATTTTTGATATGTTTTAAAGCTCTAGGGGACATTGGTTATGCCACTTTTGGAATGCTGCATTCAATTCTGGTCTTCCTGTGATAGGAAAGATGTTGTTAAACTTGAAAGAGTGCAGAAAAAATTTACAAGGATGTTGCCGGGGTTGGAAGGTTTGAGCTATAGGCAGAAGCTGAATAGACGGGCTATTTTCCCTGGAGCGTCAGAGGTTGAGGGGTGACCTTATAGAAGTTTATAAAATCATGAGGGGCATGGATAGGGTGAATAGCCAAGGTCTTTTTCCCAGGGTAGGGGAATCCAAAACTAGAGGGCATAGGTTTAAGGTGAGAGGGGAAAGATGTAAAAGGGACCCAAGGGGCAACTTTTTCATGCAGAGAGTGGTGCATGTATGGAATTAGCTGTTGGAGGTAGTGGTGGAGGCTGGTACAATTATAACATTTAAAAGGCTTCTGGATGGGTACATGAATAGGAAGGGTTTAGAGGGATATGGGCTAAATGCTGGCAAGTGGGACTAGATTAAGTTGGGATATCTGGTTGGCCTGGATGAGTGGGATTGAAGGCTCTGTTTCCGTGTTGTAGAGCTCTATGACTCTATGTTGGCAATAAGCGCTGGCCCAGCCATTCACACCCACTGCCCATGAATGAATTTAAAAAAAAGAACTAGAGGCACTTTTGCATTGTTCTGATGTAATCCAGTCATCTAGAATACAAAGGTTTTTGAGTAGATTTGTAGTTCGGGTTCTGGATGTTGTGGTTGGTTGGCTCACTGAGCTGGTTCGTTGTTCCGCAGATGTTTCATTACCCTGCTGGGTAACATCATCAGTGCATCCTCTGATGAAGTGCTGTCGTGTTTTCCCGCCTGGTATTTAAACGCTGTCCGTTGAGCTAGGTTACCTCGCTTCCGGTTTTCCTTCACAGTGGAGTATATATAGGGTCTAGCTCGATGTGTTTGTTGATGGCCTTCTTAGTGGAGAACCAGGCCTCTAGGAATTCCCGCACTTGTTTGGCCTGTCGTAGGATCCTGTTGTTTCCCAAACTGGTGGTTTTCCTTATCCATGTGGATGGAGATGAGTGAGTATTGGTTGTGTCTTTTTGTTGCTAGTTGGTGTTGGCGTACTCTTGTGGCCAATTTTCTTCCTGTCTGTCCAATGTAATATTTGTTGCAGTCTTCGCAAGGAATTTTGTATATAACGTTAGTTCTGTCCATAAGGGGTAACGGGTCTTTGATTCAGGCTAGCAGATGGCGTAGGGTTGATGTGGGTTAACTCTGATGCCCAGTAGTCACAGGGGACTCCTAAAACTTCTAGTAGGGTAATGAACCATCTGCAGAACAATGAACCAGCTTGGCGAGTGAACCAAGCGCAACATCTAGAATACACATCACCCAGTAAATACATAGCAAGGGTAGTCTGCAGGCTTGTGAAAGATATGAGCCACTGATGCACAACACTGCAAAATCAAGCTCATACGAGAGAAGAAAACAGAACCCTCATCTCTACTTCTCGTGTGATGTCACAAAACCAGACATGCTCCTGCATGCATACCACAAGTTGTCACAATATTGTGTTTTAAAACAATACTGTTGTCTTGTTTGATTAGTATGGATGTCAGAAAGGTATTAGATTCTGAAAAGAAGATTACTGTGGTGATTTTATAACACATAATAGAATGTTTCCAAATAAACTTGTATGATTATAACATGGAAAAGTCTATGCTTTTGTTTCTCGAAGAAATTAAAATATACTTCTTATATTTAATTTTAAATGCGCATACATTTATTACTTGAGTATTTCTGAAGACAAACACTTCTTGTCAAAGATAGTAGGAACTGCAGATGCTGGAGAATCTGAGATAACAAGGTGTAGAGCTGGATGAACACAGCAGGCCAAGCAGACCATAGGAGCAGGAAGGCTGACGTTTCGGGCCTAGACCCTTCATCAGA
>NC_063365.1:5951878-5978623 GCF_021869965.1 Rhincodon typus | reverse complement strand
TTCCTGCTCCTATGATGCTGCTTGGCCTGCTGTGTTCATCCAGCTCTACACCTTGTTATCTCACTTCTTGTCAAACTTTTCTTTATTACACATGAGGATATTTGCAAGAATACCAATATAAATGACATAAAATTTTTTACTGTATGTGAAGAGAGTGCTGATTGGTTACAAGTGGCCTCCAAATAGTGGAGGTGTTGCCATGGAGAATGCATCAGTTAGATGATGATTGATGGTTAACTGCCGAGCATTGTTTAAATTTAAATCAACAAATTGGCACTGATTGGTCAAGGTATTGCTCTGAGAAATGAACCAGATGCTGGCAGTTACCTATTTTGATAAGTTAAAACCAAAGTGTAATGTGTGTACATTTTTTTCCTGTCTACAATGAACAATGTACATCAATATTCTGTGCCTTCCAATACACTAAAATGTTCTTGCCAACCAATCAGCACTCTCTTCTCATATAGTATAAAATATTGTTCTCTTTAAGTTTGGTATTGTGCAACTTGATGAGCGTAAAACAAAAAGCTTCAACAAAATGTGTAATTTTTCAGCAATGTTCTGTTCTGTACTCTGAATAACTATAAATTTCTTATTTAATATTGAAAAAAGGTTAAAAAACCACTCACCTAACCTACTAGCCTCATGCACATGTTCCAGTAATCGTTGTTTAAACCTCTTCACCTTTCCTTTGAGTTTTTCAAATTTTAATATAACAATTTTTCAGATCAGGAGCAAATTACTGCAGATGATGGAAACTGAACTGTAAACTAAAAATACTGGAGACGACAGCGGGTCAGGATTGCTTTCTCTCCATGGATGCTGCCTGACCTACTGTGATCTCCCGCAATTTTTGTTTCAACCTTTCAGATCAGTTGTGATGTGAAATCTACACCCAAAATATTAATTGGTAATTTATTTCTTTATAGATGTTGACGTTCACTGTATATTCCCAATTTTCTTTTAGTTTGCATTTGAGATTCCTGCATTTGCAGTACTGAATTATCTTTGTGTCAGGAATGATGGACTAGCCGAGACAATGAATCTTACTTTCCGTACCTTTGATAGTGATGTTAGCAAGTACCACACACCTCGCTCTTTCACAGTGCCAGTATAGTGCAGATATTCCTTCTTCAAGTAAAGATCCATCCCATATTGCTTAGAGAGCCTGGAGTACTGGAAATAAAAAAGAGTGTATTTTCTAAGTAACTGAGGCTTTGGTTGAGTTGTTGACAAGTTGTAAATACCCATCAAAATCTTAGCAAACATTTATGTGAGTGTATGAAATACAATCTCAATTTTGAGTCAGATTGTGGTAGGAAAAGGGCTGTCAAATTTGAATAGAATCTTTCAGTGTCAGAAGGTCATGTGCTCATGTCCCACTGTACAGATTTTGGCACATAATCAACATGTGACCCAGCAAGCTTTCATTCAAAATTCAAGTGGAGGTGGAAGACTTTATAAAGAGGTGTTCCACCAATCAGTGGCTGGTTCTCTTCCGCATTTTCTGCTGATAGGTTCACTAGTGACCTTGGAAGGGAATGGCAGTCTTGTAGTCAGGGGGAGTGGGGGATGTGAAGAACAGACATTTAAGTACAGATAAGTTACATACAAACATTACATTCATAGACACATAAGTATATGGGCTAACATTAAACTATTAGATTATAACAAAGAGCACTTTTGTTAAGTGTCATGCTTCAAGTGATCCAAGGTGAGATAGCATATTAGATCTTTAGACCTTCGGATCAAATGCTTAGATACACTGATGATATCATAAATATGCATCTTAAAGGTATACTGGCAGTGAGACAGAACGTTTCTCTTAAATAAAAGCATTTCTCTTGCTCTGCTACTTACCCAAAGGAGCAAATATAAAGTTTCATTAGTAAACTCTGTTGCCAGGCACTTTTAAAAAGTCATTTTTATTGATTAGACATTTAAATGATCAATTTCAATGAATCACAAAAGTGTTATGGTGCAGAAGGAGGCCATTCGGCCCATCATGCCTGCTCCAGCTAACTAAATGTGCATTTTTGCTTTGCAATGTTTTATTTTGCCCAAAACTCATGTTTACTGTTGTGGTAAAGCTTACTTTTCTGAAATATGCTCACTGGCTCCCTGGGTGAGAGAGAAATTGAAATGTTACCAACCCTTTTTTAAAATCTCGCTATGGCATGATCTCCTCCAGTTCCATAACTCTCCTGAGATATCTGACCTGATGGCTTCTTGCACATCCCTATTTTAATTGCTCCACCACTGGTTGCCGTGTCTTCAGCTGCTTATCCTAAACATGGAACTTCTTCCCAAAAGTTCTACGTTCTCGTTATACACATTCCTTAGAACAACCTCTTTGAACAACTTCTGGTGTTTAATTATTTTTATTCTATTATGGGATGTGCAAGACCAACATTTGTTACCCATTCCTAATAGCCCCTTGAATTAAATCGCATGTTCAGCCATATCAGAGGGTAGTTTAACAGTCAACCAAATTGCTGTTGGTTTGCAGTCAGGTGCAGATGGCAGATTTTCTTACCTGAAGGACATTAGTGAACCAGATTGGTTTTCTAGATCAACTGATGATAATTTCATGGTCACCATTACTAAAATTAGCACTATACTTGTTGTAGATTTTGTTGTAATATTTCATTTAAGTGTTTAATGCCAAAGTCTTATTTATAGTACTCCTGTGAAGTGCCTTGAACACTTTATTTTAAAGATGGTATATAACAGAAGTTGTTGGAAGAACTGGGAGAAAGGGTTAGAGAACTGTCAGTAAACCATGGATTAGGGAAGGTAATTCCAAGATACTGAGCAGATATTGAGAAAGCCTCTTGTGGTTGAATCTAGGATTGAAAGCATAAAAATATCACTGACTGTTGTAAAAAAAAAACCCCACATTGTTCACTACTGTCCTTTTGGGAAGGAAATCTGCCATCCTACTTGGTCTAGCGTATATGAGATTTCAGATGGTTGACTCTTAACTCTGAAATGTCTGTTCAAAGGTAATTAGGGATGAGTAACAGATCTTGACCTTGCCAGTGATGCTCACACCTCTTGAAAGAATAAAGGAAAATAATAAAATGACCAAAAGCTTTGTTAAAGAGTTGTGTTTCAAGCGGAGTCTTGAAGATGGAAAGGGAAAGGCATTTTGGATGTTTGTCTTGGGGGTGGATGTTATTTTTCAGAAATGAGGGGCAAGATATTAATGTGATGTAATGTAAACAGAATCAGGGCAGTACAGAATTGAAAGAGTTCAGGGAGCTTTACGTGAGAAGCCACTGGAGTGTTCATGTACTAATTGGAAACTGACACACAGGTGGAGTGGGCTGTGCTGAGGGAAGTGTTTAGTCCCATTGCTGAAACTAAGTAATGGGAACTTTCCTGCGCAATCTAATGCAGGGTACGTATTACTCCGAAGTATTTGAATTGACAGGGTGGGGGTTTGTGAGAGAGGAGGTGCACTGATATGGTGATGTGGCTCAATGGCTGGCACTTACTCCCCTGAGTCAAGAGGGTTGCGAGTTCAAGCACCATTCCTGAGACTTGAGCAGAAAAATGCAGGTTAACTCCGGTGTAGCGCTGAGGTCATGCTGCACTGATGGAGGTGGCTTTATTTGGGGTGAAGTATTAAACCGAAGACTCCTCTGTACTCTCAGATAGATGTAAAAGATTGCATGGTGCTAGTTCAAAGAGAGTCCTACCTGGTTATCCTTCAATCAATATTATTAAACAAACAGAATATCTTTATCATTATCATTAATCACATTGCAGTGTGAGAAAGCTAGCTGTGCACACATTGGCTGCTGTATTTCCTATGCTAGAACAGTGACTATACTTTAAAAGTAGCTCATAGGTTGTGAAGCACTTTGGAACACTCTGAATTTGCAGAAGGCACCATATAATGTAAGCCTTTCTGTTTTTGCTTTTGGAAATTTTCAATGTTCAGTGCACCTCTGCTGGAGTATGGAGATGCCAACTCTAAGCCTTAGCCTCAGTGAATGTGAGCCCAGCATTCACATAAGGGACTCACACTGCGAAAGGTAGCTATCAACTTACCGTGCAGGGTGTTTTCTGGACTCCATTTGAGATTTTGAAGGCTGCTACACTGATGTCCTCAAATTGTATTTGCCCGCTGCAGTTTCCTCGGATCCGGTTTGTCTTGTGCTCTGGCATGTTTACGGCATTGCTGAGCTGTGTTTCTGAGTGGCCCGTAACGGTTATGTCACAAGTCTTGACATCTTTTTCCAGGTACTCATCCTCCCCAAAGTCCTTCAGCCTCTCCGGATTTATTGCCCTGGGCTGGAGCAAGGGGCACCCATTCACAATTTGGCCATCCCTTTGGTGACAAGAATCACTGCTTGTGGATGGACACTGGTGAACCTGCTGTCCCCCATTTTCAGAACTGTAAAAAATACAAATAAAGAAATATTGTTGTCGAGTAGTAACGCTGGGCTTCCTTTCCTTGGGTGTAGATGTGACAACAGCACCTACATCACTTAGAAGAACAAACAACAGAGGACATGAGAAAGCCATTGACTCCAAATTCGCCTCCAAATCACACACCATCCTGATTTGGAAATATTTTCATAATTGTAATCCTTGGGTCAAAATATTGGAACTTCCTCGCAATATCAGCACCGTACCTTCACCACTGCGGGTTGCCTTAAGGGCAACTAGGGATGGGCAATAAATGCCAACCTCTCCAGTAATGTCCACATACTGAGAATGAATAATTAAAAAATACTGCGCCCTCTTGGAAATAAAACAACAGGTCTGAATGATTAATCAGAGTGCTTCCTTCCTTAATTGCTAGCTCTCTTTTGTCTCAGTGAGGTTAATTGGTCAGGTGAGCCATGCAACAACAATTTGCATTTATTAGCAATGTAGCATAATGGCCAGGTGCTTCATTGAAATGTATTCAAGCTAAGTTTGACACTCAGCATGTAAAAGAGATACAAAGGCAACTGACAAAATGTTTGCTGTAAGGGTTAAATCTTAAGAAATATCTTAGGAGAGAGAGTTAAAGATATGGACAGGCGATAAGAGGATTAACCAGAGATTTCAGCTCAGGGAAGGTGTCTGGCTAGATTCTCTGTCATTGCTAACTCATGAAGCTCAGTCAGACTAACAGGAGAGGGGAGAATGAGTTGGGAGGGATTGGCAATCTGTCAGGGTGGCTATCTTCTTCATTATTCAGCAATGTGTATGGGAAATGTGTATCTGGTCTCAACATGCACTGTTTAGAAGATCTGTTGTATGCAGCAGGATCCAGAATAAGTGTGTCTCAGATTGATTGAAAATGGCACTCACAAGACACTGATTGTGTAACTCTTCCTTGAATATATTTATTCACAGTTTGAACCAACTAAAACAATTTTGGATGTTCACACTCTGCTGTGCAGTTAATGTTTATCAAACTCACACTTTGGATCCAGTTATGTGCACACATTTCCAATGTATCATTATTTTTTTAAAACTAATATTAAGTTAGCCTTCACTGCAACTATACCAAGACAAAGTCACAATGTTTCTCATTCTAAAAATATTACTCGTCCACTTGTGGGAAATAAGTACCAGAGAGATTGCTGAGGGAGGCATTGATTTGTGGCTATGTGCTTTTTGCAATTCATTCACAGGATGTGGGGGTCACTAGCTAGGCTAAAATCTAAATTGCCTGGCAAGGCCAATGTTTATTACCTGTCGCTAACTGCCATTTAACTGAGTAGCTTCCTAAGTCATTTATTATCTTCCCTAAAGGACTTTACGGAACCAAATAGATTGTTGTAACAATTGATGACATTTTTAGGGACCAGCTTCATATTTCAGATTTGTTGACTGAATTTAAATTCACCTGCATTTTGAACCTACATCCTCAGAACAGTAGCCTAGGCCTTTGGATTGCTCGTCCAGTGACATTACAACTGCGTCACCATTTCCCCACACATACCATCTATGGTTGTGTCATATATATCAACGAGAAAACAGCAAGTTGCATTTATATATCTTACTTGTCACATTCACAGGACATCCCACAGAACTTCAAAATTAAGCATTTTTGAAAGAGAGGTAATCTTTTGAAGGCAAACGTAACTACCAAATCATGCACAATAAGATCCTGAAAGCAGCGATGTGCTCTTTCATGTCAAACTGAATGGGTTCTATTTAAAGTCTTCATTGAAAAGATGGCTTCCCCAATAGGATAGTCATAGTCACTGTATCCCTACAGTGTGGAAACAGGCCCTTCGGCCCAACAAGTCCACACCGACACTCAGAGCATCCCACCCAGACCTATCTCCCCTAATCTACACATCACTGAACACTACGGGCAATTTAGCATGGCCAATCCACCTAGCCTGCACATCTTTGGATTGTGGGAGGAAATCAGAGCAGATAGTGTCCCTTAGCACTAATGTACAGCCTGGATTAAGGACTCAAATCACTGGAAAATTGCTTCAATCCACAACTCCTTGCTTGATTTTACTAGCTACACAACCCTGAGGAAATCTGCCAGAGGAACATGTAATGACAAGAAAAGTCATTTCCTGTAATGTTCAGAAAACAACTTGGAGGATTCCTAAAGCCTATGAATGAAGTCTGGTGTTTTCTAGTACTGTGCCTGGCATTGATCTTAAATTTTTTTTTAACAGAGATCACAAATTGTTTCAAGTTCTCCAATCATATATTGCAAAGAGTCATATTGGACTCGAAATATTGCTCCTATTTACTCTCCAGAGATGTTGACAGATCTGCTGAACTTCCCTAGCATTTTCTGTTTTTATCTCAGATCTCCAATACTGGCAATATTTTGGTTTTATTTGATATATCATATGACTTACATGGCATTCTATATTTTAAAATATTTTCCAGCCGATTGCTTCACAGCCAACACCGATTTTAACTTACGGGAAAACTCAGCTCTGTTATGAATTAAATAGCTTAGGCTCTCCAAGTGAAAGTTTAGAAATGCAGGCCTGTGTTTGGAACTGAATCAAACAGATAGGAAGATTCTAGGTTCAATCCCCAGTTGCCTCTCCATCCCTTTCCTCTCTTTTGATTGTCTCGTCTTTGACCAAGCTTTTGGTCACCCACCCTGAGAACTCCTTTTTAGGATCGATGTTAATTTATATTCAGTCACACTCCTGTAAAGCCCCTGGGATATTTTTCTACATTAATGGTACTATATAGACAGCAACACAGACCAGTTGTTGCTGGTCTGTGCTCTGAGGCTGTGACGTGCACCCAAACATTCGGTAACGGTTTGTTTTGATTTGCATGTAATATTCCCATTGACCAAAGCCTGTTGTCAACCATTAGGAATGGTACATCCATGTACCCCAAGAGGAAAAGCAGAAAAAAATACAGGGTGTTGCAGGGGCCAGGTACGCAGGTGATGAAAACTGTCAACCTTGTCACTTGTAAGTATGTTTGAATAAGCAGATTAATCTCTTTAAGAGGCTACTTGTCTCACAGATACACTCATACAAAGCTACAAATAAAGAAAGCCAATTAGGAGAAGTTGAACTTAGGACAGAAGGACAGTACTGAACAATTAAAGACCTATCTTACTGTCCATAAATTAGAAGGAGTTTATGAGATAACCTGAAGTTGTATATAAATGAATTATCCTTCCATCATCCAGTTGCATCTATGTCAGCAATAAGCAACAGGTACTGAACAGTTACTGGCAAATGCTTTATAGAATACAGAAGACGTTCATGCTGGGAGTGAGTACTTTCCCTTTGGCTCAATAATATTGTTCCAACCTTTGAGTCAGAAGGTGAAAAGATTAAGCTCCATTCCAGACAGCACCAGAGCAAGACCATAATAAGGCCCAACGAAATAAGAACAGGACTACGCTGTTCTGCCCCTCCACCCTGAATCGCCATTTGATTGGATCATGGCTGATCCAACGTTCGTCATGTCTACTTTCATGCTCTTTCCCCATAATCCTCGTTTTTCCTACTGAGCAAGAATCTATCTATCTCAGCCTTAGATATTCACAAGGATACCGCTGCCACTGAGATTTGTGGGAAGAAGTTCCAAAGACTCTACTCAAACATCGAGTCAAAGTCACAGAGATATACAGCACGGAAACAGGCTCTTCGGTCAAAACTTGTCCGTGTCAACCAGATATCCTAAATAATTCCAGTCCCATTTGTCAGCATTTGGCCCATATCCCTCTAAACCCTTTCTATTCATATACCCATCCAGATGCCTTTTAAATGTTGTAATTGTACCAGCCTCCACCACTTCCTCTGGCAGCTCATTCCATACACGCACCACCCTCTGTATGTAAAAATTGCCTCTTATGTCCTTTTTAAATCTTTCCCCTCTCACCTTAAACCTATGCCCTCTAGTATTGGACTCACCCACTCCAGCGAAAAGACGTTGTCTGTTTACCTTATCCATGCCCCTCATGATTTTATAAACCTCTATAAGGTCACCCCTCAGCCTCTGACACTCCAGGGAAAATAGCCCCAGTCTATTCAGCTTCTCCCTGTAGCTCAAACCCTCCAACCCTGGCAACATCCTTGCAAATCTTTTCTAAACCCTTTCAAGTTTCACAACATCCTTCCTATAGCAGGGAGACCAGAACTGCATGCAGTATTCCAACAGTGGCCTAACCAATATTTTGTACAGCTGCAACATGACCTCCCAACTCCTATACCCAATGCACTGACCAAAAAAGGCAAGCATGGCAAATGCCTTCTTCACTATCCTATCCAACTGCAACTCCACTTTTAAGTCAGGAATAGTCACCTGAACTGGATAAATTCAGGAGATTTATTCTCCAACAAGTGAGTTGGAGCTAAAAATAACCACATGGAGGGTTGTATTCAGTGGTGATCAGGCAGTTTAGGTGCCAGGCTTGTTGGAGGTGGGGCAGCAGCACTCCAAGCAAGCCTATAAAAACCCTTCCTTACAACCTGGGAGTGGATAAAACCTTAGGCTGCCCTTTAGAGGGTTTTCTCACCCCCTCTCCCTAACCTTACACAGCCATGTCCTAGCTGCTGCAGCTATGTTTTAATTAAAAATTTCAAGAATGTAAAGAGAAGGAACCTCTATCGTGAAGAATCCTCCATCTTACTTACCTTCCAATGCAGGCTGCTGCATCTTCCAAGCTGAAAAACCTTTGATTTGACGCTAGCTTTAAAACTGTCTTCTGTAAATTGGATGGTAAATGTGATCTATAGGAAATTGACAGGGAATTGAGTGGCCGTTTTCCCACGGGCAGGATCAGGACCTGGAAACAGTTCAGATTTCTTTTTTCCTTTCCTGGAAGGAAAATCCAGTCCATGGTCTCTAAACTTTGTGTTGACAATCAGCAGGACACTCATACCTGGACAGGGTGACCACTGGCTCAGTGCATTGTTCCACATCAGAGTCAGATGGAGTATTATGGGCCCAACAGACTGTCCCCTGCAGTTCCCACACAAAGAGGATGTCTTTGGTTAAAACCCTGGCAAGATTCAGGGTCCAAGGGAAGTGTACTGCAGTACCAGTTACTGGAGAAATTACACTAGCAAGTCCTCTTGCAACAGCAGCTTGCATTTAGATAGTAATTTTAGCTAGTAGAGCTTCAAAGGATTTTACAGAAGCATGATTAAATAAGATTTGATGCTTAGCACATAAGGAGAAATTGGGTCAGGTGACCAGAAGCTTAATCAAAGAGGTAGATATTGACAAGTGTCTTAAAGGAATGAAGGGAGGCAGAGATTTAGGGAGGGAATTCCAGTGTTTAGTAACCAACAGATGAAGTTATGGCCATTAATGGTAAAAGAAAGTTGGAGAAGAAATATTACCATTAACAACCAATATCAGATTAAATTAAAGCAAAACATTTCAGATCTGAAATATCTGAATTAATGCAGAAACAACTGGAAATGCTCAACTCTGGCAGCAGGGGTGGAGAGAGAAAAAGTTAATCAGCTGATTTTATCTTCATGTTAAAAAGAAACGTTTTGAATGAGTTAAAATCAGGTCACCTACCTTTCCTCTGAACCCATCCGTATAAATTCTATCATGATTGGGTTCCTTTAAAAAGTGTTTTTATCTAGTTTTACTACTTGAAAGAAACCCAGCCCTTTATTCCTCTGAAGTTTTTTCAACCTCCTGCCTGAGTGTGGACGAGAAATTTGTGGTATGCCCACAGAAAATTGGCAAGTGGCTTTCCACATGGTATCTCCATGGCCTCCACCCACCTCCTGTCTGCTAACATTCTATTGAAAACTTTGGTTATGATTAAATCATAATTTGCTGTAAAGAGAAAAGACAGATTAGGCTTTGAGGCATAAATCTAGCATCAGATTTTAGTAATAAAGAAGGCAGGAAATAAGAGATACCGCAAGTACACCAGAGAATTAATGAATCAAATGAACGGAAAATTGCTAAAATAAAATCCTTAAATGATATAAAAGGTTTTTTCAATGGAAACAATAGATAGATATTGAAAGAACAACAGATAAGGAGAATATTTACGAGGCTGAGAGGAGGTCAAATTGAAGCATTCAAAATTATGAGACAGCAGGACAAATAAGAAAATATTACCATGCACAAACTGTAGTGATTGAAATGAGGGCAGCCACCCGGACATCATAGAATACAAGTTCCCTGATTAGGGCTGTTAATCTGGTCCAATCAGGGAGCTTTGGCTGACGATTAAAAAGGGTGTCAGAGATACTGACACTTTGGTGCCTGACTCTGTATGAGGCAGTACTATAGTCAAGGACCGAAAGAACTGCGGATGCTGTAAATCAGGAACAAAAACAAATTTGCCGGAAAAGCTCAGCAGGTCAGGCAGCATCTGTGAAGAAAAAAATCAGAATTAATGTTTCAGGTCTGGTTCTGAGGAAGGATCACCAGACCCGAAACGTTAACTCTGATTTTTTTCTTCACAGATGCTGCCAGACCTCTTGAGCCTATAGGGAAGGACTGTTCATTTATAAATAAAGGATAACTTGGTGATGGGTTATTGGCCTCTCTGGAGTTACTTCACAAACAGATTAAGATTGAGAGGACACAGATTTACAGTAAAAGAAAGTATATTTCAATAAAATAAGCAAAAGTGATATGAGAAAAAACCTTTATCATGCAACAAGCAGTTAGGGTTTGGAATGCACTGCCTGTAGCTGTGATAGAGGCAGGTTCCATAAGGCATTCAAACAGAACAATGTGCAGCGTTCCGGGAGAAGGCAGGAGAATGGTTCTAAGTGAGATGCTCATTCACAGACCTAGCACAGACACAATGGACTGAAAGGCCTCCTTTTGTGCCACAACAATTCTGAGATTCTAAAGGTGAAAAGACATTGAAGAGACAAACAAAAAAAGTGACAAATGGAAATAGAATAGATGTAGTTCTAAATTGAAAATCATAATTTGTAGTTTCTTATTATTGTCAACTAATATTGTCTCATGAAAATAGCCCTCTTCATTTTATAATCCTTCTGTAACAATGCACCATTTGTCACTAGAAGCTGCTACAAATGCACACAATCTTCAACAAGAAGAAATGCTCAAGACTTTTAGGTCTAGACAAGCTCTGGTTAAAGTCATTGACAGTTCAAAAGAAAATGTTGGCCATGTAAACTTATTTGGAATGCTGCTAGAATTACACAAACATTACAGCAAGGTAATAGGTCACTCAGTTCATTTTGGTGTTTATTTCCAGCATAAACAGTATCTAATCCCTGCTCATCCTGCTCCCTTATCCCTTTATCCCTTCTTCCTTAACCTGCCTATTTAATCTTTAAATTAAAGTGATAATTTGAGCAGTGAATTCCATAAACTTACAACTCTACACGTGAGAAATTTCCACAGCTCTCTGTACTAAATTGCTTTCACTTAATTTTATATTTATTTACTCTTTTTCAGGACTTTGCAATCACTGTAGTCCCCGTCAAATCATTCTAAATAACCAGAATAATTACCCAATTAATGGGCCAATGGCAAAAATGAAGAGGCAAAGAAGGATTTCAATAATACCATAGTGAGGAGGGGGGAGGAGGGCAGAGGAGGAGGAGGAAGAAGTCTTGAGGCAGATTCAATCTGCAACAAGCCATGGACCTTTAGTCTTAACACAAAACTGCTCTGTACAAGCCACAAGAGCAGAGAAGGGCTTTGAAAGGCAGGCTATTGCTAAAAACTACAATTTAATCCCAACCTTCTCCAAAAGGGATCAAATTCCTCTTCTTCTGAAGAGATCTTCTTGGGAGATTTGTTATTCACGGACCTTGAAAACAGAAGCTGGGCAGCAAGGTGCATGTTTTCCTGCTTGATGAGGATAGCAGCAATATCATGCAGCAGTACAGCCTGATCTCAGGATATTCTTGTTCCCTTAAAGCAGTTTATGAAACAACAGAATTGAACTTGAACCGAATTCTAATTTAAAATCGTCGACCTTTCCTGAGATGAAGAGTTCTCCTTGTTCACTCAGCCGCTACTGAGGCTGAGACTGCTGGAGGTGGTGTTTAAAGAGCTTAGTTCACCTGCCAAGCTGTCTCTGTCAATTTAGGAAACGCTAAGATTAGTCACTACTGACTTCCTAACTGAATAGAACCACCAAAGCTTTTGAGATTTACCATCTCTCAACAGGAGGAGCTTCTTGAAGAAGCAGTTTTAATGTATTTGCTTCTATCAGTACTCTGCTTAATCCCCAGCAAGAATGCTATTGTAATATTAAAGAATCAATATTTAAACTTTGGTAAATTCTAATATCCCAGAGGCTCAATGAATAAACCATCTGGTCTACAATCTTGAACAAGGTAGCACATGAGAGGGGAAAAGGCTACTATGGTCGTCAGAGAGTTTGGGTCACATAGTCATTCACGTTTGGGTGAAAGGGATTACAATACTCATTACATTTGGGAGAAAAAGGTTACATTGTTTTGGGGGAAAACATTGTACTCAATGATCCCACCTCAGGGAAAGAAAAACTTCCTGCTCCTGCGATCAAGTTTGTATATCATTGCCACATGGTTTGCAGCCTGCTGAGAATGACTATCCAGTGTTTGAAACAAAAAGCCATGTAGGTAAAATACTGGAGAACTAGAGGCCTTTGGAACTGTACTGTAACAAAAACTGTACTGTAACAGGCGGCACTACATCCAGAGAAATAAATTACTCTGCTCATTTTCCTCTGATTGCTAACATTTTGTGATTTTGAAATCCTCCACCACCACTTCCTCCACTTTCATCGGGCAACTGTGGAGAAGAAAAATTGAAATACATTTTATCCATCAATCTCACTTTCATCACTGTTAAGGAGCAATCTACTTTGGTGCTTCCAAGCCCATTAATCTGCTGTAGCAGGTACAAAATGGTTAATAAGTCTAAAAAGATAAATTCTGCGTCAAGCTCATTTTGCCCTCCAAATAATCCAGATAAAACTCTAAAACATTTATCCAAATTACAACGGGCACATCCAGATCTGACCTCTTCCATTACACTAATGATTTAACACAGCAGTAAATGGTCCATATCAATTAAGTACCTTTAAAGTAACTGTTGAAAATTATGTACAGCAAGGGTCCATGTATAGTAAGATACAAAACAAAATGCTTATGGATTCTGGAAATCTAAAATAAAAACTAAACATGCTAGAAAAACTCAACAGATCTGGCAGCATCTGTGGAGAGAGAAACACAGTTAACTTTTAAAGTCCAAAACAATCAGACAAATATCCCCGGCATTGAGGGATCGACCACCTTTGATTGGCTACGATGGGTTGGGCACGATGCCCGCATGACCAACACAAGACTCGCCAAGCAGGTGCCCTACCCCCAGATTCAAAACAGCAGGCCATCCCCAGGTGGGCAAAGCAAGCGCTTCAATGATACCCTCAAGGCCTCAATTGTGGCATTCCCACAGACACCTGGGAATCACTGACCCAAGACTGTCCAACTTGGAGGAGGAGCATCCGGGAAGGCATCGAGCACCTTGAGACTTGCTGATGGGAAAAAATGGAAGCCAGGCGAAAACAGTAAAAGGAGTGCACTATCACACCAACACCAACCCATCTCTTCCTGTGGTCACCACCTGTCCCAAGTGTAACAGAGCCTGCAGTAGCCACATCAGTCTGTACAACCAACTACACACTCAATCTGACATTGGAAAAGAGTCATCCTCGTCTGCGAGGGACCACGAATGAATGAATGATTTTTTTTTACTTTCCATGTGCCTGTATTTTGGTTTCACACACACCAGTTGTTTATTCTGCCATTAACACTTACTCTGGACCAATGGTTTGATTCTTTAATATGAACATTACCATTCCCTTTGCCTTTTGTACCATGATATCTTTGTTATTTAACTCTTCTACCCTCCAATCTATCCCTCATTTGTGTTCTGGCTTATTCTTACTATTTTGCAACACAAGAAAACCCATCCACCTCTCTTCAGTTCCGAAGAAGGGCCATACTTAACTCAAAACATTAACTCTTTTTCTCTCTATATTGATGGTGTTAAACCAGCTGAATATTTCCAGTATGTTCTTTTTACCTTAGGACTTGGACTTGCAGTGGTTCAAGAAGGCAGCTCACCACAACTTTCTCAAGGCCAACTAGGGACAGGCAATAAATGGTGGCCAGTCAACAACAACCACATCCTATGAATGAATAAAGTAAAATTTCTGGCATCCACAATTTTATCCAATTTTAATGCTGAAAGGAGGTTCTGTCTGTTCTTTCAGGCAGATGTAAAAGATCACAAGGCAATGTTTGAAGAAGAACAGGGAATCTTCCCTGGTTTCCTGACCAACATTTATCCCACAACCAAATATCACCAATCAGATAATCTGGTCAATATCAAATTGCCATTTGTGGAGCCAGCAGCATCTGTACAGGCAGAAACAGAGTCAGAGCTTCTTAGGGAATATGGGAAATGGGAGCAGGAGGAGGCCATTCAACCAGGTCATGGCTGTTCTTCTATCTTCATGCCATTTCCCTGTACCATGCCCATGACCTAAGCGGAAGTGCTGGATTAGCAGTAATACCATCAGCCTAGACCCAGGCTAACAGTCTGGGAAAATGGATTCTCTAACAGGCGAGAATGAGAAGTTAATATTAGATAATAAGGAAATGTGCATGTAATTAATAAAAATTTTGTTTCAGTCTTGACTATAGAGGCTATAAAAACAAACCCAGTAACAGCTGTAAATCAGAAAGCTGATTGAAGAGATAAACTTGGTTTATAATCACTAGCCAAATAGTACTAAGATGTTGAGAAGAGATTTGCATTAGTTGGAATAATCTTGACTAAGGGACATAGTTGCAGAATAAAAGGACAATCATTTAAAACTGAGATACAAAGCAATTTCTTCTTCCAGAGGCGAGTGAATGTTTGGAATTTTTTTCTTCAGAGTTGTGGTGGCGAGATCACTGAAAGTAGGTGGATAATTGGGCACTTGGAAAAATTCAGTTTTTTTAATTGGGAGGCGTCAACATGGTTTTGTGAAAGGGAAATTGTATTTAACCAATTTATTGGAATTTTTTAAAGGGGTGACATGCCCTGTACATAAAGGGAAGTTCACTGATGTTCTGTACTTGGATTTCCAGAAATTATTTCACAAGATTCCACATGAAAGGTTACTGTGCTCAGCAGGAGCTTATGGTGAAGAGAGTAACATGATAGTATGGACAGGAGACTTCCTAACTGGCAGAGAACAGACACTGTGCAAAAAATAGGTCTTTTTCAGATTGGCAGGATCTGACGAGTGGAGTTCCACAGATGCTGGGATCTCAACTTTTTATATCAATGATTCAGATGAGGGAATCAAAGGTTTGTAGCTAAATTTGCAGATGACAGAATGATAGGTTAGATAGTTGTTCATTTTTGCAGGAAAATTTAAAAAGCACAGTACTATTTAAACAGAAAATGACTACAGGATTCTGAATTGTAGAGAGATCGAAGTGAACTAGTACGAGTCATTAAAAGTTAATATGTAGTTACAGTAAGTGATTAAGAAGGTTAACGGAATGCAATCCTTTATTGTGAGAGGAATTGAACATAAAAGTTATGATGGTATGTTTCAATTGTTCAGGGCATTGGTGTGACCACATTGTGTCTGAATTTGGAAGTGGTTCAGAACAGGATTACAAATTGATACCTGAAATGAGCATGTTGTCATATAGGGAAGGATTGGGCAGGCTGAGTTTGTAAGGGGTAATGAGGCTGTTGTTTATAAGATCCTGAATAGTCTTGATAAGGTTAATGTGGAAAAAATGTTTATTCTTGTGGGTGAGTCCAGAACTTGGGGACACCGTTGCTATTTTGGGACACAGATAGTGGACATTTTCATTCTTTTAGAGGGTTTGGAACTCTCTGCCCCAGAAGGCAATGGAAGCAGAGTCATTGAAAATTTTAAGGCATTTTTAAGAGAATCAAAGGTTATCAGGGATAGATGGAACATGGAATTTGGAACACAAACAGATCAGCCATGATCTTATTGAATGGCCTACTTTTGATTCTAATTCATATGATTTAGAACTAACTTGAATGTTTAGTTCTGGTTAATAGCAGAATGAAAGAGTTGTATTTATATAATGCTTTCATGACCTTAGGACATCCTGAGTGTTTGCAGCCTATTTAGTACTTTTGAAGGGTAATGTATGAACATCTGAACAAGGATTAAGAGGGTTTTCAAGCCTGCTCTGCCATTCACAAGATTATGGTTGATCTGATTTTAACCTCAACTCTACGTTCCTGCATACCCTGATAAACTTTCATCTCCTTGTTAATCAAGAATCGATTGAACTGTGTCATAAAAATACCTGTGCCAAAAGAAAATACTGTCTTTTGAAGATGGGAATTTGAAAGACTCACAACCCTGTTAGAGAATCTTTTTTTCCTCATTGCTGTTTTAAATGGCGACCCCTTATTTTTAAACTATAACCCCTGATTCTCCCACATGAGGAAACATGTTTTCCACACCTACCCAGTCTAGTCCTCTCAAGAATTTTATATGTTTCAATTAAATCACCTCTAACTTCCTTCCCTAATGGCATTGTGGGTCTACCCACAGCAGGTGGACTGCAGCGGTTAAAAAAGGCAGCTCATCACTTTCTCAAGAGCAACTATGGATGGGCAATAAATGCTGGCCAGGTAGTGACACCCACATCTCACAAATGAATTAAAAAAAGACTCTTCTAAACTCCAGTGGATATAGGCCTAGCCTGTCTAGCCTTTCCTCATAAAACAATCTGCTCATTCCAGGTATTAGTCTACAATTCACATTCATAATCACACCACTCGTAACAACTTTCTAGCTTGAGAAAAAGACCCATTTATTCCTAATATCCACTTCCTGTTAGCCAACCAATTTTCTATTCATGCCAATGTTACCCCAACACTATGAGTTTTTATTTTCTGCAATAACCTTTGATGTGGCTCCTCATCAAATGCCTTCTGGGAGTCAAAGTCAAATACATCCACAGGTTCCTGTTTATCTATGGCACAAGTTACCTCTTCAAAGAACTCCAATAAAGTAGTTAAACATGATTTGCCTTTGACAAAACCATGTTGATCCTGTCTTGTCATAACTTTTTAAATAACAGATTGACATCTATCATAGGGAAAATGTTAGAAGCTAACTGGCCTGTAATTTCCTGCTTTCTGCCTCTTTCCCATCTTGAGTAAAGGAGTTACCTTAGCTATTTTTCATTCTGAAGGACCTTTCCCCAAATCTAGTAACTTTTGGAAAATTAAAACCAATGCATCAACTATCAAAGTTATGTATCTATCTCAGGAATGACAACAGGTGAGAGGGATACAAGTTATATTCCAAGGATAGGGAAACTAAAAATCAACCAGCATTCCCCAATATCGAATGGCCACCTACTTCTGGTGGAAGTATTGAAAACGTTCTAAGGGTCACTGGACTAGAAACGTTAACTCTGATCTCTCTTCACAGATGCTTGAAGTGTTGAGCTTTTCCAGCAATTTCTTTTTTTGTTTCTGCTGGAAGTACTGTTTGATTCTTTCACAGGAAGAGGAGAGGGGGCAACACTGGCTAGGCATGTTCTCTAACTACCCTTGAGAAGGTGATGTTAGTCACCTTGAACTGCTGCACGCCTTGGGGTGTAGTTCCAAGATCCTTCACGCTGACGGAGAAGGGCGATACTTCCAGGTCAGGTTAGTACCGTTGTGATATCGCAGCCAATTTGTGCTTAGCTGGATCCCACAAACAGCAATTTAATAATGACGATTTAAACTGTTTTGAGACTTTGGTTGAGGGGTAAATATTGGCCAGGACGCGACAGGGATCTCATTTCTTCGAATGGAATCATTTACATCCAGCTGCGAGGGGAAATGCCATTTAGTGCCCCTTTACAGTGAAATCAAAAGATAACACAGATTCCCTCCTTCTCTTTGAGACTCTACGGAATTTTTGGCACACACCAGGCTGCAGCAGAAAGAAAAATCAAACTCACTTAAACTATTAGCAATATAGTTTCCAGAACTGCTAATAATAAAACATTAAAAGATGTGAGTAGCGACAATTACTGTTATTAGGGAAGGAATGGTTAAAAGATTTACATCACCACAGTAAGCAATTCAAACGGAAGGGCGCAGTTTGGGGCTGGAACCTGGAGGATATCCAGCACAAATTTTCTCTCTCCCTCTTTCTCTGCCAGGTTCATCGTGTCGGGGCTAGGATCGTCAAGACAAGGAGAAAGAAGGATTTACTCCACGACATGAGGGGTGCGTGGGCTCTGTCTGCAGCTTTGCTCCTCTTGGGTCTGGTCACGACCGGTAGGTGACGGTCACAGGAATCACTTTGTGAATTGCTCGGCTCTTCAAACAGTTTCTTGTAGTTTGGGATCATTAATTTATCTAACCCCCCACCCCCCGCCGGGGTTGAAGTAAACATTACCTCACCCCCATTCGCTACACTATGGTATTTGCTTTCTACATTTCTTTAGGGTGTATTTACTTTTTTTTTGTTGGTTTTAAATCTTTTGAGGAGCAGGAGGAACTTTTTGGTTCAGAATGAAAGGAGAAATTAAAGGCAAAAGAACGGGAAAGTGTAAGGAGAGAAACAAGAAGCAAAGTTCAAAATACTGGAACAGGGATTATGGGTTAAAAAAACATGCAACAAGGAGAAATCAAAGTTTGTATAAAAGGAATGCGCAAGGGATGGGGCTGGGCAGTAAATCGCCAGAGCGAATCCCTTCCCGGAAGGTTCAATGTTTTCCCAATACCGGAGGGAGGCAAAAGTACCACAGAGTTGCTTAATACGTACCCCAGAGGTGAATATGGCATTGTACCCGAATCCCAGCCCATCCCAGTTCCTTAATATGGATGAGTATGGGAAGCAATGTTCTCAGTTTTCAATGCACCAAGGGATGACTATGGGAGATAGTGAACTCAGTTCACGGTGTGCCTCACGACTGCCTGTGGGAGACAAGTGTTCCCCATCAGTTCCTCAGTGTATCCCAAGGATAAATATGCTCTCATTTTTTCAGTACAATGTTCAGGGAGTTACCCTGGGAGATAGTGGTTTCAGTGCTCACTGTCTCCCAGAATGGACAGTCTATGGTCCCTGGTTCCTCTGTCTACTCCAGGTTGACTGGGAAACACTGGTCTCAGTCCTCAGTACATATCAGGGCAGATTAATGGGAGAGGACAAGCAAATCTCTACATGTGCTTATGGAAGAGAAACAGGGAATTCTAAATATCAAATGTATCCCAGGACAGCCCAATCAAAGCTAGATTTTGAGTCCTGAATCTTGATACCAGATATTAGGGGTTGGTGAGGAGATGGTGGTATTATGATAATGCCACTGCAGTAGTAACCCAGTGTTCTAGATTAATGCTTTGGGGCATAGTTTCAAATCCCACCATAGTAGGTGATGCTGTCTAAATTCGGTAACAAAATGAAATCAAAAAGCTAAACTAATGGCAGCCATACCTAACCAACACCGAGTGTTATAAATACCCGTTTGGTTCATTAATGTCATGTAGGAATGGAAATCTGTCATCCTTACCTGGCCTACATGTGATTCCAGACCCACAGCAATGTAGCTGACTCTTATTTGACTCTGAAATAGCCTGGTGAGCCAATAAGTTCTAGGCCAATTATGGATAGGTAATAAATACTGTACCATGGATGCATAGAAGGAATGACAAGATGGTTCCTATTTGAGCACCTTCATTTTAAACGTTACCTCATTACAATGGATAATCATTATAACTCCATCATTGTAACTTGTTTTTCCTAACTACACATGTACTAAAATGCCCCAATTATTAAAACATTATATTATAATAGTCATTCCTATAAGATCCCCAATTACAACATATTTTTATTATTTTTTTTCCTTATTATGTTTCACCATTACAATCACCCCACTTGCAAATATGCTTCTGGTGGACACTTTTTTTGATTAAATTGCTCTTGTTGCATTGTGCAGCTTAACTCCTAAGATAACTTGGACAGACACAAAAACAGAAGTTGCTGGATAAACTCAGCAGGTCTGGTAGGGTCTGTAATGAGAAATCAGAGCTAACATTTCAGGTCCAACTAACCAGATATCCCCACCTATTGTTTACTCCTTACCGCCTCCTCCCATCCTATCTTCTGCATAAAAAACCCGAAACATTAACTCTGATTTCCCTCCACAGATACTGTCAGACCTGCTGTGCTTTTCCAGCAATTTCTGTTTTTGTGACTGATTTCCAGCAATTTCAGTTCTTTCGGTTTTTATAACTTGGAAAGACTTTGAATTTGTGATAAAGATAATGTCTGTCGATGGTCCTGTTGCTTGTATTTCAAGCATCCTTGCTATTCAGTTCTATTTAAGAAATCACCCTGGTTTACAAGTGTCAATAGCAAACCCTAATCGCAGTTTGAGTTTGGGCTGAGGTCTTGTTTACTGTGGTGGAAAGAGCCCTCTGGTGTTAAGACCAGTGCACTGCATTGTGCCATTCTTCACCTGTCCAAATTGAAAATTTAATATACGCATTTTGTTTCTCCAATTAATTTACATTTAAAAGCATAATCAGACATTGTTGCTCTGCCTAGCAAGGATCTATGTTGGAATTTACCTGGTGCAGTACCATTCACCTGATGAACTAACTCATTAAGTGACTGGGGAGTCTCTGAAAGGGGAAGGATTTGAAACTTGCTGTAAAATTAAACCTGAAGATGCCAGAAGTATAGCTTCAGAAATCATTTTGTTGCTGATTTTTATAGGGACTGTTACAGTGCAGCACCTCCTGGATTCCAAATGTTTTTGGCGTCTTTGCTGTTTATTATCACTGACATTAGAATTCAGAAATTCAATACAACAATTTTATTAGTCTACAGGCATCACTACAAAGAGGCTATCATTAAGATACAGTCTGGACACCCAAACAAAATTGCTGCGTGTATAACCATGATTAACATAGGTCTCACAACACAAGAAATAATGCAATTCCACTTAATATGTTAAATAATAATCATCTAATTCCCAGTGTTAAGACAATGATACAATCCTAGGACAATAGGATTGTATAATGACAATGAAACCGTTCAGCCAATTGTGCCTGTGTCAACTCTTTGAAGGAACTGTCCAATTAGTCCCACTCTGCTGCTCCTTCCTCACTGCCTGCAAATATTTCCTCTTCAATTGTTTATCCAGTGCCCTTTTGGAAATAATGATTAAATCTGCTTTATCTCAGATAATGCACTCCCAATCACAACAATTTGATGCACATAAAATATTTTGCTTGTTTACCTTTGGTTTTTTTATTAATTGCTATAAATCTGTGTCTTCTGCCACTGGAAACAGGTTCTCCTTATTTAATCTATAGAAACCATTCAAGACTTTGAACAGTGCTTTCAAATCTCCTCTCAACCTTCCCCACCTTCAGGAGAATAACTCAAGTTTCTCCAGATATTTGAAGCCTTTCATCCATGGTACTCTTCTAGCAAAGTTCCTCTGCAGCTTCTCTATAGCCTTGGCAACTTTCTTGCATTGTAGTACCCAGAATTAGCCACAATACTCCAACTGGGGCCTAACTAATATTTTGTAAAGGTTTAGCATAACTTTCTTGTTCTTGCACTACATTCCTCTGTTTATAAAGACATACGCTCATTAACCTTTTTAACAGACTTCTTAATCTGTCCTGCCACCTTAAAAGACTTGACATTCCCACGTCCCTCTGTTCTTCCATCCCTTTATAGTTTATATTGCTTCATCTCATTCTTCTTCCGAAAATGAATCATTTCATTTATCTACCATGTGTCCGCCCATTCCACCAGCCATACTATGATCACCTGTGAACTGTTACTGTGCTCTTCACTACTATATTTCTGAGTTTTGTATCATGTGCAAACTTTGAAAGGACGTGCTGTAAGCTCAACCCAAAGTCATGAAGCTGCAACAAAAACTATTGCTGTGGATGCTGGAAATTTGAAATGAAAACAGAAATAGTTTTAGAAACTTAGTAGGTCTAGCAGCATATGTGGAGAATGGATCAGAGTGAATGTTTTGTGTACAGCCCAAAGATCCAAAGAAGAGACATGATGGACTCAAAATGTTAACTCTGATTCTGTCTCCACAGATGCTGCCAGATCTGCTGAGCTTTTCCAGCCCTTTCTGGCATAGTTGAAGCTCACTTTTGCCTCTGAGTCATTGATGTTGTAAGTCCAAATCCCTTTCATGATCTTGAGCACTAAAATCAAGGAGGACACTGTAGTCCAATACTTGGGGAGCACTTTTGGATAAGACATTAAACCAAGGTCCCATCTGTCTCTTAGTGGATGCAGAAGATCTCACGTTACTATTTTAAAATCTCTCATTTCACTTAGGGATAGACTATAAATGCTGGCCTTGCCTGTGTTACTCACAAATAAAAAAAATACTTTGAAGGAGAAAGCAAGTTATTCCCAGTGTCCTTACCAATACATATACAGTAGTCGATATCACAAAACAGATTATCTTATCATTTTCATATTGTAAGAGCTTGCTCTGTGTAAATTGATCTCTGTGTTGCCTAGCTTGCACTTCAAAAAGTACTTATGCCTTTAAAGTGTTTTGCAACATTCTGTGGTCCTGAAAGGCTTTACATAAACGCAAGTCTTTTTTTTCCTTTTGTCAATACATATTTAAAAGAGCAATGGTTGTAATACTAACTTTGGACAGTGTTAAAACAACTGTTCTCCATTAATCTGCTTTCTGATCCTTAGCCAATTATGTAGCTACTGTCCCTTTAAACTCATAGACTTCAATTTTGCTAACAGGTTTATGAGGTGGTACTTGATTCAGTGTCTTATGAAAAAGTCCTGGCGCACATTCATCAAACTACCTTAATTAGCACACTGTCACTTTATCAAACAATTAAATCAAGTTAGTGAAATACACAATTAACTTTTAACCTTTAACACATCTGTGCTGTTTTTCATTGATTAACCCATATTTTTCTCCAAGCGTTGATTGATTTTATCTGGCTTATTAAAACAATTCCCCATCAGCAATGCAAAAGTAGTCCCTGTTAATTGAAAATTTTGTATTAATAGAACATGGAACAGTACAGCACAGTACAGGCCCTTTGGTCCACGATGTTGTGCCGACCTATTATCCTACTCTAAGATCAAACTACCCTGCATACCCAACGTTTTACTATCATCCATGTGCCTTTCCAAGAGTCGCTTAAATGTCTCTAATGTATCTGACTCCACTACCACCACCGGCAATGCATTCCGCGCAGCCACCACTCTCTGTGTAAAGAACCTACTTCTGACATCTCCCCTATACCTTCCACCAATCACCTTAAAATTATGCCCCCTCGTAATAGTCATTTCCACCCTGGGAAAAAGTCTCTGACTATCCACTCTATCTATGCCTCTCATCATCTTGTACACCTCTATCAAGTCACCTCTCATCCTTCTTCGTTCCAATGAGAAAAGCCCGAGCTCCCTCAACCTTTCCTCATAAGATCTGCCCTCCAGTCCAGGGAGCATCCTGGTAAATCTCCTCTGCACTCTCTCTAAAGCTTCCACATCCTTCCCATAATGAGGCGACCAGAACTGAACACAATATTCCAAGTGCGATCTAACCAGGGTTTTACAGAGCTGCAGCATAACCTCGCGGCTCTTAAACTCAATTCCCCTGCCAACGAAAGCCAACACACCATACGCCTTCTTAACAAGCCTATCAACTTGGGTAGCAACTGTGAGGGATCTATGGATGTGGACCCCAAGATCCCTCTGTTCCTCCACACTGCCAATTCCTTGATGTTTTGCTGTATGTGAACTTGGATCCTTGATGGAAGAGTGGGACTGGGGAACTACCTCAACTGGATGAGTTTCTATTTACCATGGTATTAATGTGGTAATTTGCTAATTCCTATTGGTTAAGCTAGCTAAATAATAATACAAGATACAGACAAATTCTGTTGCTGTAACAAGTACTATCTGTCAGCAAATGTAATTGGCGAGATGTTCATTCTCATTCAAAATATTTTTCCAAACATTTATTTTTGTCCCTGAAGAAATACTTTATGATAAATAACAATGATACAGCCCAGCACTTACAATACAGTGGAATATTGACTTAAAAGAATGACCCTTCACATATTTTTTAGTTACATCTGATACAGCTGTGTACTAACTGAATTTCTGGAAAGAGACATAAAGAGTGAGTCAAAGAGAAGTTGCACAGGGGAGGAGAATGTTTTGATTCAATAACACTGCTTGTTCTAGGAGGAGACCCCCAAAGGGATACCAGAGACTGGTGTGAACAGAACAAGACTCTTCACAAACGGTTGGATATTGTAGAAAAGGTAACAAAACCCATTCTCTATTTTAAGTACAGCAACACTAGGTTACAATATGCACTGGATATATTATCATGAGTGATTGCAGAGAATTTAATTTGTAGTAATGCTGGTTGCTAACATGTGAACTCTGCTTCTCTTTTCCCACTGATATTGTCTGACCTGTTTGCCAATGTTTGATGTTTTAGTTTCAGACAGGTCAGACAGCATCAGTGGAGAAAGAACTAGAACTAACATTTAGGAAAGAGGCAATAAATGCTGCCTGGCCAGCGAGGCCCTCATCTCATGAATGAATTTTAAAAAACTGCAGTTCGATGGACTTTTGTTAGAATAGAAAATAGTTATGGGTTTTAGGCAATGAAAGGGGAGGAAGGAATTAAAGGTACGATCTATCAAAGGATGAAGATAAAAAAGATTGCCATTTCCCTGGATATTCAATGGGACAGACATCAGATCATTAAGGAAGAACTGGCTGCCATGTTTCCTATATTTCAAAAGTATTGCATTGGTTGCAAAGTACTTTGGCAGATCCTGAGATTGTGAAATGAAACTTTTTTTTATCATACCTGCCAGTAGAAGATAAGTAATCATTGACTTTTGCTTCTTCTTTTCTCTCTGTCCTTCTCTATCATTTTTTTCAGAATATAGAACGAACAGTCAATCACTTGGAGGCTGAAATATCTGCTCTGCTCAGAGTCATCGAGGATTCAAACCCCCCACTTCAGCTGGCAGCTCCAACCATGGACATTTTTGAGAATGGTGAGTCTATTTTGTGGAGTAACTCCCTTTCCTTTGTTAGTGATGAATTGTGCATTTGTTGAGCTGCAGGGCTTTTAGCGCTGGGAGATGAGTCAGGTTCTCACTTCCGGGGCTAAGAGTCAGCATGACAGGTCAGGTATCAGACTGGTTCAACACTGAGTCTAGATCTCTACTCTGTCCAGATAAATTTGCCCTTGCCCCCAAACTTCTTAAGTGTACCAGAGTCGCATATCTTCAATGCACCCACCAGATATACTTGGGACCCTTACTGAGTTTGTACTTTGGGCCTAAGCTTACCAGGGCTGATTAAGGTATCAGTTTATGTGTAGACATGCAGCAAAGTGAAATTTGTGTTTAGCAGCATAGTAAGAACTTAGCATTGTTAGGAATGTCCACACTCATTTGGGTCCCAAATTCCACTTTGGGAAGCCCTGTTTTTACACATACAGTGTAAGTAATTTTGGTTTTTGTATTTCTATTCTCGTTCTTTGACTTCCTTTTTGATGAACGGGTGATTGAAACCATGACATTCCCAGTCTCTAGGAATCATTGCTGTAGCCATTAGAAAAACTTCTGTTTCATTTATTTGCTTAATATGAAAATATTTTGAGTTTTAAGCATGTACTGAAGGTTATTCCTTCGGAAAAATTAAATTCCTCACTAACCAGCATTTGTGATTTACCGCCCCTACTATTTCCTGGCAAGTTTTACTGTAGATTCAATAAATCTCAACCTCATTCCAGTGGTCATGGGCACAAGATGCAAACCAGACTCTGATTTGGCACCGTTGAAAGGAGAAGAATGATTTGTGAGTGAAATGGAAAAGTGCAATATTAGTATATTTGGAGATAGTCTTCTCAAGCCCTCTAACCTGACCAAATACTCCTACTACCCAAGATAGTAGGAACTGTAGATGATGGAGAATCTGAGATAACAAGGTGTAGAGCTGGATGAACACAGCAGGCCAAGCAGCATCAGAGGAGCAGGAAGGCTGACATTTTGGGCCTAGACCCTTCTTCAGAAATGGGGGAGGGGAAGGGGGTTCTGAAATAAATAGGGAGAGAGCGGGAGGCGGATAGAAGATGGATAGAGGAGAAGATAAATGGAGAGGAGACAGACAGGTCAAAGAGGCGGGGATGGAGCCAGTAAAGGTGAGCGTAGGTGGGGAGTTAGGCCCGTCCAGGGAGGACGGACAGGTCAAGGGGGCGGGAAGAGGTTAGTAGG
>NC_063365.1:5949853-5951478 GCF_021869965.1 Rhincodon typus | reverse complement strand
CTAACCTGTCCGTCCTCCCACCTCAAGCCCCACCCCCATCTCCTACCTACTAACCTCTTCCCACCCCCTTGACCTGTCCATCCTCCCTGGACTGACCTATCTCCTCCCTAACTCCCCACCTACACTCACCTTTACTGGCTCCATCCCCGCCTCTTTGACCTGTCTGTCTCCTCTCCACCTATCTTCTCCTCTATCCATCTTCTATCCACCTCCCCCTCTCTCCCTATTTATTTCAGACCCCCCCTTCCCCTCCCCCATTTCTGAAGAAGGGTCTAGGCCCGAAATGTCAGCCTTCCTGCTCCTCTGATGCTGCTTGGCCTGCTGTGTTCTTACTCCTACTACCCATTTTGTTTTTATGTATTCAGTAAAAGTAGGGATGTAGAGAGTACGCTCAGGGTTTAATGGTATTGGAGCTCATGTACTCTATGCTGGCTGCAGAATGTTTATTTTCCAGAAACCAATGTCCCTCCCCTACTCTAAAGTTCACCCTCGTGGCTTCTGGGAGCGAAAGGCCACTTTTGGAGGGAAACTGGCATCTGTGGAATTGTTCTGAGCAAGGAGTTCCTATTCTTGGAAAAGAAGGAATTTTGTTTGGGAAGCTGTTGATGAGGGGAATTGGTGAGGGAGCATTTAAAGACAATTTTTTTTTGTAAGACGTTTATTGAGAGCTTACTTAGGGAAGACATCATATGGTGTAGTTCTAGAAAGTCCACCTCCAGTTTGTGATGAGTTAGCCGACCTTTTCACTAGGGCTAAAGCAACTGCCGCTTTCAAGTGTGTGTGCATGCAAGTACGTGAGTGCATGTGTGTGTCTGTCTTTTCTCCTGTCCTCATTTCTAAGGTTTGGGATATGGACATCCATTGCATTGGTCCAAGCTTATGGACAAAGCACTGTAGTGGTTTGGCATTGTCTTCTGCAGGATAGCTGACCAGGAAAGTGTCCTGCTCTTAGCTCCTGTCCTCATGCAGATTGGAAGAACTTACAGGCTGACAGTCATCCAGTTTTGACATTATCTGTACACCTTTTTAGCCAACAAATCCTGATGTGGGAGTCAAACCCAGAGCTTCTGACCAAGATGATGTCACTATGCCACAAAAGCCTGTGTTTTGTAACTAGGAGGTGCGGGGTTGTTTGGTGGAGTACTGCATGACAAATTACTGATTGTCCTTTGACTAAATTCTGTTGTTTTCCCATTCACCAGGTTTGTACTGAACATCATGATGCCAGTCTGCATTCTGAAAGGCTGTCATTAAAGGATACATACATCAAGAAACTAATCAGCAAGAGGGATTAAAAAATGAATGTCATCAATGTCTACCGTTATTTCTTACATTAATGTATTCTGCATCCTGTTTCTCTCATGGGATTATATTGAGAAACTGCTAACGTTCATTCTATATCTGTAACCAGGGTAATTGTTCCTGTTGCTTATAGATGATCTTGTTGGGAAATCTGCTGTCACGGTTTGTCACATTAATCTGTCTTGCCACATCCTCATGTATTCACTAGCTCAGCTGCAAATGCTCTGTGACTTCCATCCTTCAAATGTATCGAGGTTGACCCCTCTTTCAGCTGCCCTTTACCCTCCAGAAGAGGCTTTTCAGCTCTGATCAAACGGCCCAAA
>NC_063365.1:5924353-5949353 GCF_021869965.1 Rhincodon typus | reverse complement strand
CATTGAATAGTTAAACTCAGAGCAGAGACCTCAACCTGGAGCTCTAGAATTTTAGGCAAAGAATGACGTGAGGGTTCATTATGTGCCGACAAAGAACTGTTTCCAAGTAAAGAATCTTGATGAGACAGGAGCTGTTTTGATAAACTGGCTTTTTCTTTCACAGCGCACTTCTTAGAGAAGTTTGATTACCTAAAGGATACAGTCAAGCAGACAGGACGGTGATAGGGTCAAACACCATTGCAAGAACAGAGCAGCTAATCGAGACTGCCACTTGAGGAAGGTGCTACCTTTCTCTTATTCACTGAAGGGATGTGGGCATCACTGGCTGGGCCAGAATTTACTGCCCATCCCTAGTGAAGCTCTTAATTATTAAATCAAAGCTTTCTCCCCCTGTGGGGGTGAATGTAAAAGATCAAGAGCGTGGAACTCTCAGAAACTTCTAATCAGCAAAAGCAGTGAGAGGTGAAGCCTGGAGTCTGGGAAATTTGCAGCTAAGAAGATATCCTGAATGTCACAGGTTAGGGTTTAGGTTCAATCCAATGCCCACGTCAAAATAACTGACTGGATAAATGAAAAAGGGAAAAAGGATTAAAGAGAATTTTTTTTTCCAGAATCAACACAAACTTTTCCATTGTTTACAGTATTCAACTCCATTTAAAATTTTAATCCCTGCTATTCCAAATCCCAATGTCGATATACGAGCTTCCAAAAATAACTGAGCTGCTAGTCAACTCAAAACTCAATATTTGGCACCGAGGGATTCAATTCTAGGGTACAAACAACATCGTTACCATTTTCTCCCAATATTTCTGCATTTGAGCTTTCTTCATAGCAAGGCATTCTACAGTCGTTACTAGGGACAAGAAAACACAGATCTCTGAAATTTTTGCTTGCTTTATTTGGGCAGAAGGTTAAAAAAAATTCTTGTCAGACTACTTGGCTTATAAAGGATGGACGGCTGGCCTGGAAACTGTCAAGGCATCAAGGGAATGGATGAGGGTTTCAGCAACAAATGAGTTGAGGCAGTGATAAGAGTTCAGCATTCTTATATGTGGAAATAAGACTGTCTTCTTGATGACCTGGAATCACATACGGTTGTAATCAGTCTTGTTCATCCATTTCTGATGAAGGATAGATTACTGGGAGGATCAAAAAGCATTGCCTTCACTCCTCACCACTGATTGTTTGCAACGATGGTATCATATGTGACCCCAAGAGGAGCTTCTAACCCCATCCAGGTAATCAGGAAGACTGCCTATTTCCACATGTAAGAATGCAGCACTCTATCACTGCCTCAGCTCATCTGTTGCTGAAACCATCATCCACGCCCTTGATGCCTTGACTACTAAGGACTTTTCACGCCAGCCTCCCATCCCTCATCCAAAACTCTGCTGCCCATCTCCTAAGTTCCCTTCACGTCTGTGCTTGCTGGCCCACACTGGTTCCCAGTGAAGCAATGGCCTGATTTTAAAACTCTCATTGTGGTTCTCTGATCTCTTCCCAGTCTTGCACCTCCCCCCAGTCTCAGTAATCTCTGCCAGTCCTCAAACACTCCAACATATCTATGCTCCATCCAATTTACTGTGCTCCACCACTGGTGGCTAAACTTTAACTGACCAGGCCCAAAGCTCTGGAATTCTCTCCATAATTCTCTGCTCTTTTTCAGAGGCTTCTCAAATTTCAGTGAGATTTTGGTGACCTGGACAATTTTGTGTCAAATTTTGTTTAGTAACACCCCTGTGCAGCAATTCAAGGTATTAAACCATGTTAAAAGGTGCTATGTAAATGCAATAGTTGTTGCTTTTTACTAAAACACCATTACATACCAGCAGATGGAGCTATTTCACTACAAAAGTAGCTCATCACCCACTGCAACATGTTCAGATTGTGCCATAAGGTACATTTTAACTACTGAAAAAACATGTTCAGGGATTTTTAAAAAGAAAATGCAGCAAGCAGAATACTGCAGAAGCTGGAAGTCTGAAATGAAAACTGAAAGGGCTTGAAGACACATAGCAAGTAAGGAAGTATCTGCGAAGAGAGAAAAACAGTGTTAATGTTTCAGGGCTTGTGAATTTGCATCAACCTGAAAATGTTAACTTTGGTTTCTCTTTCCACTGATGGTGCCAGACCTGCTGAACTTCCCAGTATTTTCCTGTTTTTATTACCAATCCCTCACTCGAGTTGGAAGAGTGTGTGTGTGAACATAAAGGGAGGTTTGTTTTCAGCTATCATAACCCTGACAGGTGAACAGGATGCTAATGGATGCTGGGTAAAGTTGCACCAAAAATGCATTTAAATAGCTTATGGAACTTCCTCCTTAGGAAGTGCTTATTTTTTAGTTACAGGCTCATTTGCGTTGTCTAAATGTTGGCTTTAATCATGTGATAAAGGGAGTCAGGCCCACTCTGCTTTTAATGACAGAAATGCCACAACCAGAAGTGTCTCTATTTCGCCAAAAAAATAGAAGACAAGTCACACAGTATGGAAAAAAATCAGAAACATGTGGCCTTTTAAGTGCTTTCTGGGGGTGAAAATGTCTGCCCTTTTAACAGCTTTCAGGAAAAATTTACATCGTCTGTCTTTGCTGACACCTACAAGATCTGTATCATTCTTGAACTATTTACAGTTACTTATTAAGCAAATCTTGTCATAAAAGCCTCTTCTCTAAGCGTTGTATTATTCAAGTTATGTAATGGACAGAAACAGATTGGTTGGACTGGGATGATTTCCATAGGCTATTTATAAGTCAGGAGTATGTTGATGTCATGCAAAAACCCAGGATATTTTTAAAGCTGCAGGGTCACCAAGGTGTCACAGGCTCACGTTCACCTTCAAAAGCCAGACAAACTACTGCTTGTTCAATTCAACTCATCAGCTCCCAAAACTGTGCCTTTATTGTCATTCCTGATTTGGGTGCTTTATCACATTCGCTTCCTCTGACAGCATCCTCTAAACTCACAACTTCTATCCTCTAGAAGGACAAGGACTGCAATTACAAGGCAACACCATTTGTAACTTCTCCTCTAAGAAACACACCATCCGGGTTTAGAACTAAATTGTTGTTCCAGCATGGACATAATCAAAACCCTAAAACTAACTTCCTAACAGCACTGTGGGTGCCACATCACATACTGCAACAACCAGCTTAACACCACTTTCTCAAAAGCAATTATGGATGGGCAATAAATACAGGCCCACTAGGTAATACAGTGAATGTATTTTAAAAAAAAAATTTACAGCACACAACTGTGGTGTCAGACATTTCCAGGATACCCTCTCGACTAATCATCTTTCCCTGTCCCCAAAAACTCTGCCGGGCCAACCTTTAAGTCCAGTCCTCACTGCTACCACTCGATACAGCTGGACACAGACATGCCTGTACCCAGAGACTCCAGGTCACCATTCTGCTCCATCTTCATACCATCAACTTCTGTAGCCTCCTTATGTTGAAGCCTTTGGATACAAAAACTCCACTGGACTACCCCTTATCCTCCCATTTTACCAACACCAAAAGTGGGCTCTCCCTGGTATCTGAAGCCCTCAGCAGTGGGAGGAATTGTCCTGGATCAACACAACCAGTTCCTTTAATAATCTGGAGGTAGCCTAACCTTTGCACTGGCTCCCTCTCCTGCCACTGGGTTGCTTTCCGGGTCTGCTGATTTCTTGTCTTCTCTGCTACTTGCCAGTTCCTTTGAAAAGGACTCATGATCTGGAGAAGCAGTCAGGGGACGAACATTTTCTGTGAAAATAAAGAAAAGTGCAATCAGATGGGAGAATCCCAATGAGCCATCTATATATTCAAGCCTTTTCTTTTACACATTTACATAAGAGTTTGAACACCAACTGGTTGCCCCGTACAGTCCTTTTCCCCTGCATCTTAATAGCTACACTGAATGCCTTAATCAAACAGGCAGGAAAATGATCGATTGTTGAGCAGCAAATATTGCAAAGTCAACCAATAAAATTGCTAGAACTTTTCTTTTTTAAAAAAAATATCTTGGCATTGATAATACCAAGGGCAGCCTTTCAGAATTTACAAATTTCTTTAGCTCCTCACCCGCACAGGAAAGAATTACACTTAACTCACACAGGCATATTAAAGCAACCAGACAACAAAAGGCTCAACAGCAAAATGAGAAATATAATTTTATTCATTGCCCCAGAGAAGAACTCAGGTCAGAAACAACTATCAGAGAGTCATACAGTGTACAGCACAGAAACAGGCCCTTTGGTCCAATCTGTCCACGTCGACCAGGTTTCCAAAACTGAATCAGTCCCATTTGCCCGCATATGGCCCATATCCCTCTCAACCTTTCCTATCCATATACCTGTCCAAATGTCTTTTAAATGTTCTATTGTACTTACCTCTACCACTTCCTCCTGCAGCTTGTTCCATATACACACGACCCTGTGTGTGAAAAAGTTGCCCCTCAGGTCTCTTAAATCTTTCCCCTCACCTTAAACCCATGCCCTCTAGTTTTGGACTCCCCTTCCCTGGCTTTGATAAAGACCTTGACTATACACCTTATATGTCCCTCATGATTTTATAAACCCCTATAAGGTCACCCCTCAGCTTCCTACACTCCGGAAGTTTGGGGGAAAGAAGAGGTGGGGGGGAAAATGTCTCAAACCTTCCCGTTTCAGTTTCAGTAACCTCTTTGGTGAATGTTTTTTGCATCTTTTCCAGTTTAATAACATTTTCCAATAGCAGGGTGACCAGAAGTGTACGCAGTAGTCCAAAAGTAGCCTTTCCAATGTCTTCTAGGCAGACATTTAAGAACAATATCCAGTGAGGAAGCGGATTCTAGGAAGGGGATAATACAACCATTGTGAAGGATAGCAAATTGAAAGAAAAAAAAATACAATGTGACAAAGATAAGTGGTAAGCCGAAGATTGGGAAAGTTTTAAAAACCAACAGATGACCAAAACAAAAATAATGATGGAAAGAATAAACTTTGAGGGTAATCTTGCAAGTAATATCAAGATGGACAGCAAAAGCTCCTTTCAATATATAAAAAGGAAGAGAGAAGCCAAAGTGAACACAGACCCCTTAGAGAATGAGGCTGAGGGGATAATAATGGGGAGACTGGAAATGGCTGAGTTGAATAAATGCCTTGCAACAGTCATCACCACAGAAGACACCAATAGCATTGCAAAATTACTAAATGATCAACAGGCAAAAGAAGAGGTGGAAATAAAAACAATAACTAATCATTAGACAAAAGTGCTAGGAAAGCTAATGGGACTAAAGACCTACAAGTCCCCTGAACCTATTGGGATGCGTCCTGGGATATTAAATAGCTAGAGATACTGGATGCACTAGTAGTAATCTTCCAGGAATCCTTAGATACTAGAAGAGTCCCAAAGAATTGAAAAGCTGCCAATATAACACTTATCTAAAAAGAGGAGACAAAGAACAGGTAATTATAGACCAGTTAGCTCAATGTCTGTTATTGGGAAAATGTTGAACCTATAATAAAGGATGTAACAGCAGTGCATTTAATAATACGTAATATGATAAAGCAGAGTCAGCATGTCTGACAAATTTACTAGAATTCTTTGAGGTGGTAACAAGAAGGATAGATAAAAGGGGAAACAGTGGACGTGCTGTATTTGTATTTTCAGAAGGCATTTGATAAGGTACCACACATTAGGCTACTTAATAAGACAAAAGCCCATAGTTTGTATGTAATACATTAGAATGGATAGGGATTGATTAAATAACAGAAGATAGTGTGTTGGAATAAGGGAGACATTTTCAGCATGGTAACTTGTAACTAATGGTGTGCCACAGAGATCAGTGCTGGAGCTACTATTTTCCAATATATATTAATGACTTGGATGAGGAAAGTGAATGTACAATTTTGAACTCGACGCAAAAATAAATGGGAAGGTAAGTGGTGACAATGACATGAAGTCTGCAAGGGGATATAGATAAGTTAAGCAAGTGGGCAAAAACTTGGCAGATGCAATATAGTGTGGGGTAATGTGAGGTTATAAACTTTGACAGAGAACAGAGGAGCTGAATACTATTTAAATGGAGAATGATTGCAGAAAGCTGCAGAACAAAGGGGTTTGGGAGTCCTCATCAATGAATCACAAAAAGCCAGAATCCAAGTTCAACAATTAAAGGGAAAGGAAATGGATATGTTGATCTTTATTTCAAAGGGAACGGAGTATAAAACTAGAGAGATTTTGCTGAAACTATACAAGGTACTAGTCATACCACAAATATAAATAGTATGAACAACTTTGAGCCCTGTATTTAAAGAAAGACATACGAGCATTGGGGCATTCCAAAGAAGGCTCACTAGGCTAATTCCAGGTATGGAGGGAATGTCTTATGAGGAGCAGTTGAGCAGTTTGGGCTTGTACTCATTGAAACATAGATGAATGAGAAACAACCTTATCGAAACGCAAAGGATTCTTAGGGGATTTGACAGAGTAGACGTGGAAAAGTTGTAGTGTAGAACCAAAGGGTATAATTTCAGGATGAGCAGTTGCACATTTAAGATAGAGATGAGAAGCAATTTCTTATCTTAGAGGTTAATGAACCTGTGGAACTTTCTTACTGCAAAGGGCTATCAAAATGATGGAACATTACATACAGCAAACTTTGTTTTAACTGACGCCTTGTCAATCAGTACTCTTTATAAACCAGCAAAAATTACATACCTCAAATACCACAACCTACCTTGATATCCGAGTATTTATGCTGTAAATAAAGTATAACAGTGACGTGTATACCCCCGAAATAAGTTTCTATTACTTACCATGTGTTTTTACATTGATTCTGAGATACATTGATGTCTTGAAGCTTTGGTTAGTCAGGGTTTACTGAGGTTATGCATACTTCTTGATTATCTGTAATATTTGGTCAACATGCACATTCCTGGTCCCATAGATGCTGGTTAATTTAACAGTTTGCTATATATTCCAGGCTGAGATAGACAGATTTTTAATGAGTAAGAGACTCAAGGGTTATAGGGAAAAGGCAAGAAAGTGGAGTTAAGAATGATTGGATCAGCCAAGATCTCATTGAAAGGCAAAGCAGTCATGATGGGCTGAATGGCCAACTTCTGCTCCTAAGACTTATGGTTGAAATGTAATGTTCAAACTACAAACACATAACTTAGGAGGAAATTACTGCAGATGCTGGAATCTGTACTAAAAACAACAAATGCCGGTGATCACAGCAGATCAGGCAGGAATAGGCAACTCAGCCTCTCGAACTTGCTCTGCCATTCACTAAGTTCATGGCTGATCTGATTAGTCAACGCTCCTGCCGAACCCAGAAATCCTTTCACTTGCTTTCTTATCAAACCAACAGCAATGTAAGCAAAAACACTGAAGATCTGTTTATCAGGTAATAATTTAAAATGAAATGAAAATGACAGTGCCTGCTCTGCTGCTGGGGTGGAGTACTGGGTTTCAATTGGTGTTTCTGGCTCTTCTCCATTCTGTTACAGGTTGAGGTGGAGGGTGGAGGTTGGAGGGTGAGGTTTGTTCGGGGGGTTTGCACATAAAAGCAAAGAGGAGGGTGAAATGAGTTACCACTTCTGTTAATAGATTCCAAGCTGGTTGGTGAGATATAGATCAAGGATCACATCTTTTCTTTGTAAAGAAAGTTAATTGACTTGCTCAATCTTACCCCTCTAATCCCACATTCAGTATTACAGTTTCCTTCTATTTACACGTGCTCAAAGACAATTAATATATGCCACCATTTTCAACATACAATAATACCTCTCTACTGCTCACCAGAAAGAAGTGGGTCACCATCTCTTTCATTACCCATTTATCGCCCCTACCTAATTCAACACATGCCCCCACCACAAAATCTGGTGACAGCACAGCCAAGATGATATTACAAACTAGGTGAGAATTAGAAAAAGAGTGGCTAAAAAGGCGACTGATTTTCACTTAGCTTCACATCTCAGGATGTTGCAAAGTGTTGCTGTTGTTTTGTCCACCAATGTGACCAGACAGTCCCATGAACAATAATGAGAAAAAGGACCAGTCATAATGTTTAGTATTGTACGCTCCTCACAGGTTTGTATAAAAAAAAAAAAAACTGGTGTGGTGTCAACTATCCAAAGCAAAATGATACCCATTATATACAAAAATCCCTAAAGTCAACTTGGTATGTTAAATCACATTTTGATGTAAAACTAGTCAAAGTATTTTGCAGAATTTAATTAATGACCTACAAGATGGTCAAATTATGACTAATGGAGATTTTTTTTTAAAAAATGCAGCCATTTTGACTACACCCACATTTGGCTTCATAAACATTCCTTTCATTTCTGTTGACACTGGGAATCCATTCATTTTAAATGTCACTATATTCTCAATTCCATAGGAATGCATTCAAGTGATAAAAGAGACCATAAACATGATTGTTGGGAAAAATTGCAGCTTTGAATAATTACTGCTCGTGTTTACACCCCTGCAAATAAACCACTGACATTTACCACAGTCTCTGTCTGCCTTTCTCCTTCACCCTCTCTGCATATAGACACCTGGTCTCTCAGGAATGGGACGCAGAATATAATTTCTCCCCTTCTCTGGCAGAGGCATGGATGCTAAGCTTAACACATATCATCTTGTCTCAACAGCAGTCCCAGTTGACAAAGTCCTCGGGTCTTACCTTTGTTACGAGCTTCTACCAAACGTGCAGCCAAATCAAACATCATCTCGCAGATAGTGACACTGAAAAATAAACAGGCCGTTTTAAAACTGCCGAACAATCACTAAAGCTTATCACAGAATTGTCACAACAGAGGAGACGGCCATTTGGTCCGTCGTGTCCGCATCGGTTTTCCAAATTAGCAATTGAATTGATGCCATTCTCTCTTTTCAGACAATTACGCTCCCTTTTGAATCCTTTAATTAAACCTGCCTCCACCACACACTCCTGTAGTACATTCCAGACCTTAACCACTCTTGCTTGAAAAAGATTTTACACAAAATCATTGATTCTTTTACCAGTTGCAATAAATCCCTGCCTTCTCATTCTGATCCTTTCAGGAATGGGAACAGTTTCCCTCAATGCATCCCGTACAAATTCTTCATGAATGATTCTCCCCATTTACCACCTGAACAGACAGGCTACACAGAGCAGTGAGGCTCCAAGTTTGATCACTATAAGAGCAACTGATTCTCAGACAATTGACTAATGTCACAGAATAAACTAGTACATAGAGGTTTAGAGGGGGAACGAGTTCTCCATTTCTGGTGGGTTATCAACTCTCCTTACAGAGCAATTAGGAACCAACGCGTAGCCCAACTGATCTGTGCTGCAAGGAAGGGTGAGGCGGGGAAACAATAACTGAAAAGCTTCCAGTGTTCCAAGTAGACAATACTGGTTTCTCTTCATCAGCCAGCTGGCACAGGGACTCAAACTGGCTGCCATTTTCCAGATGAAGACTAAACAACATATTTTACAGAGACTGATGAATGTTTTTCATTCAATATAGAATCACTCTGGTATCACAAACCAATTTACACTATTTACTTTTACAAGGTTCAAACCACTAGTTGCAAATCTGAAGCTTCGTGTACTCTGACACCCTCTGACCACACACTATTCTGACTTGTGGCTGGATTAAAATCCTGTAACTCTCTTCCTAACAACAGTGTGTATAAATACAATACCTGCACACCCCCCACCCCACCCACAATTCACTACCACCTTGTGCATGGCAATCAGGGATGGGCATTAAATGCCGTGCCAGCACTACCTACATTCTGTGAACCAATATAGTCCTCGAACTCCCAAAACCCCACTCCAATTTAAATCAGGGGAGGCGATGGCCTAGTGATATTATCACTAGACTATTAATCCAAAAACTCAGACAATGTCCTGGGGACTGGGTTCATTTCCCGCCACAACAGACAGTGGAATTTGAATTTAATTTTTAAAATGAATCTGCAATTAAGATTCTATTGCAGATTGTCAGAAAACACTTATCTGGTTCACTAATGCCCTTTGGGAAAGGAACGTCCTTATCTGATCTGGCCTGTGACTCCAGACCCACAACAGTGTGGTTGACTCTTGGGCAGTTAGGGAATGGGCAATAAATGTTGGCCTAGCCAGCAATGCCCACATGCTGTAAATTAATAATAAAAAAAAAGAAAAATATGGTGCCCATCAATATTCTCTGTAAGCTGTGCATATGTGCAACCGCTCCACAGTTCTGCATGTGGCATTACTCCAGAAGTCAGCACTGCGCACTGGACTCAGAGGCCTGCAAAGACAGTAAGAAAATTAGAGGGAATGATGGTGTCCATGTGTGCAAAAAAAAAATGTTGCCATTCATCCATGTCAGATCTGAAAATATTAATTTGTTATGCATCCATGGGATGTGGACATTGTCAGCATTTTATTGCCCTCGAGGGGCATGGTAAGCCTCATTCTTGGATCTCTGCAGTGGTATAGGGACACACCATGCTGTTAGCAATGGATTTCCAGGATTTTGACCTAGCAATACTGAACAAATAGTGATATATTTCCAAGTCAGTATGGTGTGTGGCTTGTTTGGATCTTGCAGCTGGTGACATTCCTATGTATCTGCTGCCCTTGTTCTTCTAGATTGTAGTGGTCATGTGTTCTGAAGATACTGCCTCAGGAACCTTGGTGAATTTCTGCAGTGCATCGTGTAGATGCTACACATTGCTGCAACTGAGTGTCAGACACTAAGAAAATGAACGTTTGTGGATGTGGAATTAATCAGGTGGGCTGCTTTCTCCTGGGTGGAATGAAGCTTGTTGAGTGTTGCTGGAGCTGCATTCATCCAGGCAAGTGGGGAACATTCCATCACACTCCTCACTTGTGCTTTGTAGATGTTGGACAACTTGAGTCGTCAGGAGGTGGGAGTTACTCACTACAGGATTCCTAGCCTCTGACCTGCGCTTATAGCCTCAGTATTCATATCTATTCCAGTTCAGTTTCTGCTCAATAGTAACCCCAAGAATACTGGGGATAAGGAATGTTAATGCCATTGAATGTTAAGGGGTGATGCTTGGGTTCTTAGGAACTCCTGCAGAGATGCCATGGAGCCGAGATGACCGACCTCCAACAATCATGGCCATCTTTCTCTGTGCCAGGTATGATTCAAATCAACGTAGAATTCCCACTGACTCCAGGTTTCCTAGGGCTGCACGATGTCATACAGTTTGACATCAAGGGCACCTACTCTCACCTCACCTTTGACTTTCAGCTCTTTTGTCCATGTTCTAACCAAGGCTGGAATAAGGATAGGGGCTGAGCAGTCCTGGCAGAACCCATACTGAGCATCAATGCACAGGTTATTGCTAAGTAAGTATGGCTTGTTAGCACAATTGATGATATCTTCTATCACTTCATTGATAGTCGAGAATGGATTGGTGATAATTAGCTGGGTTGTATTTGTGCGTACAGGACCTAGCTGAGCAATTTTCTACATTGCTGGGAAGCTGTAGGTGTTGTTGTACTGGAACAATTTGCCTTGGAACATGGCTCATTTTGAACACAAGTCTTTAGTACTATTACCAGAATGAGGTCAAGGCCCAGAATATCCATAGTGACTTCAGCCATTTACAGTCAGACACAGACCCTTTGGTCTAACTGGTCCATGGCGACCAGATAGCCTAAATTAATCTAGTCCCATTTGTCAGCATTTGGCCCATATCCCTATAAACCCTTCCTATTTGTATACCCATCCAGATGCCTTTTAAATGTCGTGATTGTACCAGCCTCCAACACTTCCACTGGCAGCTCGGTCCATACACATCCCTCCCTCAGTGTGAAAAAGTAGCCCCTTCAGTCTCTCATATCTTTCCCCTCTCACCCTAAACATATGCCCTCTAGTTTTGGACTACCCCACCCTGGGGAAAAGACCTTGCCAATCACTCTATCCACACCCCTCTTGATTTTATAAATATCTATAAAGGTCACCCTCAGTCTCCAACTGAGAAAACTGAGGGAAAATAGCCCCAGCCTATTCAGCCTATCACTACAGCTCCAACCCTGGCAACATCCTTGTAAATCTTTTCTGCACCTTTTCAAGTTTCACAACATCCTTCCTAATGCAGGGAGACCGGAATTGCAGGCAGTATTCCAAAAGTGATCTAACCAATGTCCTGTACAGCCACAGCATAACCTCCCAACTCCTATACTCATTGCACTGGTCAATAAAAGCAAGCATACCAAACACCTTCTTCACTATCCTGTCTACCTGGGACTGCACTTTCAAGGAACTATGAACCTGCACTCTAAGGTCTCTTTGTTCAGCAACACACCCCAAAACTTTACCATTAAGTGTTTAAATCCTGCCCCGATTGGCCTTTCCAAAAATGCAGCATCTCACATTTATCTAAATTAATCTCCATCTGCCACTCCTTGGCCCATTGGCCCATCTGATCAAGATCCTGTTGTACTCTGAGATTACCTTCTTCGCTGTCCACTACACCTCTAATTTTGGTGTCAGATGAAAACTTACTAAACCTCTTGTGTTCATATCCAAATCGTTCATATAAACGATGAAAAGCAGTGAACCCAGTACCAATCCTTGTGACACACTCTTGATGGAGTGAATTGAATTGGCTGAAGACTGACATCTGTGATGCTGGGGACCTCTGGAGGATATCAATATGGGTCATCCACTTGGCATGTTTGGCAAAGATGGTTACAAATGCTTCAGCCTTATCTTTTGCACTGATGTGCTGGGTTCTCCTGTCATACAGGATAGGGTATTTGTGGAGCCTTCTTCTCTAGTGTGTTGTTTAATTGTCCACCACCATTAGCAATTGGATGTATCAGGACTACAGAGCTTAGATCTCATCCGCTGGTTGTGAAACCACTTATCTGCATCATTTCACTTAGCTCACTTTACTACTTATCTCACATTTCTGCAAGATGGAGGTGGAGTAGGCTCATCCACTCCTCTTTTTCTTTTCTTCTCTTTAGTTTTAGTTGTTTTCAAGTTTGTTTTCTACTAACCTACCTTCTGGAGACAGGCAGCAGCAGCAGCAGCAGCAGCATCGGGCTCATTGAATTTGGTTAGATGTCTAGTGAGAGGCTGTGGCCATAGGCCTGACCTGGGACTCTCGCTGAGTTCCTGATGCCTGGTGTGCAGACCAAGGTCCGGCACAGATGGTGTCTGGGTCAGGGCTTTGGCGGTCTGGTGTGTGGCATTGGCTGAAGCCTGGATTGGGACTTTGGTGGTCTGAAATCCCAGCAGTGAGCCCAATACAGCAATGGAGGGCCCCCCGACATCTGTAGCAATGATGAGAGCAGGGGAGATTGAGCCAGCTCAGAAAAAGTGTGCCAAAGAGGAGGAGATCAAGCCCTTGTAGGAAATCCAGTCCCAGCATGGCTAAGCACTTAAGCATGACTGCATTGGTTGAACTTTTAGCTTTATTTCTTTATTTTCAATTAAGTACTAAGGACGACTGTAATGTTTAACTTTTAACTTAATTTTTATGATACACTAAGAGTGACAGCAATATTTAACTTTTAACATTGTTCCGCATTTCTTTCTACCTTGTACCTAAGTACTTGTACCTAAGATGGCACTGTGGTGTAGCAACATTGAAAACTTGTCACTGTACTTTTGTACTTGAAGACACGTGACAATAAAGTTGAAATTTAAAAAAAAAAGTCTATTCCTTCATCAAATCTCAACCTGACCATTGTGGTTTTATCTTATCCAAGGCTCTCGTGCTGGTCTTCAACGCTGTGTCTAATAGTACCCCGAGTCAGGCAAGAGTACAGTACCTTCTTAATGCTTCCCTGATTGCTCAGTGGATAAAGGCACTGTATCTTCTGGTGCTGAGGCAAATGTACCAGAAGACCAAAAGGTAGAATCCCTATTTCAATTGTTCTCACCCAGCGACAATGGAGGGCAAAAATAAGTATGCAACTCTTTTCAATACTATATAGTGGCCATCAGAAACTGCACATTAGAAGAGAATAAGTTGCCAACTCATACCGGCAACATGAAGAATGGCCACTTACCGAACTGTACTGCCCAGAAAGACAGGAAGATCAATATATATTGCTTTTCATTACATTTCAAAGCACTTTACATCCAATGGTGGTATGGCTTAAGTATTAAACATGACACCGAGGACAAAGCCCCTACTTTTTTTTGATGAAATGAAACTATGGAACCTTCGTCTTCCTGTGGGCAACAATGGAGCCTCAGATTAAGCTCTCATCTGAAAGATAGCACCTGTGATAACACAGCTAGAGTGTCAGCCTGGATTTATGTTGTCCAAGTCTCTGGTGAGGAGCTCGAACCCACAACCTTCTGATTCAAAAGTGACAGCACTAGTCACTCAGCCACAATTGCTGAACTGTAATGAGCGAGAGTCTGCATGTTCAAGGGAAGAGAGCTAACTGGAACAAAGCAGAATATTCCATGTCAAAATATTAACATAAATTGTAAATCTGTATTTCCTCAAGTTTTCAAATGTTAGACTATACAATTTTGTACTCCATTATTAACAATAGTGGAGGTTCTTCAGGATTCCTCCCAAACTCCAGTGATTCAATACATTATCAAACTACCTGCAAGTGCAAAAAATTGCCCACCTGCTTATCTCTGCGAAGCCTGGGACATAAGCCGCCATCATTTCCACAAACATTTCCACATCAAAGTTCTCTTCAGATGAGTCTGGAGATCCAAGTTCCTCCAGTACACTGGTGATATAGGAGAGAATCACCTCATCCATCACACTACAGGGAGAACAAAATCATCAATGTGACTGTCCCATCTCAACACAGACACAGTTTCAATACACAGTGTCAATCATTGAATGTGCAAATGAGTTTCTGGTAGCCTTACTGTATTGTTTCACAACTCCCTTTCTACCAGGCTATTGAAACACTTTTGGCTTGATTGTTTTGCAATTGTTTTACTGAAATAAAAGTACAACTGTATGATTGTATGCGTATTAGATGCCAACTTGATTCTGCTCAAATATGGATTTTTTTTTTTTAAAACAATATCAATAGCTGGTTAAAAAAAGTCATTGGGTGCAAAATATTAACTTTGTTTCCCTCTCCAAAGATGCAGCCAGACCTGCTGAGTTTCTCCACCACTCTGTACTTCAGAATTCTGGCATCCACAGTATTTTGCTTTTACCCAAAACAAATAACCTGGTTAGTTATGTTGATGTGTGGAACTTTGATTTATGGAAATTGTTGTCACATTTCTAACATTAGAACACTTCAGAGCTACTTAATTTGCTCTAAAATTTTTGGGTCACGAATTAGGCGATATCAAAACATGCCTGAAAGCACTCATCAGGTTGGGAAGAGAAACGGAATTAATATTTTCAATTAGCAGCACGGTGGATCAGTGGTTAGCCCTGCTGTCGCACAGCACCAGGGACCCAGTTTTGATTCCTGCCTCAAATGACTGTGTCGAGTTTGCACATTCTCCCAGTGTCTCTGTGGGTCTCTTCCAGGTGCTCCAGTTTCCTGCCACAGTCCAAAGATATGCAAGTTAGGTGGATTGGCCGTGCTAAATTGCCCATAGTGTCAAGGATGTGCAGATTACATGGGTTACAGGGAAGAGGGTAGGGGAACATGTCTGGGTGGGTGCTCTTTGGCAGATTGGTGTGGACTTGTTGGGTTGAAGGGCCTATTTCCACACTGTACAGATTCTATAGTGTTAGTCATGTTTTCTTCAAGACACCCTTTTGCTGTCTTCCTCTTTGAGGCATGTCCATCCAATTGTTCTGCTTGTTTCTGGTGATTGCACAGAGGGTTCATTTGGTCGAAACCACTTCTATAGACAATACATTTGTTGTGCCCTTTTTCATTTTCCAGTTGGGTCTGTGAACACTTGCTCCCTTCTGAGATGTTTCTGAGCTCCCAACGACTTATCGAGATTTGTATTCTCTTCCCAGAGTTACTGTCCCTAGGGATTTGTCTGCGATCCCTGTGTCTTAACCTGAAGGCTGTGCCTCCAGTTCCTCTGCTCCCTTCCTGTGAGGTGCATCTTCCTTTACTTGCTGGAGATTTTTCTGATGATTCATGTGGTCCAAATCTCCCATTTTTCAGCACCCTCCCGAAGACTATGCCCAGGTCACAATCATTCCCCTCTGAGCTGTTTTGTACTGTATTTAAGTGCATTCCATTGTTGTATCCCAGATGTCGATTTCTGACAATCCATTCAAAATTGAAGAACATCTCAGCAGAGATTTATCCTGACCTCATCCACAGTCCATTTTAAAAACAACTCTGCATCCTAATCCCAAGGTCACTTTGACACAGTAGGGAGCATCCCTGCCTCTAAGCCAAAAGCTATGGGTTCATGTGTCAGTCCAGAACATGACGGCCAAGGGTGCATTCATAACATGGCTAAGTAGGTTCAGTAACAATCCACAAATCCTTTGAAACATGCCAATAGTAGGGAGCGAGAGCGAGACCGAGCGACAGAGACAGAGACAGAGACTCCAGGTCAGCCATGTTTTATGGAGAAAATGTTGGAACCTCACCTCTACTAACTATATCTCCAGATTAACACGGAGAAAGTACATGTCACAGCAACTCAGACTCCAAGGGAACTGTAACACACTGCCACACCATTTACTGTTTAACTAAAGCAATTAGCTAGATCAACAGGTCACACAGTTAAAGCAACAACTTTTCACTTGGGTTAGTTAGAACTGCCAATGCTGGAGTCAGGGATAACACAGCGTGGAGCTGGAGGAACACAGCAGGCCAGGCAGCAGAGGAGCAGGAAAGTTGACATTTCAGGTCAGGACCCTTCTTCAGAAATAGGGGAGGGGAGCTCAGAAATAAATAGAGAGGAGGGGTGGGCCTGAGGAAGATAGGTGGGATGGTGATAGGTGAGTGCAGGTAGGGAGTGGTGGGGATTGGTCAGTGAGGTGGGAGGAGCGGATAGGTGGGAGAGAAATTGGACAGGTTGTGTCAGGTCAAGGAGGTGGGGATGAGAGGGAGGGTTGATCATGGGATGAGGCCGGGGGTGGGGAGATCTTGAAACTGGTAAAATCCACATTTAAGCCATTGGGCTGTAGGGTCCTGAGGTGGAATACGAGGTGCTGCTCCTCCAGTTTCCAGGTGGCGTCATTGTGACACTGGAGGTGGCCCAGGATGGGACATGTCACCCAGGGAGTTGAAATAGTTTGTGACCGGAACATGTTGTCATTTGTCGCAAACAGAGCGCAGGTGCTCTACAAAGCGCTCTCCGAGCCTCCGCTTGGTTTCACTGATGTAGAGGAGGCTATGTTGGGAGCAGCGGATGCAATGGACCACAACAACGGATGTGTAAGTGAACCTCTGTCTGATGTGAAAGGTTTGTTTGCTGCCTTGAAGGGAGGTGAGGGGGGTGGTGTAGGGGCAGGTGGAGCACTTCCTGCGGTTGCAGGGAAGAGTACCGGGGTTGATGGGGTTAGTGGGGAGTGTGGAGCGGACGAGAGACTCACGGAGAGAGCAGTCCCTACGAAAGGCAGGCAGCGGTGGGAGGGAAGTATATCTTTGTTTGTGGGGTTGGATTGTAGGTGGCAGAAGTGGCAGAGAATGTTACGTTGGAGACTGAGGTTAGTGGGGTGATATGTGAGGACAAGGGGGATTCTGTCTTTATTTTTTTTGGGGGTAGGGGATATGAGGGCAGAGGTGTGGGAAATGCAAGAGATGCAGCCGAGAGCATTTACGACCACGGGGCGGGGGCGGGGGCGCAGTCCGAAATAAGAGGATATCTGGGATGTTCAGGAGTAGAACACCCCATCTTGGGAGCGGATGCAGCAGAGGCGGAGGAATTGGGAGTAGGGGATCACATTCTTGCAGGAAGGTGGATGAGAAAAGGTGTATTCTAGATAGCTGTGGGAGTCGATGGGCTTGAAATAAATGTCAGTTTTGAGGCGGTCACCAGAGATGGAGACAGAGGTCCAGGTAGAAGAGGGAGGTATCAGAGATGGTCCATGTGAAATTGAGGTTGGGTGAAAGGTGTAGTAAAGTTGATGAACTGTTCAAGCTCCTCGTGGGAGCACGAGGCAGCGCCGATACAGTCATCAGTGTAGTGGAAGAAGAGGTGGGGGATAGTGCCAGTGTAGCAGCAGAAGAGGGACTGTTCCACGTATTCTATGAAGAGGCAGGTGTAGCCTGGGCCCGTGTGGGTTCCCGTGGTCACCCTCTTGTCTGTAGGAAGTGGGAGGAGTTAAAGCAGAGGGCTTTTAGGCCATCTGCGTGGGGAATGCAAGTATATAGGAATTGGATGTCCATAGTGAATATGAGGTGTTGAGGGCTGGGGAATTGGAAGTCTTGGAGGAGGTGGAGGGCGTGGGTGGTGTCCTGGACGTAGCTGGGGAGTTCCTGGACCAAGGAGGAGAAAACAGAGTCAAGGTAAGCAGAGATGAGTTCAGTGGGGCAGGAGCAGGCAGAGACAACGTGTTGGCCGCAACAGTCAGGTTTATGGATTTTGGGAAGGAGACAGAAATGGGCAGTGCAGGGTTGGGGAACGATGAAGTTGGAGGTTGTGGGCGGGAGATCACCCGAGGTTGTAAATGGTTTGAGAGATGATGTTTCGGTGGTCAGGGGTGGGGTCACGATCGAGGGGGCGGTAGGAGGACGTGTCAGAGTTGGCACCTGGCCTCGGCTATGTAAAGCTCAGTGCACCAGGGTGTTCAGTTTTGATTCAGAGTTCACACTCTGACCCGAGTCAAAACATCACAGTTTCAACCTAGAGAGGAAGGTTTAAGCACATACATCAAGTTGGCATTTTAGTGGAGTATTGATGTTTGCCAAGGGTGTGGTCATTACTGTGAAATGTTAAACCATGGATCCTATTAAATGGATGTAAAATAAAAAGGCTTAGCATATTTTGAAGGGCAGGGGAGTAACCTTGATGCCCTGGTCAACATGATTTAAAAAACAGATCAACTTCCTTTCACTGCTTTAGTTACCAAAACTACTTGGCAGCCAATGAAGTACTCTGAAATAGAGTTACTGTTTAGATGCACACAACAATCAAATTGCACACAGTAAAATCACAGAAACATCAAGGAAGTTGATCTGTTTTTTTAAATCGTGTTGACCAGGGCATCAAGGTTATTCCCCTGCCCTTCAAAATATGCTAAGCCTTTTTATTTTACATCCATTTAATAGGATCCATGGTTTAACATTTCACAGTAATGACCACACCCTTGCTATGTAAGTGCAAGATGTTTCCTTTTCCACCCACCTGAGATCAGCATCCGGGATATGCAGTTGAATAAACTGGGTCAGTGCATCCTGGATAACTTTCTCCAATGCCATGGTAGAAACACTTCATCAATAACAAGGTTCCACCTGTAGACAAAAAGCATTTGAATGATTTTACACCACAATGGTAAAGACAGCCTTTGTTTCATCTTATAGAAGGATTTCCAATTTTAATGTTTGTTCTCATCTCAAGAGTCATTTTCTTCTCCTGACTCTGCCATTCACTGCTGGCCCAAATGGATGGCACCCTGCATATGGTTAATTTGGAGAAGGATTAGATTCCAATCTGTGTTTAATTTTGGGGTGGGGAAGGGGGTTGCTGTGAGAAAAAAACAGCTGGAACATAGAATCACTAGGACCTTTGCAACATTGCCAGATTCCATCCTTCAGCTCAACTGGCTGGAACCCTTATCTGTATTTTATTCGGGGCTGCCTGGTAAGCCAACCCTATTTGCCCTCTATAATCCAGGGGTCAAATAAAACTCTGTCCCTAATCCTACCTTATGTTGACTTCTGTCAAACCAGTATCCCAGCATTTAACACCACATTAATTCCAAGTTAAGCAAAGTCTTGATTTTAAAATTCTCAGTCTTGTTTTCAAATCCCACCATGACATTGACCCTCCCTGCAACCCAATCTCTGCAATTGCCAGCTCCACAAGTTGTTGTTGTCAAATCACTCAACACCCATAATGCACATTTAAAAGAAGTCAAACTTAGGGTCAGCCCTCATCTAATCTAACTTCTGAACTGCTTTGAAGTTCCACATCCAAATATCATTAAAGGAGGGAATTTATTTTGGGATAGGAGTTTGCCAATCACCGTTATGATAGAAAATGCCAGAGGGCTGGGATCTCAAGATGGAAGAGCTCTGGAGAGTTTGCAGGTCCAGGTATGAATGGGAGGGAGAGCAGAGCTGTTGTACGCATTTTCACTTAAGACATTGTGTTGCCATGGGTGAACAGATCCCGGGCTGTCCATCCAAGAGTTTGGGGTGAATTAAAGTTTTGCTTCTTCAATTCTCTGCCTGAAAGCAAGTCCAAACAATGGTTCAGAGATAGTAGGAACTGCAGATGCTGGAGAATCTGAGATAACAAGGTGTAGAGCTGGATGAACACAGCAGGCCAAGCAGCATCAGAGGAGCAGGAAGGCTGACGTTTCAGGCCTAGACTCTTCTTCAGAAACAATGGTTCCATGACTTCCACTATTGGGTGGGCAAGGAGACAGGTCCTGAATTCACCTCTGACAGAACAGGGATCAAACACCTTGCATTTGGCACCAACCTGATCCACACCACCCTCCAGACAACTGAATTCCCTAAACAGTCCAAAATACTGTGGCAATGTATAATTTTACATGCATGTTGTATTCCAAATAGTGTAATGGAACTATCAACATGGTCGTCCAGATCGCTACCCTGTTCTTACCACCTCTAACTGGCATATGTTGGAAGGAATTGCAAGTTGGTAATCAATCTCTTTGGCCACATTATGAACTCATCTTCCATGGCCATTGAGGCCTGATGTCAGATTCAAGGACGCTCACCATTGCATCACTAAACTGCCTTAGATGAGGTTAAGTGGTACTAACTAATCTCTCAAGCCTTTTCTGTGATAAATAAAGCTGGTTTTCTACTATTGCTTCATCCTCGGGCTTCTCCATTCCTAAATAATTCCCATATTTTTCTCATCAGCTGTTTCCACATTTTTGCTTTCTTTTTCCTGGCTGCTATTTTGTACAAAATGTTGGATCATTACTCCTTGGATGACCAGCTGGAAGCCAGTGCAATGACACTCAAGGATTGAAACCAGGAAGAAAGAACTGGGCTTCTCTCGCTCTTCTGTCTATCTCACCCAACAGCTGCTCCTGCAACATGGTTAGCTGGTAACTAAAAGGAAGACCCCATTTTCATTCAATCTGCAGCTTGGAGGAAAATGAGGGCGTGAGGGTAAGCCTGAGAAGGAGGCACAAGTATAGGAGGGTGGAGAACTGAGGCTTAAAAGGGACCAAGATGCCAGGAGAAATCAAACAGTTCATTTTAAGTGTTGACTGTGGTTGAAAAATTTTTTTCTCAAATGCAGAACTTTGATTTTCTCAATGAATCAAATTAATTGGATTAAAAATCTTAAACCAGCTACTCAATGCATAGATTCTATTCTGTTCCAGATTCATTCATTGCATTGGACTTTTCACAAGAAAATTAAGAGGCCAGGACAGTATTCATGTATCTGGTTGGTCCTCAGTAACCACTTACTGGGGTCATTCGTTACCTGCCACACCAAACAGATTGTTGGAATTACACATATAAAGACCCAAGTTTCCTTTTATAAATCATAACTACAATTAAAAATAATTCCACATCACTGCAATCCTGCTCATCTATTTGAGGCTTTGTCCACTCAATGCAGAATATGTGGCTTTCTCACCTATTGTCTCTAAGATTTCAATTTGTTGGATCAACTGTGGCTCAGTTGGTAGCGCCATTGCCGCTGAATCACAATGTTCAGGGTACAAATTGCACACTAGGGCTTGAGAACAAAAATTAAGGCTGTCACTCCAGTGCTGAACTGAGGAAGTGTTGCACTGCTGGAGCTGTCATCTGTGGCTGTGATGTTAAATCAAAGCTCAACCTACTTGCTCGAGTGGATGTAACAGCTCCCTTAGTAATGTTTCAAAGAAGAGTGGGCCAGTAATATCCCAGACCAACATTTATCCTTCAAAATCAATATCACAAAAATTAACAGATTATCTGAACATTATTCATGAGAGCTTGCTGTGTGGAAATTGGCTGCCAAGTTCTTACATATTTCATTGGCTATAAGGTACTTTGACACATATAAACACAAGTCTTTCTTTGGCTTTACATAAAATTTCTCCTGAGAATTCTCCGCTAGATTTTCTATGCAATGGGACACAGGATGAAGGATTAGTTTTGTTTTTTTTGGTGATGAACAGGATACTAAATCACACCTTGACAGCTCATAACAGCAGCAATGTTCCATGATTAGAGGAAGAATATCAATTGTGTTAAACACTGCCTCTTAATAACAGAGATGTCCAGCCCCACACTGTGCTTATGAATTTTGTTTGCACATTCAACTCTACAAAGTAAAATACAGCTTATTAATTTTACAAAATTACCCTCACCAGAATAAGATCATTATACCCATTGTACCTTAAGTGTTGTCCAACTATTCCAATTCCCTGGCCCAACAAATATTTCCTTTTTGAGTAACTTATAAGACCATAAGACATTGGAGCAGAAATTAGGCCATTTGGCCCATTGGGTCTGCTCCGCCATTCATTCATGGCTGATAAGTTCCTCAACCCCATTCTTCTGCTTTCTCCCCATAACCCTTGATCATCAAGGACCTATCTATCTCAGTCTTAAATGTACTCAATGACCTGGCCTCCACAGCCTTCTGTGGCAGTGAATTCCATAGATTCACCACTCTCTGGCTGAAGACGTTTCTCCTTATCTCCGTTCTAAAAGGCCCCTTTACTCTAAGGTTGTGCCCTTGGGTCCTAGACTCTCCTACCAATGGAAGCATCTTCCCAACATCCACTTTGTCCAGGCCATTCAGTATTCTGAAAGTTTCAATTGGATTCCCCCTCATCCTTCTGAGCTCCAATGAGTATAGTTCCAGAGTCCTCAAACGTTCCTCATACGTTACGCTTTCCATTCCTGGGACCATTCTCGTAAACCTCCTCTGAACCTGCTCCAGGGTCAGCACACCCTTCCTGAGATATAGGGCCTAAAACTGCATGCAATACTTCAAATGTGGCCTGACCAGAGCCTTATAAGGCCTCAGTAGTACATCCCTGCTTTTATATTCAAGTCCTCTCAAAATAACTGCCAACATTGCATTTGCCTTCCTGACTACTGACTCAACCTGCAAGTTTATCTTATCTTGAGAGAATCCTGGACTAGAACTCCCAAGTCCCTTTGCACTTCAGACTTCTGAATTTTCCCCCCCATTTAGAAAATAGTCCATGCTCTTATTTTTCACACCAAAGCACATGACCTCATACTTTCCCACATTGTACTCCATCTGCCACTTCTTTGCCCACTCTCCTAACCTGTACAAATCACCTCACCACCTCCTCAATATTACCTGTACTTCCACCTATCTTTGTATCGTCTGCAAACTTAGCCAGAATGTCCACAGTTCCTTCATCTAGATCATTAATGTACAAAGTGAAAAGTTGTGGTCCTAGCACTGGCCCTTGCAGAACACTTGTCACTGGCTGCCATCCTGAGAAAGACCCCTTTATCTAACTTTCAAGTGGTGCTTTCCACCACAACTCTAACATTTAACATTTCTCTTCATTTCCCCTACTGACTCATTTTTTTAAACAACCAACCTGCTAGGAGAATGCAGATTGTCGCTGGCGTTGAGAAGTTTCCCTGTTATAGGCGATTGTGCATCAAGTCGGTGATCACTAGTATTCCAAATGTGTTCTCCTGTACAGAACATTGCCTGCCATTCTCCTTCCACACCTTCGCCATTAGCCCTCGGGCTTCTCATATGGGGCATCCGCACCCAATTCCGATGTTGGACGAAAGCAGGCCCTGAAAACTTTAATCCTCTCTCTCACTCCCCCAAATACTAAAGACCCTCTCCATTTTGAGACATGTGAGCTCAAGCCCAAACGAAACAAAATGAGGTTCTGAAGAGAATTCAAACTACACTTCAGCACAGCGCTGAGGGTGCACTGTGTTTTCAGGGGTACCATCTTTCAGATAAAGCCAAGCCTGCCCTGCCCTCTCAGGTAGAGCTGCTCTACTCTAAAGCAGAGCACTACAACTCTCACTGGGGTCCTGGACTCATATTAGTCCCTCACCCAACATCACATTATTGTTGTTGATGGGATCTTTCCTACAATACAACAATTTCTACGCTTCAAAAGCAATTCATTGGCTGCGAAGAGCTGCGGCTCACCCTGTGGATGTCAAAGGCGCTACAGAAATGCAAGTCTACCTTTAAAGCAATAGCTGGTAGAGGTGCAGGGTCATTCTGGAGGATACACACAGCCGCCAAATCAGAGAAACCAACACTCCCCCTCCCGCGAACATAAAACGGAAAACCCACTTTCATCGCTTAGAGCCTCAAGCTCCCGTTTCTCACTTACACCAACCATCCAATTTCCAACCGTTACCGGAGCCCGCGGCTGCGAGGTGCCCGCCGAACTCTGGCCACACCCCCCCGCCGCGCGCCGTCTTCGAACCTCGAGCTCTGACCCCGCCCCGAAAAGACTCCGCCCTCAACCTGACACCCTCCCCCGCAACTCCAGAGCTCAGACTCCGCCCACCACCGCCGTGGTGACGTTGTGGAAACGTCTTTGATGGTTTGAGTCGTCGCCGTTAAAGCGTTGCAATAACAGAATGGTGGAAAATGCTGAAAATAGACACCAGGTCTCTCAGTATCCGTAAATAGAAGTATTTGTCACTTAGACCTGAGCCCTTATGCAATAACATCAGGAAAAGCACTTTCTCAGACCAAGGGAAGGAGGACCACTCTCCTCCTGGAGCTGCAGGGAATGAAAATATTGAAGAGGCGTTTAGACCGTATTGGTAACAAGCGTATGGATAATAGAAATAAAAAAAATGAAAACTTATGGCACAGAATAAAGCTGTTTGGCTGTGGAAGAGCTATTTGTAATTATATGTTCTAGCTTTTGGTTCGTACCTTACTTTACAACTACAGTTCTGCCTTTCCCTGAAATTCAAACTCTGCGGAGTTTGCACATTCTCCCCGTGTCGGCGTGGGTGTGCTCCGG
>NC_063365.1:5875286-5923853 GCF_021869965.1 Rhincodon typus | reverse complement strand
CTGTATGATCCAGTTACTCCCTATTCCTTTTATATGTTTCTGGTCTCTGATTTTGCTGCTTTTACTACCACCTCCGCCCCCCCCCCCCCCCCCCCCCCGCCCCACCCTCCCCCACCTCCTCCTCCTCCCTGTCTGTGTACTCAGAACAATTGCATTGTACGAAGAGAATTTTGTATGTTGACATGATTCAAGTTTAAATGTACTTCTTTTCCCTCAGCTGCTGGGTCAGTTCAACTGTCTTATTAATCAATTGGAACATCCACAAAGTAATCTTCCCGCTGATCAAATTAAAACCTGCCTAGAGAGGTGAGTTGCTATGCTCCAAATTGTGGCTTTTTAAAGAAAAATGTTATTGATCTGTACTCTAATTAATTTTGTGAATTTAAAATCCGAATTTAGTTATAGAATAACCAGTTGAGCAATGTGGACTTCTCACTTTTGAGCTTGTCATATTGAGTGGCTTTTGGTTGTTATTAGATCAGCTTCATTCAGTGGATATGATTTAGGAGGCATGTGGGATTCTGTGACTGATTCATCTGCACTGTTTCAAACACCCAAGTTGTTTTAAGGACATTTTTGAGTTGGCTTCTAATCAATGAAACTGGGTTGTATGGAAGTCAAGATCTTGCTTTGCACACTGTCCTAACCTGCTGCACTCTTCATGGGAGTGAGAGGTGAGGAATATGCAGAATAGCCTAAAGCTCAACAGGAGCCTGGTACAATGCCTCACTTTTAATAAAGCGCTTCATAACTTTCTGGACTCAATATTGTTGAATTTAAAACAAAATGGAAAATGCGAGAAAAACTCAGCATGTCTGGCTGCATCTGTGGAGAAAGTTATGATTTCAAGCACTTGAGACTTCGTACAGTACTTATTGAGAATGGGAACTGACTATTCTGATCTGCAGAATTGTTGAATTTAATATCAGGTCACAACCACCATTTTCCTGTTCCCTGCAGGCAGCAACAATTTGTAATGATTCTGTTGTTGCCATTTATGCTCCTCCATATCTATCTATCTATCTTTTTGTTTGTTTGACTTGTAATATTAACATAACTAACCTTTGTACCATCCCTTTTTATCATTTAATCTCTCCTTTCCACATCTGTCACAGACTTTATGATCTTTGTTCTTTTCTTCCCCAGCAGCATGTACCTTTTTCCCTGTTTTTGTATGCTACCTGTTTCAAACCCACTACACCATTACTGTTTCAGTTCTTATGAAAAGTTATCACCTTTTTAAAGTAACTCTGTTTCTCAGTCCACAGCCACTTCCTGACTTATTTCCAGCATTTTCTGTACTTCTCCTGAATCTAATTCTGCTTTGGAATGGACTGCTTCTGTTAAATGATGCTTTGATAGCCTTCCCCAACATTTAAAAGCAGTTAAAAAAAGAAATAATGCAGCCTTTCACTGATTTCACACACGTCCCATTCCAGATTGAAGGACCTGACTCTGAAACCTGAAGAATCTCCCACCCTGAATTTTGAGGCTGATGTCCCTTCGCTCCGCCAAGCCATTACAAACTTTGGGGCTATTAAAACATTGGTAAGAGTTTGTTGGTTCAAAGAAATGTTATTTTTGCCATAAGAACTTTTATGGTGTAGAGCATTTGAAGTTTTTAATTATTGGTGGAAAAGTTGTACTGCACTAAGGAAAGAACCTACCAATGGCTGCCCACCAATGTATGCAGAACTATTATGCACAATTCACTTGGAGCATTGCAATACTTTGCATTGACCAAATATCCCTGGAGTTCAGATAGAGGCTTTGAATTAATTTAGAATTGGAGTAGCCAGCATTTCAGCTTTTGTTGGCTAGGTTGTGTCGTTCTAATATTCCTGCAGAAGTTCTGCTCTCCTTTGTGTCTGTTAAAAATGTTTCAGCAGGAAATTGTTCTTAACTCTACTGCTTCAGTAATAAAGCTGGGTGTATTACTGGTGCCAGAAGAAAGTAGTGGTGACCAAAAGGTCTGTTTGCTGGGCTTGACAGCATGATTGATATTATGTGCACATTTATCTGTCAGAACTTTGATTCTTTATGCATGTTTACTGCATGATTACAGGAATCATGAGAATTCTTTTCTGGTCTGGTGTAGGTTTCAGATTCTGAGTGCAAGAGTCCTTGCACCATGGCAGCTGATCTGGATTACTGCTTCGTACCACTGCTGACAAAGGTAAACCTTTCTCTTTAAATGGTGGCTTGTTCCATTCCTTGCAGTTCAAAGTGAATTGATTTTGTTGAGCCATTCTATACTGTATTGTTTAAGAGCTGCACGGTTTGCGCATTTACTGCAATATATGTGCAAAGTCCACAACTCTCAAGTGCTGCGTAAAGTCCATGTACAGATTAGTGCTCAACTTGAGAGAAGTAGTGAGCCTCTGCTCTCCTTTCCATGTTGGAATGACCAGTGATCTTGAAGTCCAATCAACATGGCGTGGGAATGTTTTTTTACTATCTGCATTTGTGCAGATATGATAGCCCAGTGCTTCAGCCTGTGTGTCTCATGACATCCATCACTGGCTAACTTTTTTTTAAACTTGGTTTAACTTAATGCCATAGCTCAGATTTTGACTTTCTTCTTACAGAAATCCTTTCCCAGTGGGAATGAATGCCCAATTGCTGACTGGCTGTGTAGTCCTCCTACACGGATGCCAGTCTTAAACCTGCAGGATTGCCTGCTGAAACAGTCTGGCCAGGTGAGTGATGAATTGCCTGAAGCTGCAAGTTCCATTGCACACAGTTTTCCATTTAGGATGAAGTGATTGCTCACGTTAGCTCTATTTCTAAATAGCTTGCTACAGGTATTGGAACACAGCAGGCCAGGCAGCATCAGAGAAGCAGGAAAGCTGACGTTTTGGGTCGGGACCCTTCTTCAGAAAGTTCAGATTTCTGAAGAAGGGTCCCAACCCAAAACGTCAACTTTCCTGCTCCTCTAATGCTGCTTGGCTTGCTGTGTTCCTCCAGCTCCACACTGTTATCTCAGACTCCAGCATTGGCAGTTCTTACTATCTCTTGGTATAGGTATTTGTAGCTTCTGGAAACTATTTGATACAATGAATGATGAAGGTTTGCAGTATGTTAAAGTGACCTTTCTTCCCAGCTGGCTCATTGCATAGGTTGATTTATCAATATGTGTGAGCATATGAACACCAGGAGCAGGAGTAGACCATTCTGCCATTCAAATCGGTCACAGTTGACTACTTAGTGTTCCCACGTACTTTGAAACTTTCAGCCCCTTGATCATCGAGAATTGATTTACCTCTGCCTTAAAACTATTCAAGAGCTCTGTTCCCACTACCTTTTTGAGGAACAGAGGTCCAGTGGAACCTATGGGAAGAAAAATTCTCCTTGTTTTGCATTCATGACCCCCTATTTTGTAAGTGTCCATTAGTTCTGAGACGGCATCCTGAATTTGTCAGTCACAATAAGCACTAAGTTTGAGTCTGATTGTACTGAAATATGGGATGTCTGGTTCTAGTATCAATTCTAGGTAGTCGCCCTTTGAACTAATTTAATCCTTTTTGAAACAAGTCGATTCTAATTCAGTGTTTTTTTTTAAATATGTAAAGACACCAAAGACTGAGTGAAAAGATCCGTTTTATATTTCTGTCCAACTTAGATTTTCTGCTGGGCCATTGCAGTGCTCCAGTGAAAGTACTGTGTATGGCTCTCGATCAATTCTCCAAGCTTGATATAAGGCATGTTTGATGAGGTGTACATAAAATATGAACATGCTGTAGTTCAGTAATTAAAGCGCATTAAGACTGCAAGTGCAGAGGGTTAAGGAAATGTTTGAAGGTGAGATAAGTAAAGTGATCATGATTCTGATCCAAAGAAACTTTAAAAGCTGGCTTAAAATCAAAATCATAACTATTTGCTGAAGAATATTCACCTAATGCCCTTTTTGTTTTAGTGTGGATACTTGAGTCTCGAGCTGGATTTAATTTGATTTAAATTTGTATGGCTTGTTTCCTTTTTTCAAAGTTTTACTATTAAAGCAACGTGATAAGGTTTTTTCTTGCTTAAAGGTTTTCATGAAGTGCTGATGAGACTAATTTTTGAACCTTGATCATCTAATCATTAATCCAAAGAGAACAAAAGAGTAACCAGGGAGAAAATAGGGCCCTTAAAGATCAACAAGTCTGTCTATGTGGGAGCACAGGAGATGGATGAGATACTATGAGTATTTTGTGTCAGTATTTAGTGTGAAAAAGGACTTGGAAGCTAGAGAACTTGGGGAAATAAATAGTGATGTTTTAAAGTATCCATATTACAGAAGAGGAGGTGCTGTACGTCTTAAAACGTGTAAATGTGAATAAATCCCCGGGGACCTGATCAAGTGCATCCTAGAACTGTGTGGGAAGCCAGGGAAGAGATTTTCTGGGTCCCTTGCTGAGATATTTTGTATCATCAATAGCCGAGCATGTGGTGCTGGAAGACTGGAGTTTGGCTTATGTGCTGTTATTTAAGAAAGGGGGTAAGGAAAAGCCAGGGAATAATGGACTGGTGAGTCTAACGTCCGTGGTAGGTAAGTTGTTGGAGGGGATTCTGCAGGACAGGATTTACATACATTTAGAAAGACAAGAACTGATTGGGTATCCCTAATGTGGCTTTGTGCGTGGGAGATCATGTCTCACCAACTTGAGTTTCTTTTTTGAAGAAGTGACAAAGAAGATTGAAGGTAGAGTGGTAGACAGTTTATATGGACTTCAGCTAGGTGTTTGATAAGGTTCCACATGGTAGACTGGTTAGCAAGTTTAGATAGCCAATTTTGTTTCCAATTGACTTGAAGATAGGAGACGGTGGGGGGAGTGTGGAGAGTTTTTCGGACTGGAGACCTGTGACCAGTGGTGTGACGCGAGGATCCGTGCTGGGTCCACTGCTTTTCATTTGTATGGATTTTGGATGTAAATAAAGTAGGTATGGTTAATAAGTTTGCAGGTGACACTAAAATTGGTGTAGTGGACAGTTTACCACAGAATACAATAGGACCTCGATCAGATGGGCCAATGGCCAAGGAGTAGCTGGTGGAGTTTAATTTAAATAAATGTTAGGTGTTGCATTTTGGTAAGGTAGATCAGGGCAGGATTTATACAGTTAATGGTTATGGCCTTGGAGTGTTGCTGAACAAAGACCTATGGGTGCAGGTCCATATTCCTTAATTGGAGTTGCAAGTGGTCAAGGTAGTGAAACGTTTGGTATGCTTGCCTTTATTGGTCAGTGCATGGAGAGTGGAGAGGGCCTGTGGCTGTATAGGACATTGGTGAGGCCACTTTTGGAATACTGTGTTCAGTTCTGGTCTCCCTACTATAGGAAAGTTGTTAAACTTGAAAGTGTTCAGAAAGTTTGTTTTTTTTTCAGTTTATATTCAGGACTTTTAACTATTGCTTTCTTTATTTGTCTACTTATCGTGATGGTCTGCAATGCTTAACTTTTTAACTTTGTTTCTTTCTTTTACAACTCCTCTTATACCCAAGTGTTTTGTACCTAGCACTGAAGGATTGCAGACATACAGAAACAGTATAGACAGTTGGGGTCAGCTAGCCCATATAATTTGCAAAGACAAGGAAGTCTTTGAGTAAATGCCTTTGTACCTGAGGTGAAGCTATGTGATAACAGGGAGAGACTGAATAGCTGGGGCTATTTTTCCTAGAGCGTAAGAGGCTGAGGGGTGACCTTTATAGAGGTTTACAAAATCACAAGGCACATGAACAGGGTGAATAGCCAAGATCTTTTCTCCAAGGTAGGAGAGTCCAAAACTAGAGGGCATGGGTTTAAGGTGAGAGAGGAAAGATTTAGAAGGGACGTAAGGGGCAACTTTTCCGTGTGTGTATGGAATGAGCTGCCACAGTAAGTAGTAGATATTGGTCCAGTTACATCATTTAAAAAGCATCTGGATGGGTACACGAGTAGGAATGATTTAGGCATATGGGCCAAATGCTGGCAAATGGGACTAGACCAGTTTAGGAAATCTGGTTGACATGAATGAGTTAGCCTGAAGGTTTTGTTCCTGTGCTGTTTAACTCTGGCTCTATTCTCAGGGCTTTGTCAATCCATAATAATTTTTTGTTAGATTGTTCTGAGCAAAGGCAGAAAAATACAGATTTGACCCCAAGATGAACTTTTGACCACATCTGCAACAAAACAACCACCTGTTTCCAACTGTACCATGTCCTAATTCCATCCTTGCCTCAGCTCATTTTCTGAAACCTTAGTTCATGCCTTTTATTGCCTCCTGGAGTTGACCATTTGATGCATTTCATATTGACCTCATTCTACCCTCTGTAAACTCATCTCCTAATTCTCACCAAGTCCATCCTATTCTCACTGTTGTACGTTACAACTGTGCAGCACAGCTTAAAAGTTGCCACAGTTCTTATCTTTGTTTTCAAAACCTCTCCATGGCTTTGCCCTTCCATATCTCTGTAACCTTATCCAGTGAAACAATCCTTCAAAGTCTGCACTTGTGTAACATGGACTCGTGATCATCCCTAATTTTAATTGCTCCATTTTGGTTGGCTGTTTCTGCAGTTGCTGTTGGAATTCACTGCCTACATCTTTTTGCCTCCTGATCTTGCTTTTAAGTGGTATCTTAAAAGAGCAAAGCCTACCTTTTTCAAAACTTCTGTCATTTATCCCACCATCCTCTTCAGTGGCTAAATGTCGCATTTTGTTTTATGTTGTCCCTGGCCTGGGAATGTTTCGTGACAATGAAGGTGCGATGATAAATACAAGTACCTTCTGGTTTTGCATTGTTAGTCCACTTGCTGACTTTTAAATTGGGAATGTCTATGTAATACTTCGCTCCTGTTGAATAGCCTGGAGGGTCAGTTGACTTTGTTTATACTGCAGAATCCATTCTGCAGTGTCATAGTAACTCTTTACATGTCATTACGAAAGTATTTTCCTAATTTTGATCCTGATTGTGGAACTTCCCAGAGCGGAGTAATTGTTCATATAGACCTGAAATGAGCTCTAGCTGCTTGGGACTATGGGTCTGTTTTTGAAGGCTGCACTGTAAGTTAAGCAGAAGTCAATGCACAGACCATGTATTAATGAACAGGTATGTTTGGAATTTTATGCTTGGTTTATGCCTGTGAATTAAGATTGTGTTATACTGGTGATGCTTAGGTGGTACCGTGTGTCGTGGGCATCAGGAATTAATCAATCGTGTATTTAATTTTTCCATAGGGATCACCACTAAATCAGTTTGCAATGGATTCAGACCCTTATAAATTGCCAGCCTGGGGGCATCAACAGGGCCTTGAGAACTGGCTGCTTCCCAACCAGCAAAAGAGTCACCCAGCTGAGAATGTTGCTGCTCAACAACACACCCAAACTGTCACCAGCTGTAACCTGAGCCCGAAAGACCTAGGCTACTACAGAATGCAAGCTTGGGGTCATCGTCAGGGCCTCGAGCACTGGCTTCTTCCAGACAAGCAGAATGTTGACACAATTGAGAAGATCAGTGTTCAGCAACATCCTAGTTCCAATGATGAAAAAGCAATCGATCTGAATTACTACAGATTGCAAGCCTGGGGTCATCGACAGGGCCTTGAGCACTGGCTACTTCCTGAGAAGCAGAAATCTAGTTCTCCCAAGAATACCCCTCCACGCCAGCACAGTGAGTCATCTGATAGTTCTTCCACCTTTGAGCTGATAGAGGAATATGGTATGGAGGTTTCAGATCAAGAATTGGAAGAGGCAAGCCCAACTTCTGGATCAGTAAGTGTCACTGATGTGAAGAACACATGTTCTCATGGCAGCATCAGTGAAGAAAAGTGGAAATCCATAACTCAGCCTTTCAGAGAGAAGTTTACCACCAATGAATGGCTTTTGAAACCAAGTAAGTCTGAATCTTGTGGTAGCTGCTGTGGCGTTCAGACAAAAGCAGTAGAGATAGAAAACCTTGGCAAGCTGAAGTGCCTGAGTGAGCACCATAGTGCCAAGAAGCCATCGCCAACTTCACCAAACAGTGCCCGCCATCTTCAGCCACTGTCGCCAATCCGAGTGGCAGATGTGTGTAAAGCCAATGAGCAGTGCAGCAGTTTCTCAGAGTGTGTGTGTGGCCGGAGTTGTGAAAAAGAAGCAGTCAATGAGTGGCTACTTAAACAAGCAGGAAGAGACAAGAATGGTGTGCAGATAGAGCAGCCAAACAAACGCAATGCAGAGCAGCAGAAGATCGACTTAGACCAGTGGCTGCATCCCCAGTCAAAAGTCACAAAAGAATCTGAATTGTCTGTCAACAATCCTGTGAAATCACCTGAAGCTCTGAAGTCAAAGGCTGCAGTTGACACTGTACCCAAGGACACGGAGAAGGGAGCTGAGCATGAAGTAGAGAATAAATTTTTGTTGCGCAAGAAAGCACACGTAAGAATCTCCACCCCTTTCAATGAAATTTGGCGTGTTTGTTATCTATTAATTTGACAAGACCAACCCACCCACAATATCAGTTGACAACAAATGGCAAATAATGAACAAATTCCATCCATCAGATAGATGGGAAAATCAGTAGCCAATTAGATCACTGGCATTCTCTTAAGGTGGCCATATTGTTTGCTCTGCACCAATTTATAGCAAGAGAAACAAATTTCAAAAAAACTCCACCAAAATCAGTTGTGGCTGTATCAATCCCTGCTGAGCACTTGAAAGGCATGTAAACAAATTCCCAATATTTTGTAAGCCCTACATCTCTGCTTTCCAAGCTACTAAAATCAAACTGGCCTGAAACAATTGCCAGTAAAGTTCATGGGTGTGGTTTTGTGGTTATTGTTCAATTCATACACAGCTTAGTATTGCAGGTGTGAGAGGTACAAAGGATATTTAACTCAAGCCATTAAATCTGTAAAATCTGTTTTATTAGTGGAGTAGTTAGAAAGCTGGACTTTTGCTTCAGTGAGCCTGATCCAAGCTAACTGCCAGAAATGAAGGTCAGTCTTTCTTGTGAACTCCTGAGGTTCTGATTCTGTTAAGACACTGGATAGCATTTATCTTTGACTTTCATCTTTTAAACTCAAATTTTATAACTGCACAAGTTCTGCATAATTGGTTTAGTTGCTTTACATCTCATCTGCATGGCACTTTTGAGGATAGGTATTTAACTATTGAAGTCACCCAAATAAGTTATGCATAGCTCAAAGGGAAATGAACCCCAGATGGATGCTTACTGATGACATTAATCATTGTTGGATGTTTAAAAGAGCAATTTGTTTGACTGTTCCTTGTTCTTGGAGATTTTTAATGTAGTTTAAGAACTTACTCTTCAAGTTCACATTCCCTGGGAATAAAATAACAGGCATAGGACAAAAATTGCATACGGAGTTCAATTGAGTCTATTTAAGTGTCACGGAATTTGTGAATTTTTGTCTCTTACCTCCTAAGGAGAATGCATCTCTTCGTTGCAAGCTCTGAAACCGTGTTAACTTAGGTTCCTTAAGTTGAATTTTGGATTTTTGAAAATTGAATGTGGTGATGTAAATTCTGACTGAGTCTTGGGGCATTTATCAGTGGTCTGCTATTTTTTTCTTTGCTCTTGGGTGTGACTCTCCATGGGCCAGCTGATAATATACAGAAGACATCTAATATTGTGGGTGTTGCTAATTATTCTGCCTCTTTGCAGCAGCAGTTTTGTTAGCAATTTTAAGTTACTGCATCTGCGAGAACTTGTATGTGTATTGCCTATTCTTCCCTGTACTAAGTCAAACTTGAGGCTATTGCTATGCAGCTTTAGTAACAGTTTTTAGTATTTAGCAGCCTCAAATCCTTTTGTGTTTCCAAAACGTTGAACTGTCTATGTTTGTGCATAGGAACTGAATGGTATTCCTGAAGTATCCAGTCTTTTGTCAAATCTGAACCTTGCTGTCAACCGAGAGAAGCTTCCTACAAAGGTCAGTGTCTGCATTGAGGTTTCCAGTGAAACTCCGTAGTATGTGGTGAAGCTGTGTATGGCCGACAAGTTTGAGTAGTTCCAATTCCACCTTGATTTTCTGTTTTCCACTGCCATACCTTTTTTTGCAGGGGTCACTTTTTTTTTCACTGGATACACTGGTATCTTTGAACTTTGAAACTAATTACTTTAGAGTGATACATGCACATGACAAAGTGTCTGTAACTAGGAACAGTGACGAAGTATGTGGGTAGTTTATCACTTGATGGGCTGATATTCATATTTCATTCCAATTTCATGACACTTTCTGTAATGTAACAAATTATTGTACTTGGTACTGAGTCGCTTGCTGAGGGAATGGATTTGTTGCGCTTTCAAGTGAGAACATGTATAATAATCCACTCAATTTCAGATCAAACTAAGACGACACCAGATTTGATTTAAAAACAATGTTGGATGCTGGAGATCTGAAATTTAAAAACTGGATGTGCTGGAGAAACTCAGCAGGTCTGGTAGCATCTGTGAAGAGGAAAAAATTGGATGTTTTGGATTTCAATATGACTCTTCAGAACGGAGGACGGGTGGAAATATTTTATACTGTTGAAAAAGAGGTGTGTCGAATCGAAGGAAAGTCAGTGTTGTAAGACAAGGGGCAAAGAGAATGGTAATAGTTGTAGAGAAAAAGCAAAGCATTGGTCCAGAGGAGGTTTAATAGCAGTGTACAGTTACCATTAATATGAAAACAAAATACAGGGGTGGGGAGTTTCTAAAAAGGAGGGCAGTGGTCATGGTCTTCTGTTGCTTCCAGAATGGCTGTAAAGTGCCTACTTGGAAATTGAGGTGTTGTTTCTCTAGATTGCATTGGACATCACTGACAAAGAAAAGGAGCTGAACCACTAGAAATTAATCTTGTGCTAGGAAGGTAGAGAGCTATGGCCCTTTTCCTGGTTGCTGAGGATTTCAAACACAAATTCTCATGGGAAATGGGTGTCGCTGGCAAGACAGGTGTTGCGCATTCTCATTTGCCTTCAATTCAATTGACTGGACTGTTCTTGTTATGGTTCTGAAGCCATGTGCAGGCCAGACCAGGTAAGATCGACAGATTTCCACCTCAAAAGGACAGTAGTGGCCCAGATAGGTTTTTACAGCAATCAGTGACAGTTTTATGGTCACATTCCTGAATGTATTTTTTAGCTCCACATTTTAAAGTTCATCAGCTACCATGTTAGGATTGGAACTTATGTCTGCAGATCGTTAAAACACTGGATTACAAGTTGTCACATTACTACTCTGCCATGTTTCTGAGCCCCATGTCCCATCTATTTCCCTGTGTGGCTGTGAAACCTGCGGGTGCTTGCTGTTTTGACTTGGGTAGAAACCAGCTGCTTGATTGTTGGTGCCAAAGTTGAAGATTAGGAGATAAGATGAGAACACTTTTAGAGAATTGATTTCTTTGGAGGAAAATGAGATTTTACATCCTAAATTTCTGCCCCATACTATCAAGATCCAGTTCCTTATTCTGAAAAGGAGGGAGCGATTGGGATCTGGTGCAGTTAACATGGTCTTTTAGGAGTTGGAACAAAGTCATATTAATGTAAATTTCGTTTCTTTCTAGCTGTTGTCAAATCTCTGATCCTTTTTTTTTTTCCTTCTCATGTAGGAGCAATCCATGTCGTTTGGCAACCTGTTTGCTCACTTTAAGGAACCATTTGACCCTGAGAAATGGCTGTACAAAGGTCCACGTCGGGTCAGTATTGAGATTTGAACAGGTGGGGGAGGGCACTTCAGTAATGTGTAGACTGCAACTATGGAAGCATTCCCCCACATCCCCAGGTATATCATTATAGTACAGATTTTGATGCCCTGCTGCATTGTCTGTTTGGGAATGGCTGAGGAAGGCTGGAATTGGTCACAGTTGAGTTTACGCGTTGACTGCATGTAACAGCAATGAAGAGCATTGTTATGTACTGTCAAATAAAGGAACTCAGTCCAGCACTTTGAAAGAAAATATCTCAATTGTGCAGTTTTAAAAAAAAAAAAAAAAAAAAAATTTAGTTTGAAGGTTTTCGTTTGAGAACTTGAAGGGTTATAAAGCCAGGTTGAATAAATCAGTTGAGATTTATAACCACAAACCGAATGGTAGGCTGGTTTGACAGCCTGTTGGACATATGCTTGTACTTAGTGCCCTGTCTAATGATTTCTGTCTAATGTAGATTGAACAAGGACCACAGGGAGCCTATATCCCAAAGATCAGTGGAGTCTGTTGATCAGAAGTGATTGGACAAGAGCCCTCAAATTAGGTTAGTAACACAGCATTTCTCAGTAATACAAGTTTTAAGAAGCAGGCTACACGTGACTCTTTAGTCTTCTGCAATGACAGTCATGTGTTTCTCTGGTATCGAAGCAGAAGGTAGGGGATTTGCATTTTGACCATTTTATACACTTTCTTGGTTTTTTTTTCCTAACTTTGGGATATTGTGTGGTAAGATGCACTTTTTTTTGTGGCAAATTCACCATTGTGACCAATTTCAGCAATCCACTGATGCTAAGAGTTTGTTTTCACGTAGTCAAAGATTAGGTTAGGCATTAGTGTTGTTCAGTCACTTCTTTAACAGCCAGTACAGAGATTGCAGAGATTTGTGTACTTAAGTTGTGTGAACATTTCTCTGAAGTGGGGTGTCAAGCATGTAAATAAATGGAAAACATTGGGGTCAACTGCGTGTTGCATAAAAATCTGTCTCCAGTTTATGCCTAAATAGCGCACCCAATCATTTTTTTTCAGCTGAAGGTGATTATAAATGCTCATCTTGCACTAAAGATTGTGAATTAGTCAAATTTGTCTACTCTGCACATTTCCCTATCTATAAAGCCAGCATCAAGAGATGGGACGTGATCAGTAAATCTGATTTGCATTTTTGTTTCTGTAAGCTGATATGACTTGCTGTTTTTATACTTATTGGTCTACACACCAGTTCCACTGAGAGATTACTCAAGTACCTCTCCTCTGGAGGAGTTATCTGGCATTCTGCAGGTTAATCGATGGTCACCAAATTTGCTTTTGAGTCATTAATCAGTTCTACACAGAAATTCTTCTGAATTGGGTGTGGCATCTAATTTTCAAGCTACAAACAGCCACACCCCAACAAGTTTCTCTTCAGCCTCTGCTTCCCTGTTTAATGTCAGTTACCGTGGCAACAATGGCCTTGTTCTTAGTTTGAATTGAGCACTTACCCAGAAATTTTCCACTGGGGTTTAGAGCTGTTCATATGAAGCAAAGATGCTAATTTTTTTTTTTCCTCCTGAAGTACCCACAGACCTTGCATCTGATGAATGATATTATTTTGCCGTTTGATATTAAATGTATCTTCTCTTTCTTTGTAGCTTTGAGCCACCAGTGCTAAAGATGAATTGGCTGACCTACCTTTGGAACCACATCAGACTCGCACTTACTCCCTCTGAGATTCTGCTCAATCAAATTCTTGCTTCTGCCTTGAAGACTACTGTGTTTAAATTCTTTTTGTGTGTGAGTTGTCCTGTGAAACTGGGTGTAGACAGCATGGTAGGGAAGTCACTGTAATCGGATCAGTGTTTTCCTCTCTTCCTCCAACCCCACACCCATCCCACTTAGAAAAGTTGTCATTTTCAACTTTGATATGTAGCTTATTCTACTGCTGAGACCCGTGGGGCATGGTGCACAATGCTGTTATGTGGTCTAACCTACTGCATTAATTAACTTTGTATTCAGGGCTCTCTTGTGAATTTGATTGGCTGTGATGCTAACTATACTTGGTTGCAAGCAGTCTAGAATGCAAGAGGATGAGATTGGTGTATTAATGATCTACTCTTGGATGCCTTTAGCAATGTTTGCTATTATCTAATACTTGGAAGAGTATATGTGATGGCCTTGCTATAAACTAGGCATTTGAGTAGACACAGTAAATGTTCATGGCGGAACATTGGGAGCACATCAGTCTTTATGTTGACAGGCCAAGTATAAAATTGCTGAGCGAGGTACCAGCTGTCTCTTAGTCTGCAAATATAGCCAAACACTTTTTGATCATAAGAGATAATCCGGGCCAGTGACTGAACCTCAAAATCTGCTGTGAGATGATAAACCCGTTTCACAGCAAGTTAGTACACTGTTCATTGTTCTGAATCTTGTCCATTTGTGTTGAAGCTGCGAGTTGGCAGGTTGGAGGTGATTGGCATTCCCCTATACCAGTTTACCTTGTACTGTTAATATGCCGTTGTTATGGTTTGGAACAGATTTTACTTTTGGATCTCTTGATATAGGGAAACTTCAATTCACATGTTTCAGGATTTGATTTCCTTGCCAACAGAAATTGAATTTCAAAAGGGGCTGCTGCAACACAGCAATCAGTTGTTAGAAGTTTAAATATTGTGTACAAGTATACAGTGATTATAACTGAATTCAAAATTCCTCTTTTTTAATTTTCCTGGGGTGTTTGATAATCCATCTCACTTGTTTTATTGTTCACCTTTTTAGTTTAATCTTTAACTGAAATTCTGATCATATGACTATTGACCCTAATGGGATGATTCATTTGAAAGTATATCAGTTGATCCTTAATCCAGGGGATGATGTTTAAAGATATTGGCTGTTACAATACAGCAATTGAAATATAAAATTTACAAATTTTATTAGTGATTCCTAGAATTTATTTTAATGGATGTTTTGGATTAAATGCTTGTTATTTTTAAGTAATTGACCATGGAAGGGAGGAGAAAGATCTAGCAATATGAAGTGCATGTGGAAAGCTGCCAGTTGCAGTGATATTCTCTTGTCACTTTCACTAACTGAAAGAAGGCATTGGGCCAGCTACTGATGGGTCATTCTGTTGCCGCTCAATTTGTGACCCCTTCAGTCTCGTCCTGGTGAATGTTTTGAATCGGGATTCTTCAGATGGGTTTGTGGTTGGATCTGCCAGCATCCTGTAGAGCTGAAGGACAGATGGATGGCAGTTACCCAAAGGTGTTGAGATTACTGCCCTGTCACTATATATACAGGTTGCAGCCACTTCACTCCAGTGAGTGCGTGTCCTTAGCACACAGCATTTTATATCTTTTAATTGATATCTACAAATAATGCTAATTTGAATTTAAAGGAATAAACTCTTTTTGTTCTGTTCTTTGGTCAAATTGTTTGAGGATTTAATCTGTTTTAACAATTGTATGATTAATAACCCAACCTCAAGTCTTTTGAAGTATGGTGGTGTATATGTGCTTTAGAGGGTTATGTCATCCTTCTGGTGCAACACGAACCCATATAAGCTCTTTATTACAAACTATTTCATTGTAGTCACCAGTCCTTCTATTTACTTTTGATTACAAACAGAAGTGACTGAACTAAATTATATTCTTCCTTTATGAATTTTAAAAACTTACCAAGACATTTGTTTCCGGTTGATCTTTAAAAGTATGTAATCATCTCAATAAATTGCAGCAAAACCTAAGTGGTCTTGTTTGTAATTTTTGGATACATTATACAGGTCAGTTTTCTTTGCAGCTTATTGCTCACAGACAGGCTCCTGTCCTCTCTCCACTCCTTGACTTTACCATGCATCTGTTGGAGTGTATACTTTACTCCCAACAATGATGGGGTTCATAACATTAATTCCAGCTGTGAACAGATTTGAAACATAATTGACTAATTGTGCATATAAGCTGAAAGTTAAAGCTGCTACAGTTCTGAAGACTTTTGAATACTTCTCCTCCTGAAATTAATACCAAAGAATACATAAATAGGCACAGTTTTAGAATGGAATAAATTCTTCAATTTATTTTTAAATTGAGTCACCTGATGGCTCTCACTATCACAAAATAAATCAAGAAAAAAAAAAAAATTCCTTGCAGGTTCATGGTGATGTGATCTCTAACTCCCTCTATAGCTTTGTATTTTTCTATTGAAGTTGCCCTTGGATTGATGGTTGCAAGGTCAATGCTGGCAGTTTCCTGCAGCTAGTAGTGATGGCTGTGTAATCATTTGCTGTCATTTCAGGGCTAAAGGAAGGGAAGTCTAAACTGTACCCCTCACATCTGTATGCATATTATTGATTATTTGTAACCTTGGTGTCAACACTTAAGCAGCATTTCAGAAACCTGTGCACAGTGTCTTTCTACTTAGTGGCATTTATTTTGGTAGTTTGAGCCTAGGTTCTGTTAAATAACTGGTTTCCATCTGCTCATTGTGGCCTCAACTTAAAGATCCAGAATGCTCAGCTATTTCATTCTAAATCTTTGGTGTTTAGATTCAACAGGTACTGGTCTGGGTGTAGCTTCCCAATATGCTTGGCAAAATAGTTACTTTCATAGATAAGCCTAGGCATCATGATCCTGTAAAAATGATTTTCTCCAAGATTAATGACCAGCTCATTAGTGATTATGCCAGATACCCAAACTGCTGGAGTACACGTGTGGGTTGACCCAGTTTGGATTTTTGAACCACTAGTTCAAAAGAGATGTAATGATTAACTTGCAAGTATTTATGTAACCATAGTGATTTGTTAAAAACACAGCTTACAAGAACAAATGGGTTTTTGTTTGTTCAGACTAAGTACAGAGTGTAGTTCTGTGGCCTCAGGGAAGATTCTGGACTTTTATGATGTAGACAAAGCTCTCCAGAGCTCTTAGCTGAAGATTGATGGGTAGAATTGCTGCTCCTGAGAAAGGGAGAAGATTAGATTTGATTTAAGGATTCTCAGACCAAAGTGTTTTTATAGAAACCTGAAGAGGCTTACCACTTCTTGCCAATTCTCTAGACATGATCAAGAGTACTGTTTATTTTAAGAAAAGCTTTTTGAAGTTTAAGTTTGTTGCATGTATGGTTTGGTTTATTACAAAAATCAAGCTAGATCTCAGTCTGGGATGTGATTGGTAATTACCAGACAAATCATATCATGGGATTGTAACACTTAGAACTTATGGTCTAGGCACAAGATGTTAATCCTGTTGACATTTAACATTTTCCCAACAGTCCATCTCAAACAAACTTTAGTTTAATTTACTATTTTTGTGGAATCCTGCTGACAATATCTGCCACTAATATAACATGTACTTAACGTAATTCTTTGAACCCTCTAAACACAAGGCTTTTATTAAGCTCAAATGTCTGCCAAAAAAAGAACAATTTATTAAACAATAAATAGCATGTCTTTATTCTGTGCTGTGCTTGTCCAGATTCTTCTTTTAGAACAACTTCAAAAAGACAAAACTTCATAAAAACAGGACATGGTTAAAGGGTTGTATGGTTCCACCTAAATAACAGGTAGCATTCAGAGCATCAGTGTTCTTTCTGTATCCACAGTTCCCATAAAGCGAAACACTCGCATAGCACACGCCAGCTGTGAGGCTTCATCTGCATTAGGCCAGTAATTTTCTTATTCTCAACTCTTCATTTTTGGTTCTTATACCTCCATTCACAAGTTTATTATTTTCTTCAAGTCCACACACACACACAATTACTTATCAGAACTCAACTCTATATGGAAGGATGTCAGTAAAACAGTTAGCAGCTTGAGATTTTTTCATTTTTGGTGGAAAAAAAACTTGATCGTGGTGACAAGTGATGATCGCAAATTAAACAAGGAGGTCAAGACCAGCAACTCCCCCTTCCTTGCCAATCCTCAGAACACAATCATAAACACTGACCATTGTATAAAACAATCCAGGGGAATTGCTGGATTTAATTGTACAAATGAGGTTAACCATTTAATTCTCAAGCGTGCTACAGAACACAGGGAATGAGAAGAAATCATTCAGTGCATCTGATCAATTCCTTTGACACAGTTATTTGCTAGATCAGTTAAAAAGTAAAAGTTTTTTTTTGTTGCATTAGAGAACAATGAGTGAGTAACTTTGCCCAATCCAGGAGGTTGTACAAGGATCAACAGACTTGATGTACACTTGTGTGGAAGTGGACTTACAATAGATAGCAAGAACAGCCCATAGAACATTATTGCACTTGCGAGCTTAGATTTGCAGAATTGAGAAAAAAAGTTAGCCGAATTGTTTTGTAGAAATGGTCCGTGGAATCCAATTCAAACTTTGACTGCATTACTCCTTAATGTTGCTGCAGCAGTCAGTTCCTACCAATGGAAAATCTGGCTGATTAGTTACCAACTGCTCTATCAGATTATTTTGCACTGGTCCATCAGAATTAGAATTGCTGCTGGTCTCAGACCTGCAACCAAAAGCATTTCTCACCTCTGTTGACACTGCTCATCTTGGACCGATGTCTCAGTAAGACTGGTATCAGCCAGCACTGCAATGTCACCTTCCACTCAATATCTGCAAGTGATCTTCAAATCATCAAATTTATGGATAAACTAATAGTTAAGATCTTTAAATCAGTTGCACTCTGGGTTCAGGTCTCATTCACTGTAACACACCTATTCAAATGCTCCTGATGGTTCTTCCCACCCTGCAGCCTCAGAGGGAATGCCGCACTGACACACCCTTTAAGTGGTCCCAGTTGTTGTAGAGAGCGTACAGTCCAGTCAGCACAAAGCCAGCAAATCCTCCCCGTGCTGCCCCACGAAGTCCAGCTAAAGGCAAAGAGGGGAAAAAAAGTTACACTGAAAGCAAAAGTACTGATGAGTTGCTTTTCCCCCTGTAGAAGGGTCCCAATCCAAAACGTCAACTTTCCTGCTCCTCCAGCTCCACACTTATCTCTGACTCCAGCATCGGCAGTTTCTCTCTTACTGATGAGTCACACTGCTTTCAACAGAACTCCAGTACATTATGTCAATGATTTCACATGTAAGGAACCTGTTATTAGATCAACTGTCAATACAGCTAGTGTGCTCATTCCAGATGAGGTAGACTGCCCACCCTACCTTCAGTAAAGAAATCACTGCACTTTGCCATAATTCACCAAGGATCTGCTTTTGGGCAGAGAATGTCACTGGAGTATCTCTTCTTCAGTGAGCATCAAACATAAAGAATGGATTTTTTTAAAAAAATCTGCATGTTTACAGAGTAATTTGTCAAATGCCAAACCTTAATAAAATTGTATCCAGTGGGAATGCCCATGTTTACAATAACTAATGCTCCTATTTCTTTCAAAATTAGGGTTTGACACACCAGCTGGTCTTTTGTTCTACACATGGTCTTTGCCTCTACAGCCTTGGTAATAATGAGTTCCAAAGATTCAATACCCTCTGGCTGAAGAAATTCCTCATCTCAGTTCTAAAGGTTGTCCCTTCACTAAGGCTGTGCCCTCAGATCCTAGTTACTCCTACTAGTGGAAACATCATCTCTGCACCCACTCTCTCCAGGCCTCTCGGTAAATTTCCATGAGATCCTGCACCTCATTCTTCTAAACTCCACAAAGTACAGACACAGTCCTTGACCATTCCTCAAATGACAAGCCCTTCCTCCTGGGATCATTCTTGCAATCCCCTCTGGATCCACTCCAAGGCCAGCACATCCTTCCTTAGATTTGCAGCCAAAAATTGCTCACAATATTCCAAATGAAGTCAGACCACAGCCTAATCAAGCCTCAGCACTATATCCCTGCTCTTGTATACTAGCCCTCTCAAAAATGAATGCTAATATGGCATTTGCCTTCCTGTCAATTAAACTGCATGTTAGCCGTGAGAACCCTGAACTACAACTCCCAAGTCCCTTTGTGCTTCAGATTTCCACCCATTTAGAAAATAGTCTAAGCCTCTATTCTTCCTACCAAAGTACCTAACCTCACACTTTCCCGCACTGCCACTTCTTTGCCCACTCAACTAGCCTTTCCAAGTCCTTCTGCAGCCTGCCTGTCACCTCAACACTATCTGTCTCTCCTCCATGCCATCTGGAAACGTAGCAACAATGTCCTCGGTTCCTTCATCCAGGTCATTAAAGTATAACATGACCCCTGCGAAACCTCCACTTGTCATCGGCTGCCATCCTGAAAAAGATCTCTATCTCCATTTTCTGCCTTCTTCCAGTCAATCAATCCTCTATCCATGCCACTGCCTTGCCCCTAACATCATGGGCTCTTATCTTATTTAGCAGCCTCCTGTTCAGAACCTTGTCAAACACCTTCTGGAAATCTAAACAGATCTATGATTCTCCTTTGTCAAACTTGCTCGTTACTTCATCAAAGAATTCTAACAGATTTGTCAGGTATGACCTCCCTTTGACAAAGCCATGCTGACTCAGCTTTGTTTTACTATACACTTCCAAGTACTCTGCAATCTTATCCTTAATAATGGATTCCCAAATCTTACCAAGGTCAGGCTAACCTGCCTATAATTTTCTATCTTCTGCTTTCTCCCTTTGTAAACAGGAGTGCTACATTAGCCATTTTCTAATCCTGAGACCCTGCCTGACTCCAGTGATTCCTGAATAATCACCAATGTCTCCACAATCTCCTCAACTATCTCCTTCAGACCGCTGGGGCGTAGTCCATCTGGTCTGGCTGATTTATCCACTTGCAGACCTTTCAGCTTCCCCAGCACCTTCTCTGACATACAACATGAACTGAGGCAATAATACTACACATTTAATTCACCCTTGCACCTATTAGGAGTTGGGTGAAAGGCAGGGGGAATCAAAATGTGTTGGAGATGGACATGGGCTGAGTCAGTCTGACAGTTTAAAATACATGTTTTAACTTGCAAAAGGAAGTGGAGATCAGTTTAATTTCAGAGTTTCCAGTGAGGTTAAAAAACATAGCAGGCACAATATCCAATTCAGTTCTACAGCCAAGACTGCACTATTTTCAGTATTCTTGGAGGTACGCTGCTATACCAGGGCCATTAACTGATCCAGAGGAAGCCTTTCCAACAAGGCTCCACGAGAGGCTAGATGAAGTTATGGAACCCAACTCTCACCTCCAAAACTGTTTAAATAACCAAAATGACGACAAATGCAGAACCAGTAAACATTACACAATGCACAATAAGGACCGTGTTGATCAACTTGATCTATTTAAATGTCATGCACACTAGAATTCAAAGCACAAACACCAGCAACCAAAATATGTACACTGCCATCACATACAAGATAACAACCATTTCTGAACAATTTAAAGACAAGCAAAGTATATGAAATAGAAATTACATTTACATTTGCTTTGTTTCTCTTTCTGCAGGCACAACTCATTCAAATAACATTAGATTATGCTGGAGATATAACAGAACCATGATGAACCAGGTAAAGTCCAGCAGCTATCATCACCGACAGCATTAACAGCAGCCTCAATGCAGGTGCCTTGCATTGATAATATTTCAGCTACCTTGCCACACCTCCAAGCGGACCATCTTGACAGCCCAGTCAGAGATTCTGAGCAGCTAATATTACATTGTAGCAATACACATTGCCCAAAAGGTCAAGAGTACGTTCACTGAACAGCAGTATCACATTCAGCTCCACACCAACAAAACTAACAGTTGCAGTAATTTCAAATTGGAACGGACTGTACAATCAACCTGCAACACTGAACATCCAACAACTGAGCCATCGTTCAATGGTTTCTAGACTGTACTTACTGGTCTACATTATCCATTGTGTCTCTGAAGAGCTTTCATGGCACAACAGGAATGAGAGAACTTTACTCAGATTTCTGAAGAAAGGTCTAGGCCCGAAATGTCAGCCTTCCTGCTCCTCTGATGCTGCTTGGCCTGCTGTGTTCATCCAGCTCTACACTTTGTTATCTCAGAACTTTACTGAACAGGTTCTATGAATCAGATTCTGAAGTGGTGCTAGCTTGGATGATAACTCTTGCTAGGTATACCTGGGAGAATCCTGGGGTAGCCACAAGAAATTTGCAAATGATCTCATTTGGTGAAGTGTAACAGGGGGTCAGCAGATAGTGTCTTTATGTGGGTCTTTTACCAAGTAGGGAATCTAGCCTGTCACAGGTCACCAATGGCATCTAAATTTCCTCTTGCTCTTCCAAGTAGGACAGCAATTTCCCCTTGGACTGGGCTTTTTGCATCAATATGCGCTCTGGGGATAAATAAACTGCAGTGAGAAGCACTAGTCTGAGATACAACTTCACCATCCCAGTGAATTATTTATGGCCAGCAGCTCTGGATCTTGGACCTGCTTGGTGCACTCTTCACTAAATGCTCATCAACCATTATGTCTGAACTCAACAGACATATGCACACAACTTTAGGGTACACCCAAGAATTGGGCTCCTTCTGTCGATGTAATTTTACATGGATTGGGATGAAGCATGCTACCTTGTAAGTGGGAGTCTCCCCATCAAAACTGGATAGAGATCCTCTAATCTTTAATTGTATCTTTAGCAGTTTTATATAAACACAAGATTGGCTGGCTGAGAACAGGGTTTCCAGAGTCACGTCACTGCCCCAATGTGAAAGCATTTGGTTTCCGAAACAGTCATTCCTCCATATCCACGAGGGTTCCATTCCTGAGAACCTTTGTGAATGATTAAATTAGTGAGTGCGGAGCTCGTTAAAAATGGTTAAAAACATCACGGACATGCAACTTTTGCCCATGGAAGTTTTTTTTTTTTTACTACTTATTTTTTGGTGCAGATAGGTGAATTTGAGATTTGAGATTTTGCAGATAGTGGATTTACTGTACTGAAGGATACAGTGAAAAAAATTACATTTCTTCTTTTAACTTGTTAGAATAATAGGAGACTTGATAAGCAAATGGCCTCTTTCTGTGCTGTAGCCTTCCTAGTCCATTCTATTTTTCATCCTTCTTCAGTCTGCTAGTCAACAGTAACATTTATCTCACATACAAGATCAAGCCAAGTGATTATCACCGACGATTTCTGTTGCACGTTCTCACTTTGTGTAACTAGCATCCAGCATTCTCTAGCAAGTCACTGAACTGATTCCCCTACCACGTGGGCAAAAACCAAACAGGAACAAACTGCACTGACCCTGGACAGCACAGCTCCTGGCTCAGCACATCCACTGGTTTCAGTTCCAGCTGTCAACGGCAGTCAAAGCAACACCCTACACCTTAGTGATAGGGGGTCACGTTTCTACTGAGTGCACCCAAACCATTGCCCCTTCAACAAACTGAATACAGTTACTTTGCTACAACATACTAAGATTCTACTTTTTCACATTTAAAACAGTCTCAGCTGAAGCTTTGGTGCAAAGAATACTTGTCATTAGGCTTGCAGGTGTGGAGGTTAGACCCAGGGTAATGTTCCTTCAAGCCCTCCACCCACCAGATCAACACCTGGGACTTACTTTATCAGAGGGATTATCACAAGCAAACACTCATCCAGTCTGCTGGAGCAACCACTCCTCACTCCTTCCTTGGCTGCACTGCAGGAAGGATGACTGGTTCTGCTGTACTCTGATCACACCCCCTTCATTTTCATAAAGGTAACACGGTTCAGCCAGGATGACTATCACCAGCCAGGAACCTCTGCAAGGAGTATACATGAAAATGGCAGATGAGCACAGGGCCCACTGTGATGCTTCCACAGGAGAACAGCATAATGACAGTCACATACAATGGTACCACCTCAGATACACAGGGCAAATTATTTAAGTAAAAGCTGAGAACCTTCTTGGCAAAAAAGGAGGAAGACTGAAAACTGGGGGGGGGGGGGGAAACTTGAGATTGGATGGATGGGGGTGGATGCAGTCATTTTCCAATGGAAGAAAATTACCTCAAAAGAAGCCAAGGCACAGAAACATTTAGGGCAATTGGCAAGTTCTTAAAACAGGATCACAATGTAATCCACTCATGATCTCTATATTTGTACATCTATGGTGTCATAAACATCCAGGAACAAAAAGGTCAAAACATATTTTAATATCAACAGAAAAGAATACATCCTCAATTTTGGCCCCTCTCACTGTGCCCATTGCTGATATGTAATCAGTCACAAATAAGCCTGTGTGTGCATATAGTCGCTCTGTTGATAGCTCAGCTAGCAAGGTCAGCAGCTTGCCTTGGGGTGAGATAGACAGCTGTGTACAGTCTGTCAAATAACACAACAATTATCCTTGCACCATAAGAAATAGTGGAGTTCATCTGACAGTTGGTAGCACACTAGCACAACACATCTAAACTCAGTGCTCCCCTCAACAGTCATGCAAACAAACCACAGTAGGGTTGACTGGATATTGACCAGGAGCAGCAACCCTATCTCATTCTGATCTATCCCAAAATTATGCAACTGCTTTGCCACACTGGCCGAGATCAGCCAACCGAGCACAGACTAGAGAAAGCACTGAACCTGCTGACTTCCTGCTCAGTCTTGTTTAACATGGTCATGACACTATCCGACTAGGGAGCCTAGGAAAACAGTCAAGTATTTCTCCAGCTCTACGTAATACCAAAGTACTTTCTATCATATCGAAGAAGAGATTTGCTAAAATTCATTTTTGTTTTTCATTCTATCAGAAAGCTTTATCACAACCACCTGTTGGAAGGCAGCCCTACAAGGAACCTGATTGAGAGCCTGAGGTATGAATCAAAATTTCCCACTGGGTGCATATCCATGTAAATACTGCCCATATGGGACCCAAGATCAAGTTCTGCCAGACTCCTTCACATCTCAATAAGTACCTCATTCAAACATGAATGCTATCAGATTGCTCCTCATGGGAAAGGATCCTGCAAAACTAATACATTTCCTGGAATTAAAAAGGTTCACTTCATCTATGACGTTGATCAGTTAATGATTATATACATTTTATTGCTTCTTTACAAATAGCCACCTAAACAGAATAGCTCAGCATTACCAGATAAATGTTACACAATACATATAGAATGTTAAGACAGGCATGAAGGCATGCAAAGGGAATCAATGAACAATGAGATTTGAGCTTCTTGCTGTCAACACTATAAAAAGGATCTTTCATTGTTTCTTTTTACCAAATAAGAATTCTAAAATAATGTTATTTTTCAAACCAAAACAAGTTGCAGATTTGCAAAACAAGCTGTAACAAGTTGCAGATTTGGGAAGTAGCTGTCTTCCACAAACTGGCAAACATGTTGCCTTTCTTCCAACACATACAAGCATAGCTCCAATTCTGTCAAAGTTTTGGGGTGTTAACCAACCAAAATAACTCCAATCAGCAAGCTGAGCCCAGATTGTTGAGACCCTTGATATCAAAGCTTGTTTACCTGTAGATTTATACAGTAGGCCAGTCAAGGATCCTGCTGCTACTGTGTTCAGATCATCCTCTGCACCCCGAACCTTTTCGATGACAACACCAAACGTGCTGTACAAGAGAGCTGCAGCAGAACAGTCAGGTGTAAGTGCCTCAGCCGTATACAAATAAAGATGCCACTGAAACTTGGAGTCCAGCACACAGCACAGTCATGAATGCACATACAGATATGTAAACATGAAGCATATACACTATTATATGCAGGGACAGCAGTGTAATAATTATGGTGGTGACTAACAATCCAGTGGGCAGGACTTATGAATTCAAAGAAATAACTCTAGGACATAGCATGATACTAAAGTCTTGAAGGTCTAATTTCAATTTGACATTCAATCTCAGCTTCAAATAAAACAAGAAACACAGGGAATGAGAAAACTGATCAGGAAAAGTTACCATAATGTTGCCAGATTGCCCTTAACAATACAACTCATTCTCCAATGTCCTTTAGGAAAGGAAATGTGGTCTGAACTGGTCTTGCCTATATACACAAGAAACTCCTACACCATGGTTCATTCTTAACTGGCCTCAAATGGTCCAGTACTACATGCTCAAACGTAGAACAGAAACTAACTTTGCCAGTGTCGTCCACATCCTGAAATCCCGAGTCCAGAGTATAAAGTCAGATATAAAAATCAGAAATTGCTGGAAAATCTCAGCAAGTCTGACAACATCTGTGAAGAAAAAGCAGAGTAAACGCTTCAGGTCCAGTGACATTTCTTCAGAACTGTTCTGAAGAAGGGTCACTGGACCCGAAATGTTAACTCTGCTTTCTCTTCACAGATGCTGCCAGGCCTGCTGAGGTTTTCCAGCAATTTCTGATGTTGTTTCTCACTTCAAGCATGTGCAGTTTTGCTTTTTTTTTAAAAAAATAAAGTCAGGTAGACAGTAAATCAGCCCTACCACCATTCTCTGGGTGAAAATATTTCTCAATCACCATCATGAATTTTAAACACCTCGATGAAATCTCCTCTCAGATTCTGCTAGTCCAAAGAAATAATCCCAGCCCACCCAATATTTCCTCAGTCAAAATTCTCCATTCCTGGTAACATGCCTGTAAAACTCAAATCGTCTGTAACACCTTTCTGATGTGATCATGTTGTTCTTGTAAAGCAATGACCAGGCTGTACTCTAGTTGGAGACTACCCAATATTCCACACAGTGCTAGTGTAACTTCCATGTTCTTATATTCAATGCTAATAAAGAAAAAAGATCCTGTATGCCACCTTATCTACTTGTCCTGCTATCTTTAGGGATCTGAGGATACGCACTCCAATGTCTCTCTGTTCCTCTATACTTCTCAATATCTGAAATTTGTGTATTCCCTTGCCATTGTTTATTTTGCACCCCAAGTGCACAGAATTATTAAGAATTACAAAGCAATTTTCAGAATAGTTCACACAACGTCTGTAATAACTAGTCACTTACCCAAGGAACCGAGTGTGTTGGCCCATAGAGCTCCCTGTCTTGTGACCATATTCAGGATTCTGCAAAAGATGACATTTTAGTTTGAGAGCTTTAAATGGACAAACAAACTTTAAGTGTGCATATTTATTTTCTTTTTCCAACTGAACTTCTATAAATCACCCTTAAAATGGCCGGCATAGCTGAGGGGAACAATTTAGGGAGGTAACTGGAGCCGTAATCAGAATTAGCTTTTGTAGTTCCTAAAGATATGGAATTATGGCACGGATTTGGGAAGGTAAGAACTTGAAAGTGATATGACTGCCAGAGTGAGGGAAAAGCAGAACATACAGTGGGGAGAAAAGATAAGGCAAGACTGAGGGAGGGAGGGATGGAAATTTTGATATGAATGTGCTGGAACATGGGGTGTCAGTGGAGCTCAAGGCTAATACAGCAGAGCTTATGAAGAGCTGGATCCTGACATCATAATTCACTGAAGAAATAATGTAACACGAATGTCTGTACCCATAAAACGATAAACCAGCCACATATTAAAAGGTTTCCTGGACAGAAATTTCAAAACAGTTCTAAAGTCAGTTGTAAACTTCTAGCAATCATTAGCCTGATTAAAAAAAATGAAAATAAGACTAGGCCATTCAGCCCTTCAAACCTACTCCACCATTCATTAAGATCATCAAACTCAGTACCCTGATCCTACATTTTCCCCATACCCTTTGATCCATTTAATCTCAAGAATTGAATCCAACTCCTTGAAAACGTTCAATGTTTTGGCCAATAATAAGGTGGAACACTCTAAACTGACCATAGTAAACTTCTATACTGTCAATGGGAGTTTTGGTACAGCATTTAATAAAGCAGATACATACAGAGCAGGTCAATAAAGAGGTGAAGAACTACTTCAAAAATTAGGTGTTTTTAGGGAGACATTTTATACAAGATACTTATTTTGTGTATCTGTCGCTCAAGAACATTATTGAAGTGAACATTAAAACTGGGTTCAAGAGGCAGCTAAATATGATTCTGGGGATGGAAGGAAATGGTGGGGAGCTCAGTTCAGCTTGATCACAAAAAGAACAAGCTGGCTGGGATCAATCTCCTGCACTCCTGATTACAATCAACAATTCTCAATAGCTCAATAGGAACATGAAATTAAGACAACCAGCCTACAAAGGCATTCTCCAGAGTGAACAACCCTTAACTCACTCTCTCTCTCTTTGCTCCCCTCCCCCTAATACACAGAACAGCAAATTCAGTAGCAGGTACCTATCTCAGAATAACTTAAAAACGCTGAAAATTATTAAGCATATTTACTTAAACAAAAGTGATGCAATTCAAGTGTTTGATATGCAAGAAATTTGCTAATTTATGAAAGTGCAATCGCCAGGACCTACAATCAATAAAACCATTTATTTTCCATAGTAGCTAGTTAAATGCAAAGCACCAAGTAAACAAATGAAATACAATGCAAACTCTGCACTAATTCAGTTTCCGAATCCCCAAAGCCAAACCATTGCAGTTGTTTCTAGTGAGAATTAGTATCAACTCCAAAGGAACTGAAAGTAGCCTTTTTTGTCTGCCAGAGCAAGCACTTTCTTCAGCATCTACTTGCACTTCCCAAAATGGCATTTCATGCACACTGATTTGCTCTTTCAGGATTACTGCACAACACCACAAACCAGAAGCATGGATTTGTGTTATTAACTGGGAAGATGCTCAGAGGTTCAAATAAAAAACCTCAAAAAAAATCAGGTTTGTTGAGAGTTGATCAAGATATTTTTGTTAAGTTAGCAGCAACCCTGGATGTACATAACTCTGGGATGATTATTAGAAATTTTCTTTCCCTCCCAGTACATTGGTAATCAGGAGTAGCCAGGCAACGATGTGCATGGAGTTTAATCTCATTAGCCTTGCAGCTGGGTGGGGAGGGAAGCAGTGTTGAGATGAGGATAAACATATCAAAATGGAGACTTACAATGAGTTCATTCACACTAATAATGTGCAATATTGCATTTATTGAAACAGCTGCACAAACACTGATAACCCTCTGACATAGAACCAAATGACCTTTGAAAAGAAAAACTACATTTCTTCCAAAGTTTCAGAAATTCTAGGAAGTGAGCACAATTAGAGAGTAAGCATCAATATTTGGTTTCAGGACTCATTGAGCAAGAGGCAAATTTTCAGAAAAACAGCAAACACATTTTGACACTCATGGTATTAACACACTCCATAAGAATACAGAGCCATTACTTGTGCTCCATCTAATTTAGCCAAAGGGTGTTTTAAAAATGGGATGACAGTATTTTTAAGTGCAACAGTAACTGCGCACTATACACAAGATTTGTAAAACAACTAACAGCAGATCCCCCATGACAGCGCTCACAGTGAGTCGGAGGAGATTTGAAATAGACCAGAGAACACAAGAAACAGTGGGTCCAAGAGATCTGTATTTATGCTCCACTCACATCTCCTCCTATCATATTTCAACATGCTCCAACAACACATCCTTCCACAAAGTAGCCAATACAGCAGTCTGGAAATCTGAAATAAAAAAGAGAGTGCTGGGAAACACTCAGCAGGTCTGGCAACATCTGTGGAGAAAGAACAGAGTTAACGGTAGGACTCTTCTTTGGAAGAGATCCTTTTTTTTTTAAAAACACATTCATTTATTTAATACAGCTTCCCCTTAAGTAAATCTCTGCTATTCACGTCAACTACTCCACGTGGAAGTAAGTACTCTCTGTTTAAAGATATTTCTCTTGTATATTCCTTATTGGATTTATTAGTAACTAGCTTAGATTTTTGGCCCTAGTTTTGGACTCCACCTGTGAGTGAAAACATGTTTACATCTACAGTATTGATTTTAAAGGTCGATCAGTTAATCTCTCAGCTGTTGCTAGAAAAAGACCAATTAAGGAAGTCCAAGCAAATGCTTTGGGGGCATTGGTTCAAATCCCACCATGGCAACTTGTGAAAATTAAAGTAAGTTAATAAATCTGGTACATCCAACTAGTGTCAGGAACAGTGACTATGATAACTAATAATTGCTTTAAGAACCTACCTGGTTTACTAATGTCCTTTAGGGAAGGAAATGTGTCATCTTTACCCGATCACAAAAAAGGTAGGGCCTGTATTCAGAGTTTAGAAGAATGAAAGGTGATCCTATTCAAACATGCAAGAACCAGAGGAGACTCGATAGTGTGAATACTGAAAGGCTGAGAGAGAGACTAGAACCAGGAGACACAATTTGAAAATCAGAGGGTTACATTTGTGGATCTTCCTTACTCCAGAGAGTGATAAAGCAGGGTCATTGAATAATTTTAAGGCAGAAATAAATAGGTTCTTGATTAACAAGAGTGTTAAAAGGCACTGGTGGAGAAGCAAGTGGATTCAAGGCCTTGGCCTGAGGATCCAAACAGCCTAATCCTGCTCCCCAGTTCATACATATGTTTGGTCTGATCTAAAAGACCTAGCTCTCCACACGTAGTTGACTACCCTCTGCCTAGCTGAACATGCCATTCCACACAATGGCAAAACTGGGAATTATGGGAATTAGTTCCACAGTGAGGGTGAAGCTTTGGCAGTGGGGGCAATTTCCAATGGTCCAAGAGGCATTTTGATACAAGCGTGTATTGCATATTGGTACGATACCATGTAAAAATGGTAGATAAGTGAGTGATGCCACTGATGTCTACACAGCTCCAGTCAGTAGGAAGATTGTGCAGCTGCTCCTGAAGAATTATCTCGTATGGGAATGTAAAGGTCAACTTGCATGCGACTGCTTTGAGTACAGTGGGATTAGGGTTTAGGGAGGGAAGGGGTGGGTTTTATAAGCACGCAACGTTCCCTTTTTTTCTGGCTATTTGATGTGGTCTGCAGTAGTGTCTTTCAGCACTACTGATTAGGTAGGATGTGCATTGACAATGAACCCACCCATTGATACCTTAACATTGCAATTAGACTCTATTGCCAGCAAAAAAAAGATTCATGGACAGCCAGGAGCTACACCAGATTTAGTCTAGAATAACATTTGAAGAGTGCATATGCAGGATGTATATATAACATATATAAAAACAAGTGATTTATAACTGGCAAATTTGAAATCCATGTCAAGTTGAGCATGAAATATGTCAAATATTAAAAATTCATTAAGGGCTGCTGTGCAAACAAATTTTCAGGGTGTATCATCTGTTGTTCTAGGTACGTAGTAGCCCATTAACATTTTGTGGCTATTGGGAAAAGGAGTAGCCCTTTGAGATTGTTAAAAGGCTTTTTTTATAGACTCACCAGGTCAGAATCTAAAAGTACAAATTATTCAGACTGATATGCTAGATGCATATCAATATGATACAGTCCCAGTTTCTTTCTTAGGCCATTAGTGGTAGGAATTAGGCTGTGCAGCACATCTATCCTTTGTTCTCCAGTGAATCACAGAATCAAACAACACTGAAGATCCATTGTGTCTGTGCCAGCTCTTTGGAACTGCTATCCAATTAGTCCCACTCTCCTGCTCTTTCCCCACAGTCCTGCCAATGTGTATAAGCAGAATTTGTATTCAACCACCTTTCAGTGAATTCTAGATTATATAACTCTCCAAGTGAAACAGCATAGTTACAAAATTTTGTTAGAAAGTATGTTATATATTGACACTTAAGTCTGCGGAGATGCTTTCTCACATTTACTATATCAAAGCTCTCAATTTTGTGCACATCTATTAAATCTCATATTTAGATTTACTCTGCTGTAAGAGCAAATTCAATATCTCCAGGCCCCTCATCACCGGGACAATTCGAATAAGCTCCTCTTCACTGTCTCAGGCCATGTTCCCTAAATCATGGTGCCCATTAGAGTTTCTAAGTCATGGGTCTGTCTATTGCACTGGTTGATGTCCCCTGCAGCCTGCTATGTTCCCAGTAACTGTTTACTGTATTTTTAAAAAATTCATTTGTGGGGTGTGAGGGTTGCTGGCTGGGTCAGCATTTGTTGCACATCTCTAGTTGCCCTTGAGAAAGTGGTGGTGAGCTGCCTTCTTGAACTGCTGCAGCCACATGCTGCACGTTGAACTGCCTTTTTGAACTGCTGCAGTCCACATGTGGTAGGTTGACCATAATACCCTTAGGGAGAGTATTCCAGAAGTTTGACCCAGCAGTGAAGAAACAGCAATATATTTCCAAGTCAGGATAGTGAGTGACTTGGAGGGGAACTTAAAGTTGGTGGTGCTCCCGTGTTGTCCAAGGTGGAAGTAGTCATGGGCTTGGAAGGTTATTTCTAAGGACCTAAGGCAAATTTCTACAATGCATTTTGTAGATTGTATACACTGATGCTACTGAGCATCAGTGGTGGAGGGAGTGGATGTGGTACCAATCAAGCAAGCTGCTTTATCCTGGATGATGCCAAGTTTTTGAGTTTTGTTGGAGCTGCACCCACCCAAGCAAGTAGGGAGTATTCCATCACACTCCTGACTTGGAGTCATACAACAGAAACAGGACTTTGGCCCAAATGGTCCATGCCAACCAGGTTTCCCTTAACTGAACTAGTCACATTTGCTGTGTCTGGCCCACATTCCTCTAAACCCTTCATATCCATGCATCTGTCCAAATGTCTTTTAAACTTTGTAATCGTGCCGACTTCTACCAAGCCTCTGGCAGCTCGTTCCATAAATGCACACCTTCTGTATGAAAACGATGCCCTTCAGGTCTCTTAAAATCTTTCCCCTCTCACCTTAAACAAAAGTCCTCTAGTTTTAGACCCCTATCCTGGGAAAAAGACCTTGTGCTAATCACCTTATCCATGCCCCTCAAAAATGGTTTATAAACCATTTTAAGATTACCCCTCAGCCTCCTATATTCCAGGGAAAAGAAGTCCCAGACTATCCAGCCATTCCTCATAACTCAAGCCTTCCAGTCTCAGTATCATCCTTGTAAATCTTTTTTGCACTTTCTTCCAGTTTAATAACCTCGCACCTATAGGAGGGCAACCAGAATTGTACGCAGTACTCCAAGTATGGCTTTACCAATGTCTGGTACAGCCGTAACATGATGTCCCAACTCTTGTGCTCAATGCTCTGACCAATGAAGGCAAGCGTGCCAAATGCCATTTTCATCACCCTATCACCCCGGCCTGGGTAGCATCTACCTTCCCAGTAAACACAGATGCATAGTATTTACTTAACCATTCTACCCAGCCACTTCATGATTTTGAAAATGTCTTAATTCAATCCTCATAACTGAAGATCTCATGCCTGGAACCATTCTTATGAATTTCTTTTGGATGCTCTCTAATGCATTCAAATCCTTCCAATAGTGTGGCACCCTGAATGGTATGGTTGCCCAGCTGATACCATGCTGCCTGCCTCCATATGCCATTCCCTTTTTGGTCCCTAATTTATCCTACTCCTCCTCTCACACATTTACATTCCTGTAGAAGACTTTGGAATGCTCTTTTATACACTTTTCCTTCTTTATTTTCATTTCTATCTCCTTTGTCATCCAAGGAACTCTGAATTTGTTCAATTACCACCCCCACTTTCCTGGGAATGTACTGCCTGTATCCAAGCTACCTTCTCTTTGAGGGCAGCCCATTGTTCAGTTACAGATTCCCCCCAACCAACCTTTTGCTCCAGTCAATCCTGCCCTGCTCAATCCTGCTCTGCTCTATTCTTGCCCCATGGAAGTCAGCTCTCTGCCTATTGATTTTTCTTACTCTGGTTTGACCAATGTCATTTTCCACCATCATCCTAAACCTTGATACAATGATCGTTATCTCCTAAAATGTTGTCCCCACTGACAATTGATCCACTTGGCCCACCTCATTTCCAAGAACCAGGTTCAACAGCGCATCCTTTCTGGTTAGACTGGACACACTGCTAGGAAATTCTCCTGACTATAGCCTAGGAAAACTTGCCCCTCATTGCCCCTTAGACTACTGGTATCCCAGTGTATATTAGGGTAATTAGAGTTTCCCCATTAGGACTCCTCTTATAATGCCGGCACCTCTAACTTCCTGCAGAATTGCTCCTCTACTTCTTTCTCACTAGGTGAGTGGTCTATAAACTACTCCGGCAAATGTAATTGCACACGTTTGGTTCCTTAGTGCTGGCCAAATTGATTCTGTTCTCGAACCAACTATCCTGTCTCTAGGACTGCAATGCCCTCCTTGACCAATACTGCTAACCTTCCTCCATTCCGTCCTTTGATACCTTTTCTGAGCACTTAGTACCCAGAAATATTTTGCCCTTCTTTAAGCCAGGCCTCCTATCATCATCATCTCACTTCCACATGGCAATCTGCACCTGTAAATCCCCAACCCATTTATTATACTGTATACTTATTTTTAAGTTTTAAAGGATGCTTTAAATACTTTGTGGCTAACTGTGTCAACAATTAAATGTAAATTTAACTGATAAAGAAACTGCTAATTCAACAACATTGCAAGAACATATGGAAAAGGGGTGAAAACAAGTCCTGTCACAACTTCCTTCAATTTGAACAAAAATAAATCTCAAAATTAATTTGTTCCTTTCTCATTTGTTTATTATTCTCAATTTGAATCACAGCATCAATACATGGATAATTTTGTACTGAAGGCCACAAAGCTAAGAGTGAAAACAGGCAAATCACTCCTTGCCTTTTTAGCTTCAGAGCAGACTCAATAGTAAAAGAACATCTTATTATACATTTGAAAAGGAAATATTTGCAAGCCTTTTGGGAGAAAGGTGAATGGGAGAGTGAGAATTATGTAACCATCTCAAAGAATGTAATATAAGCAAGCGCAATCTGGACTTTGCTTGGTTATGTACATTGTGGAGATACCATCATGCCACAGTGTGAAGGACCTCAGTTCAATCTTCAACCAGAATATTGTTTAGACGCTCAAGGCTAAACATCTCATGTATTGATTTGACATGAAATGCAAGTTATTTTATAATGTGGAAAAATAGCATTAACTTCACACAGCTGATAAGACACTCAAATCATGTTACAGGATTAGCAAAACCACTTGAGGAATGGGAACCCATTTGTTAAATTATAGAAAATCTATTGTAATTCCACACTCAGGCCTCAGAGTCAAAAGTGTGTTCAACTCAATTTGCATCACTCAAATTGGAATAATACTGTTTGTTAATGACTGTTTTGCTCTATGAAAATGTTGTCTTTTAGTAAGAGATATTCAGCTATGGCCAACATATCACTACTTGAAGAGCAGTTACTGTCCGTCCTTTGGCCTGGCCACCATTCCTCTTTTAACTAATATTAAAATGTCCACATCTCATTGTTATTTGAAAGATTTTGCTATGAGTGAAGTAGTTACTACATCAATGAAGTAATTCTACAGCTCCGCAGCATCTAGGATATCCATGGATAAAATACAATATGCAAAGGTTTTAAAAAAAAAAAAATTGATATATGCCATCTTTCTAATCGTGACCCCTGCCTTTTTAAGTTTAAAACTATTTGTGCAATTTAAATTTGCAAAATTACTATGCGGAGGCAGAAAAGAACAGGAGGATGAGTGTGCATATATGGTCAGGTTTATCAAGAAAGACATGCTGCAGCAAAAAAGCCAGATAAACAAAATTTTGCTCTGTAGCATTCAGACTATGCTCCAACAAAATGATCACTGCACACAGCTTGTGCAATGCGTTCTTGCAGTCAATGCAAGAAGTTTTTATCTGCACAAAGCCAGAACAGTCTACATTTGCTGATCAAATCAATATCACCACCTTGTGGCTGAAGGTAACTTAACAGCCATCCTATCCCTTTCATTGCATCAATTGTGAAATTGTTCATTTTTGTTTTGCAAAAGATAGTCCAAATTTAAAGAGAAAAATCGAGGGTGAATAATGCAAGGCTTTCCCCCCCACCCCATAGGTTACAAGGGAGATCCTTGACTCTACAGCTGCTACCAGAAACCTGAAAAACACAGAATTCTCTCCAGCACTTGAAGGAAATTAGACACCAAAATGGCACTTTTCAAGCCAGCACAGACCACTTTCATGTAGGATAGGCTGATTGCTTTTTTTGTCAAGGATGCTGCACGGCACAAGTGATTAAACAGGTTAATAGAGCAGGTACACAAAGCAGTCAATCATCCCAGCTATTGGACAAAGGGAGGCAGTTGATCTGGGAACATTGAGAACAATTTCTGAATTTAATGATGATTGTTAAGCAGTGATTCATTCAGCATGAGAAAAATAATAAGAGGATTTCAAATCTCTGCTACATATCACAACTTCAGCCTGTACCAAGTCAGCTTTACAGTATAATGATCTTCGAAATCAATGATACCCAAACATTCTACAGTACCACCCTTGCAGCCTTCCCTATTCGTTACAAATCACCAGATGACAAGCCGTCTGACATGAACGGATACTCACTGAACATTTCTGGGTTTTGACCAAGCCATATCTCGAGTCTCTTTCAATCCCAGACGCAGGCCATTTACGGCACCAATAGCAGCACCTAATGAAACAGAAAAAAAGCTATAAACTACCACAAACAGGCAACTTCCAGGTCCATAATCAACAAATGTCAAATTCTGTTTTCCAGAAAAAGGTTTCAGAGCTGGTATCAAATGCAAATCAAATTATCTAAACCCAAAGTGAGCTACTTGGATATGTGACATCCTTACAGCAGCAAACATACTGTATTCCCAGGTCAGTTAAAACTGGATCAGATTCAGTGAACGGAAACTACTACCAGATCAGTAAACATCCAACTACACAACAAGGGATCTGTTTGTGAGCCTACAAATGAGTAAAGTATCAGAAGCTATCCCGAAATAGATCATTACTGTCTGGGTTGAGGTTAAAACATTTACGATCAAATCAGAAAATTAGGATTTTCCTCCCCTTTTCAAAGAACTTCCATCTGTTCTTAACAATGCAGGTCACTTCCTAACTTCCACCTAGAACTGCAAATACTCCCTCCCACTTTCCTTTCCTGCCAAAACTTCTATTAGGCAGGAGTGGTAGCAAAATACGCATCTGCACAGGTAGTGACTTTGTTTTCCTAGGAAGGTAACAAGATCTGGTGAGACAGTACAAAAGGTAAAGTCAGCAGATTCCATGCACTCGAGGTGAGGATAATGCAGGCTCAAGTTCTCAACACTCTCCTCTGAGACACTCAATGTATGCTAAATTTGATACAAACTCTAATTCACAAATCTTTAAAAAACTGATTCTCATGCCTACATCATCCAATTTATTCATCTACGGTGTCTCATTTAATCAAACCTACAGACAGGATTCAGCCCTGTATTGGTTGCTAAGTCTACTAGAGCTCTTAATTTGTGGCTTATTCAGTATCTATGACTGATCTAACAAAACTGCCAGGCATACCAGTCATACAGCAACCACCAATCGTAAAAAAAGCCAGCTCGAATCTTCCTCGAGTCTTATTAGCTCCAGTTGGTAATATAAACTCCTCAGTGTCCTGAAACATAACAAGGCAAAGGTGAGAATTCATATCTTATAATGAAATTTGATTTTAAAATCTGGGAATTTTATGCACTTAAGATACTAAAAGCACAGTGAATATATCTGCTGACAACGGAAAAATAGGACAATTAGTGACAGAGATGTGAAAACGCATTTACGAAATGATTTGTATTGGTTTTCACCATATGCAAATACATAGCAAAGGAGACTGAATACTGGTAAAAATAAGTATTACCCATTGTTCGCGATAAAAACGATGATACAAACTTTGGACAAAAGCATGATGTGTCTTGAAATCAGCTGCGATAGCAGATGTCAAAGCAACTTGAATAAGGTAATGGAGTGCTGTTACACAGAGAAAGAGTAAGTATACAGAAGTTGTGTTAAGTACACCAAGGCTCTACAATATATTGGCAAGATCATATTTTTGTTAGCAGTCTAGGCATCTCTTGTTGAACAGTGTGCCCAGCCACTACTCTCAGCACCAACTATCAGACATCTCGTCCTATCTGCCTCGGGACCATTACGTTACCACTGAACATGGTTCCAGGACCGAGACTGACCTCATCTACTGTGGAGATTTCCTCTTCAAAGCTTTCCACCTTACTGCCCCCAATCCCACACAGCCTGCTTTTCTTCTTCCCAAAATAAACAGACAGGACTACCCTGGAAGACCCATTGTTTCAGCCTGCTCCTGCCCTACTGCAATTATTTTTTCCTATCTTCATTTTTATTCTTTCATTGCCCAATCCCCTCCTACTTAAATTAGTGATTCTTCTGAGCAGGGAATGGGAGACAGAAACTTAATGATTGATTATGAAAGTAGAGGAAACAGACATTAAGAAATGTTTTGCAGAAAAAAATTGGCTGTATTAAAAAGGTATACAAGTTACTAGAAGAAGTATACTGAATGAAGTCGATTAACTGTGAGTATGATATCATTGCTTTATCAGAGACTTGGCTTAAAGGATACAAGGACAGCAACGCAACATCCCTGGCTGTTTTCAGACAGGATCACAAAAGGAATAAACAAGGCTGGTTGTGTAGCATTATTGGGTAAAATATCAGAGCTGTGAGGGTGGATGACATAGAATAAATTTAAAAAAAAAAAGAGGCAGCCACTCTGTTTAGTGTGTACTATGGACCCTGAAACAGTGGGAGAACTTCAACTTACAAAAATATCGAAAGGATACACTACGAAAGGCACAAAATTCTTGAACTGCATTCACAATAATTTTTGTTAGCCAGCACATAAGCCCAATGAAACAGGGTGCAATTCTAGAATTTGTCTTGGGAAATAAAGCTGGGCAGGTGAATGAAGTAGCAGTGAGTGATCATTTTGGAGATAGTGATCATAATATAGCTAGATTTGGCATCATTGGAAGGGGTCAAAGATAGAATGTCAATCAAAGTTCGAAATGGGGGTTGGGGGGCAAGCTTTTAGGTTGACAGATGAGGTAGCAAAAGAAGACTAGTCATAGCTATTTCAAACAAAGTCAGTGGTAAACCTGTGAAACACATTCAAAACATGATTCTACAGGCAACGTTGGCATGTCCCCGAAAGAAAAAGGGTGGTAATGTTAAACCTGTAGAGTTCCCTGTTTATCCAGAAACACAGAGGGTAAGGTAAAGCAGAAAAAATCTTAAACAAAGTAATACTTTAACAGACGTAGAGCCTAGAGCCACGTTTGAGTGAAAGAGGAAATTTGCTTAGCCAGTAAAACCAAAGAAAATCCAAAGATGTTTTATCAGTACTTTAAGAGCAAGAGGTTGACTAGCAAAAAGATTGGGTCAATCAGAGACATACATATGTAACTTGAGTTTGTGTGCAGAAGATTGGCAAGGTTCTAAATGAGTATTTTGTCCCAGTCTTCATAAAGGAGAAGGATGATGCAGACGTTCCTGCTATAAAAAGGGAGAAACGTGAACTATTAGATAAAAGAAGCATAATCAAAGAAGTATTGGAGGGAGTGACCTCTTTGAAGTTTTATAAGTCACCAGGGCCGCGTGTATTGTACCCTAGGCTGTTAAAGGAGTCAGGGAGGAAAATAGCAGATTCAAAGGATAAGTTTCCAATCTCACCAAATACAGGCCAGGTACCTAAAGATGGGAGGTTTCCAAACGTTATTTCCTTATTCAAAAAGAGTGGGAGGGATAGGCCAAATAATTCTAGGCATGTCACTCTGACTGCTGTGGTAGGACAATTACTACATTCAATATTGAGCAAAAGAATTAGCAAGTCCTTGGACAGGCACGGATTAATCAGAGATAGTCAGCATGGTATTGTTGTGGGAAAATTGTATCTTACTAACTTAATTGAATTTGAGGCAGTAACTTGACTGATAAAAGTAATGCTGTGGAATTTGTCTTTACAGACTTTAGTAAAGCACTTGGCAACAAATCACAGGCAGGGGAATGTGGTGGGTTGGATCCAAAGTTGGCTCAGTGACAGGAAACAAAGGGTAATAGTTGATGAACATTTTTGCGAATGGAAAGCAGCTTCCAGTGGTATTACACAGGGCTCAGTTTGGGTCCCTTAGACTTAAATGTTGGAGGCATGATTGGAAACTTGCAGAGGTCACAAAAATTGGCTAGGTAGTTGATAGCAAAGAAGACAGCTGTTGACTGCAGAAAGATATCAATGGCTTGACTGGTGAACAGAAAAATGGCAAATGAAATTCAATCCAAGAAGTGGGAGATTATGCATTTGTAAAGAGCAAACAAAACATGAGAATACACAATAACAGCAGGCTACGGAGAGGGTTAGAAGAAGTGATAGCCCCCAAAGAGTGCATGTCTTGAGGTCCTTGAAGATGATAGGACAGGTAGATAAGGTGGTAAAGTAGGTGACAGGAGGGGATGCTTTCCTTCAATGAGCAAGGTACTGAATGCAACGGCAAGAGCAGGAATGTAACACTGCAACTATATAGGTCAGTGGTTACGACACAGCTGGAGGTCGTGTAAAGTTTTGGTCACCACACTACGGGAAGGACAGAATAGCTCGAGGGCATACAAGAATGTTTCGGGGATTGAAAATTGCAGGTATGTGAAAAGACTGGACAGACTAAGGTTGTTTCTCTTAGAAAAGGAAGAAAAGGTTTAATTGAGAAGTACAAAATATTGAGGGCCTTGGGATGGAGTGGAAGGAAAGACTCGTTCTTCCCAGTGGAGACATCAATTACCATGGAGCAAAGATTTAGGGGTGATTGGTAGGAAGATTATGGATGACATGAGGAAAAGCATTTTTAATCAAAGGATGGTGGGTTATCTGGAATTCGCTGCCCGGTTTGTTGGTGGAAGTAGAAATCTTCAACTCATTTAAAAGGAATCTGGATCTGCACCTGAAGTAGTGTATTGTGCAAGGCCCCAGATCAAATGCTGGTGAATAGGATTAGAATGGGTGGCTGATTTATTCAGGTGGTGCAGATATGATGAGCTGAACGGTCTCTTTCCATGCTGTAACTTTTCTATGGTTCAAAAGTATTGAGCTTACTTAAAATATAATTAGACGCCATGCTGTGAATGTTAGTGTATCATAGGGATGAACGGTAGGTAGCTGAGTCATAATTTCTCATCTCTTTTCAACCCAAAGACTGACAGATAGCCATCAGTTGGTGTTCTGATTTTCTGGCTCAAGGTAGCATAGAATGTCTTACTATAATAAGCACTCACAAGACAGCGAACCCAATAAAAACAGGCAGCTGCAAACCATGCGCTCTTACCGACAGTCATAAACAACTCATCATAACATACTGATTCCCGCTTGGAACCGTAAACACCTGGAAATTGCTTACATCAGACAACCCTCAATAAAGGAAATTTATTTAAAACACTAAACATTTTTTGAAATGTATTTTTTCATGGATTCTGGGAATCAATGGCAATGTCAGCATTTGTTGCCCATCCCTAATTGCCCTTTGGATTGAGTAGTTTACTAGGCCATTTCAGAGGGCAATTAAAAGTCAACAACATTGCCAAGGTTCTGGGGGTGTGGAATCACATGTAGGCCATATTAGGCAAGGACAGCAGATTTCTTTCCCTGAAGGAAATTAGTGAACCAAACAGTAAGTGAATTAACTACTGCAGGTTCTAAACCAGTATCCCCATAGCATGTGCCTGGGCCACTGCTAGCCCAGTGACATCGCTGCTATTTCTGGCTGTCTTGAGGCAGCAGTGGGAGGGGAAAATAAACACTGCTTTAGGTAATGGAAATATTTCTTACACAATGGCAAAGAAACATTTCTCTCTTTGGAACTGGATGCCCAAGAAGTTTTACCACAGAGGTAGGGGTAGGTACTACAGAAAGCACCATCTGTACCAACTGCCAATGTTGCAGATTCAAACATCAGAAGTTCTTTCTCCACTCAATGAAAGGATGACAATGAACTAGGAAATCCAACCAAGACGACAGGGGGGGCTTTCCATGTTTAGAGTAAATCCCAGATGAGATCTGAAAACATAGGAATGCTGATGGATATATCGTCAATTGGTGGATATTTGGCTTGTCCTTCCATTTTCCCATCTGCCCCCATAACCCTCAACTTCTTTGTAGATCAGAAATCTGAATATATTCAAGGTTGAGTGGAACAATGACAAGACAATCTCTGCAACCCATGAATCAATCCATTGGATCTTTACTGAACTTCTTCCAATGCAAATATATTCCTTCTTAAATAAGTAAACCCAAACTCAACACATTGCTCTGGATAACAAGGTGTAGAGCCGGATGAATACAGCAGGCCAAGCAGCATCAGAGGAACAGGAAAGCTGACGTTTCGGGTCTGGACCCTTCTTCAGAAATGGAGTCTCACCAATGCATAGCTGCAGCATGCCAAGCTTTTATGATTTATACACTGCAGTATTCTGCAGTCTCACCATTTAAAATTCTTTTTTGCTTTTCTTCTTAACAAAGTGGACAACCTTGTATTTTCTCACATCATACTACATCTCAATTTTTGCTCACTCATTTAACCGATATCTTTTCAGAAACTGTGTTCTCCTCAAAACTTGCTTTCCCATCTATCACACTGTCATTTCTTTGGCTACCGTACCTTTGATATTTTCATCCAAGTTATTACAGATCATCAATAATTGAGGTAGAAGATCCTACGGTGCAGTGGTAATATCCCTGCATCTCAACCATGAGCTCCTGGTTGAAGATCCATTCTGGGCCTTAACAGCCTAGAGAAATGCATTCATAAGAGCCAAAAAAGGTTATCAACTTGTAAACTCTTCTAACAAATGACCATGGCAGGTGGCTACAGCAAGAGAAACTGTTAGTCAACTATGTAATCGAAAGTAATTGAAGGCTGTATCAGCACTATTTATTTCTTTCCTTATTCATTCATGGGATGTGGGCGACACTGGCTAGGCCAGCATTTATTGCCCATCCCAGAAGGCAGTTATGAGTCAACCACTTTACTGTGGGTCTGGAGTCACATGTAGGCCAGACCAGGTAAGGATGGCAGTTTCCTTTCCTAAAGGACATTAGTGAACCAGATGGGATTTTCCCGACATTCAGCAATGGATTCACGGTCATCATTGGACTGTTAATTCCAGATTTCTATTGAATTCAAATTCCACCATCATACGTTACCTGGGTCTATGGATTAACAGTCCAGCGATAATACCACTAGGCCATCGTCTCCGCTCATAAGTCCAGGCATGTATATTGAGGAGTTGGTTGACTGAATGTGAATTAGATTGGTGACAACAGCATGATTTGTAATCGCCATTTCAATGGGGTGGAATTGAAAACTGCACCCTTGCCCTATCTGTGGAGGTGGCTGTAGATCGGATCTCTCTCTTCAGGCAGAGAACCCCATAAGAGGTTTTAAGGCCAAAACACAGTCCTGTAATACCACATTAGTTACAATTTCCCAACCTGAAAATGAATCAGCCATCCCAAATCCCTGTTTTCTATTTGTCATCCAAACCTGTATCCATGCTAATATAACATGCCAAACACCATCAACTCTTACCTTGTTTCATAGCATTTAATGTGGCACTTCTCAAATTCCTCTTGGAAACTGAAATGCACTACACCTGTATCCACCCTGTTAGCCATATCCTCAAAAGGATTCTAACAAGTTTGTCAAACATGACTACTCTTTCACAAAACTACACTGACAGCCTAATTGCATTGCGATTTAAGCAAATTGCTACATTTTCCTTCATAATAAAACCGAACAATTTCCGATGACAGACACAAGGCAAACTGGCCTATAGTTTCTGCTATCTGGCTCCCTCCTTTCTGAAATAAGGGAATTGTATCAGCAGTTTTCCAATCCCCTGGCACCCTTCCAGAATCTAGGAAAGTTTGGAAGAATTCAATCGATACATTCATTATCTGACACATTCAATGACCATTTTGAAAAGAAGATCAATTACAAATCAAGGACATTTGATAGGTACTCTAGTTCTTAATTTACATTTACCTTGATGTAATAATGATGCATTACAGACAGCAGAGTTTATATTATTTCTCTATTGTAAAAATTCAACAATAAAAGAAACACTAGAATCCTTTGTTGCAAATGCCTGAAATGCGTCATGTTCAAAAGGATCGCAGAGCTTCCACACAAACATAACATTCTATATGGATGGGATGACTGTGTCCTTTACCAATGTCAAGTATTGGTATATCAGAAAGCACAATTCAACTGCAAACGTAAAGATCTAAGTGTCAAATTGGTCACAGGCCACTTTAACTTAAAGCTCAACATTGGCCTGAAATTTGGAAATGCAGCACATATTCACAGCTCAACCACTTCAGCAGCATGGATTTCAGGCTGCTTATCCTTGTCAAATCCCAGGGAGTAGGTTGGAGGAGGATGATAGGAGGTCATATAATCAGGCTGCCAATGGGCTTTAAGATTGGTGCGAAATATTCTTGCGGAATCCACCCATAACGTTCAACATTTTCCCTTTTTTTGGGGGTGGAGGTGCAAGTGGAAGACAGGAAATTTTGGTGGTAGACATATAGAAGCAACCCAAGCCTGGATGCAGCAGGCACATCAATGAGGGCATTTTAACTTAGCAGAGGGAGAATACAAAGAGCTAAATACTAGTTTTAGGTGACTGCTAGGGAATTTTTTTCTTCCTTATTCTTTCATGGAGGTGGACGTCACTGCAAATGGCCACGCTCAATCGCCATTGAACGGAGTGGCTTGCTAGGCCATTTAAAAACAAAAGGATTTCTTGAATTTAGCAGAGTTCAGGCAAGACTGCCCCACAACTAAATCTGGGAGCATTGCAACATGTTTTACACTCAGAAAACAGGCTCAACATACATCAGCTTCTACTTTCCAATCCTTTCAAGTAGTCAGTTCAGACATAACACAGACCAGATGTACAAAGCAGTTCTTTTTTTGATATCTGAGCACGTAGTTCAAAGTCAGACATACAGTAAAACTCTCCAACCACCACCTGAACCAGGACATCATCCCTTATCAGTTATCCTGATATCAGAGTCATACAGCATGGAAACTGGTCCTTTCAGTAACTTGCCCGTGCCAACCAGGCTTCCCAAACTGAATTAGTCCCATTTGCCTGTGTTGACCCATATCCCTCTAAACCTTTCATATCAATGCATCTGTCCAAATGTCTTTTGGAATGTTGTAATTGTACCTGCCTTTAGCAGCTCGTTCCATATACACACATCACCTATGTGAAGCAGTTGCCCCTCACGTCCCTTTTAAATCTTTCCCTTCTGACCTTAAATCTATGCCCTCTAGTTTTGGACTCCCCACCCTAGGAAAAAGGCATTGCCTATACTTCCTATCCATGCCCCACATGATTTTATAAATCTCTATAAGGTCACACCTCAGCCACCAATGCTCCAGGGAATAAAGCCCAGCCTATTCAGCCCCTCCCTATAACTCAAAACCCTCCAGTCCTGGCAACATACTTGTAAGTCTTTTTTGCACCCTCTCAAGTTTCACAACATCTTTCCTATAGAAGGATGACCAGAATTCCATGCAGTATTCTAAAAGTGGCCTCACCAATGTCCTGTACAGTCGCAACTCCTCTACTCAACCTTCCGAGCCTCAACAATATATTACTCAATCATTACCAAAGAATTGAATTGAATGATTTGTCACTTGCATTTTACAGTGAATAATATAGTGAAATGCATCAGAGCTTCCTTAACATAAAACGATGAACAATTTGTGATCTACAAGAAATCAGATTACAGGTACCACATAAACCACTTCACATCAGACCCAGATACACTGATGGATTCAAACTCAGTTTCTAGAAGCACAAATTAGGATTGTTCAATCTCACGCTTTCATGAACCACATAGATATTTATTCAAAGATTAGGGTGAACTTTAAATGCCATCCCACGTATAAATCCTTATGTACCTCGCGATGCCAAGACTGACTGATTTTTATTAGGACTTAATGACAAATAGCATTCTGAATAATCCTTTCCCAAACCGCCACAGATTCAGAGAAGAAATAATGACAGAAACAGAATTGAGTTACCTGGCCTTTAAGAGTTGGTTTGCTGGAGCTTCACGCAGCCCTCAGTTTAAACCTACCTGCACTTCCTGAAATCACCCAAGCCTATAGGCTTAATATTGGAGAAAGAGAAAGGAGAAAGAGAAAAGAGAAAGCCACTTTACCTTCACACTAGGAGGGCAAGCTTTGATAAAGTATCAGCACAAGTCCACTTAGCAAATCACAGACATATAACATACAAGTCTAAAAAGGCATTGAACGTCAGTGCCAAATGCCACAGTGAAGCATAGACTTGTGAACCATTTTAGATCATACAGTATAGAATGACACATTACATTAAAAACATCAGAAAGTCTTTTATTTCACCCATGAAAGATTTTCAAACAGGTTCATGGAGCCCAGAATACTTCAAAGAGAAAAATATTTTCTACTTACTTGGATCAAATATCGAGGATCAAGGTTCAGATATGGAGACAACGGGCTCATTCCAGTTACTGAAAACAGCAAAGGTAAAGGTTAGCTCCAACAATATCCTTTGTCATTTTTGTATCTTACAGTACCACCCTACATATTAGTTTCTTTCTTTCACACACAGTTCGCAGTTACCCACGTTCCCACTTTAGTCAGACTGTCAACAACAGATATTTACGCAAAGGGAAGTTAGGAAACAACAGCAGTGTCACAGTTTAGAACCAATCTTTCACATTTACATGGCTGATTCAGCTAAATTTCTGGTCAATGACTCAGGATGTTGCAATTGAATATTAATGAGATTGTCTAGATTCTCTCTTGTTGAAGATGGAGAGAGAATGGGAGGAGACTCACATGAAGGTAAAAGGGAATCGTAAAGCTTCTACAGGCGTAAACGATTAGTAAGGAGGTGTAAATTTAATTTGGGACCAAAACAGGGGTTCAATGTATGGAGGCACCCAGTATGGATGAAGCAAAAATACTAATGTTGGAGATCTGAAATTAAAACAGAAATTGCAGGAGAAACTCGGCAGGTTTGGCAGCATCTGTGGAGACAGGAACACAGCTAACATGTTCAATCCAATTTAACTCTTCTTCAAAATTGAAGATGGCTGGAAAATGATGGATTGGAGGTTACTGCCAGTGACTTGGTCAATACTTATCCCACAATTAACATAATACTAAAAAGAGGATTTTTGGTTATCATGTTTTTGATTATGGGAATTATGAATATGGTTGTCACTTTTCCCACACTATAACTTCCTATAGTTCAAAAATATTTAATTGGCTGCAAAGTATTCAAGGCATCTGGTGGTAGTCTTTTTCTCTTTCTGCATACTCCTCTGCTTCAGTTGCATCAGCATCCGTTTAATGTCAATATTCCAATAACATTTTGTAATAATTTACGCTATTTTTAATGGGTGGTTCTACCTGCTGAGATGGTGCTGCTGATAATGAAAACTTTTAAACAGAAATACTCTAAAAATGGGACTTGATTTCCAATGGCAGGGTTGAGATTATTTCTTTTGGCAGCTGGTTCACTTGCAGGATTGCCCTTCGGAAGGTTAACTGTTTTTCTGCTGACTAATTCGGAATCCATGTAAATGTAAATGCAACACCCAACTGAGTCCAACCACATTTACCAATGAGGCCCAGATTCAAGTCAACGTTTCAGGTACTTACCCTTCTTCAGAAGAATGGTAATACCTGAAACATTAACTCCTCCTTTCCTCCAGATGCTGCCTGGCTTGCTGTGTTCTTCCAGTCTCCTGTTTGTCTACCTTGGATTCCAGCATCTGTAGATTTTCTTTTGTCTCTAACCAGATTCAAGTCCCGTCTACTCCAGAGGTGTGCAATAACATCTCTGAACGGGTTGGTGAGAAAATTTCCAAAAGACTGAAAGGCCGTGGGAAAGCGGGGATCCATGATCATTGACATGCTGGCTAGCCAACAGTAGGCGTGGGGGCACCGGATAGTTCAAGTTACGAGGTCCGTGCGCTGACATGTCCCGGTGTACGTCCAAACAAGGTTGGGGGGGGGGGGGGGGTGGTCGGTGGAGGTACGTTATTCCACCGATCATTTACAGGGTATCATCAGCCCCAAAATATGGTCATGGCAACTGTCTTGGAGACATCAGGAAGAGTTGGGTTCGACTGCACACAACACGATGCAATTGGAATGGCTATTTACAAGAAGCATGACATTTCACCCAGATTTTCTCTTGCCTAGGTACAGGTTATATTTGATTTAAAAAAAGGCAAGGGATGAAAAACGGGAGAATTTGAACATTAATAGGGACATCAAATGAAAATCGCAGTGTGGTTATTAAATCCTCATGTTGCGTAATAACATCTCGTGGTACTTTATCAAATCCAAATACAGTTCCCAGCGTTCCCCTTTACAATCTACTTTAGACCCTGAGAAAACTGTATAAGGGGCTGGTTATACGAATTAAGAGCATTCGGACGGAGTTAGGGGGAACTAGGCGCTGACACTAGTGAAGATACGGCCTACTGTCCCAGGCTTCGCTCTCTTACTCACAGGGGACACGGGAAAGGTCGGGCTGAGAATAATCTGGCACCGAGGAGCCAGCGCCGCCACCACCGCCGCCGCCGCTGAAAAGGCCGAACCCGGCCCGTAAACCTCCCCCGGTTCCCGAGTTGTCCATTTCCGTCCGTCTGAGGGAGATCGAGTTAGAAACGATCCGTCCGTCACCTCGGCCCACTCCAGACTCACCGACCACGGGAAACCATAGCGACCGCGCGACACTTTACAGCAGTATCGCCGCCTCACTTTACGGTCCACCCCTTCATCACGTGATAGTCACGTTGCTGCCGCCATGATGATGAGGACACGGGGCACGTGGTTCTTGGAAGCGAAGGGCCCAAAGGGAGAAGTTTATAATTTACCCCCCAAAAAGGGAGAAAACTGCTGTCATTCCTGTTCATTCTCTTTCGGTGGTCAGAGAATATAACCCTACGTTTTAGACTTGTACAATCACAGACCCATTCTGGTCCGGGGCAAAATTCCCAAAACCGGCGGAGTGAAGACGGAGACAACAAGGTGCAGGGCTGGATGAACACAGCAGGCCAAGCAGCATCATAGGAGCAGAGAGGCTGCCGTTTCGGGCCTAGACCCTTCATCAGAAAACGGACACTGCCCGCTGGACACTGTCTGTGTTCACCGTCTCCGGACACTGGACGCTGTCTGTGTTCACCGTCTCCGGACACTGCCCGCTGGACG
>NC_063365.1:5871533-5875276 GCF_021869965.1 Rhincodon typus | reverse complement strand
TGTGTTCACCGTCTCCGGACACTGCCCGCTGGACGCTGTCTGTGTTCCCCGTCTCCGGACACTGCCCGCTGGACGCTGTCTCTGTTCACCGTTTGTGTCTACTCTCTTCAGAAACTGCCTACTGTCCACTATCTCTGGATACTGACCACTGTCTCCGGACACTTCCCATTGTTTCTGTCCACAGTCCATACACTGTCCCGTGTCCAAAAACTGTACAGTCTCTATGGACATTGTCCCTGGACAGAGCCCACTGTCCGGACACTGCCCACTGTCTCTGGTCAGTGCCCCTATCCACTGTCTCCAAACACCGTCCTCTGCCTCCAGGCACTGTCTACTTTCTTCAGACACAGTCCAGAGTCTCCGGACATTGTCTCTGGACACTGTTCACTATGTCCACACACTTTGTCTGGTTATTGTAATTTGTCCACTATCTCTGCCTCTGACCCACTGTCTCCACCTGTGTTCCACGAAGTTTAAAATTTGGGTCGCCTTTTCAGGACAGAAATTAGGAGAATTTTCTTTTTGTCAGGAGATTATGTCACTTTGGCACTCTGCTTCAGAAGGCAATGGAGGTGGGTCATTGAATATTTTTAAGGTGGAGCTGGATAGATTCTTGTTGGGCAGGGGAATCAACGGCGATTGGGAATGGATGGGAAGGTGGAATTCAAAACACAAACAGATCAGTTTTATCTTATTAAATGACAGAGCAGGCTTGGGGGGACAAATCGTAGAATCCCCACATTGTGGAAGCAGGCCACCTGCCCCATCAAATCCACACTGAACCCTGAACAGCATCCCACCCAGACTTGAACCGCTGCATTTCTCATGGCCAATCCACCTGACCTGCACAAAATCTTTGGACTGTGAGAGGAAACCGGAGAAAACACACGCAGACGTGGGGAGGTTTTAATTGTTAAGGATAATCTGTCTCACCACCCAAATGGATCTGAGGAGGAGGTAATTGCAGTTTTCACATTGTTGGCTCAGCCTCCCATTAGGAATTGTCCAAATTCATTACAAACGCCAGAGAAAGCGCTTTAGAATTACAGCACTGAATGAGGCCATTTGGCCCATCATGTCTGTGCCTGCTCTGATAGAACAACTCAGCTACCTCCACTCCCTTGTCTTTTCCACATAGCCATGGCATTTCTTTCTCTTCAGGTAATTATGCACTTAATGAAACCCCCCAACTACTGGAGTCATACAGCACAGAAATAGACCCTTTGGTCCAACCGGTCAATGCTGACCATGTTCCCCAACTAAACTAGTTCCACTTTCCTGCGTTTGGGCCATATTCCTCGAAACCTTTCCCAATCATGAACTTATCCAAATGTCTTTTAAATGTTGTAACTGTACCTGCATCAACCACTTTCTCTGGCAGTTCATTCCACACATGAGCCATTCCCTGTGTAAAAAAGTTGCCCCTCATGTCCTTTTTAAATCTTTCTCCTCCCACCCTAAAAATATGCCCCCTGGTTTTGAACTGTGCCAACCTAGGGAAAAGACCCTTGTCATTCACCTTATCTATGCCCCTCTTGATTTTATAAAGGTCACCCCTAACTTCCAGTGAAAAAAGATCCCAGCCTTTCCAGTCTATTTTTATATCTCAAACTCTCCATTCACGGTAACATCTTGGTAAATCTTTTCTGAACCCTCTCCAGTTTAATAATATCTCTTCTATAACAGGGCGACCAGAACTGCACACAATACTTTGGAAGAGGCCTCACCAACATCCTGTACAACCTCAACATGATGTCCCAACACCTATACTCAAAGGTCTGAGCAATGAAGGCAAGTGTGCTAAATGTCTTCTCAACCACTACCATACAAGGGCAGTAGATATCAATACCTGCAAGTCCCTCTCCACACCACTCACCATCCTAACTTGGACATACATTGCTGTGCCTTCAATGTCAAAATCCAGGAACTGCCTCCTTATCGGATTGTAAGTGTACCTAAACAAAAATGGATTACAGTGGTTCAAGAAGGCAGCTCATTAACACCTTCTCTAGGGCAATTAGGGATGGACAATAAATAGCTCAGCTTGTATCACATCCCATCAACACTTGAGGCAGCACATTCCACATAAAACACTCCCTATATAAAAATATCTCCTCCTTTCATTCTTTTGCCAATCATTTCAAATCACTGACTTCTGGGTCTTGACCCTTCCACCAATGGGAACAGTTTCTCTCTAACTACTTTGTCAAATCACTAAAGATTCTATCAAATCTCCTCCTGACCTTCTCAAGAGAGAACAGCCCCATCTTTGCCAACCAATCCCTGGAACTGAAGTCACTGATTTTTGGAGGCCGTAAGTATTCCCCGTCTAAAACCTGAAGTGCAGTGCTCAGAAATGGACATAATTACCCTGTTAAGGTATAACCAATGTTTTGTAAAGTTACACCATAACTCAATGCCTCTTTTTAAAAAATTTGTTCATAGGATGTATGTGCTGGCCAACATTTATTGCCCATCCTGAGTTGTTGTGCAGAGGCACAGACTGGTAAGAATATTTTTTTTAAAAACAACAGTGGTTAGGCCAGATTTTTTTAAATTATTGAATTCAAATTTCACCATCAGCCTTGGTGAGATTTGAACCTACATTCCCACAACACTAGAGTGGCTTTCTGGATTACTAACTCAGTGATATTACCACTATGCCACCCGTCTGGGCACTATCCCTGGACATTGTTCCCTCTCTGTCTCTGTGGACACCGCCTATGGACATTGTACATCTCTCTTTCTCGGATGCTGTGTCTAGACATTGTACCCGCGTGCTCTGGATAATGTCTTTAGACATTACACATTTCGCTCTGCACACTCTTTGAACATTGTTCCATCTCTCTGGATGCGATCTCTGGACGTTGTGCCCTCTATCTCTGGACACTATTGCTGGACATTGAAGAATTTTCCATTGATTCCCACTGACACCAGTTTTGCTGTGCACCTTGATGCCACAGTCAGTCAAATGCTGCCTTGATGAGTTGTTCGTTTGTTAATTTATTTTTGTTTAGTTGAAAGGTGTATGCAGTAAATGTTTCTTGCATTCCCACAGTCTTGACACATTAGAAATATTTCATTGGCTGTAAATGCACTTGAGACTTCTTGAGGTTAGAAAAAGCGCTGCAAGTTATTTCTCCTTCTATCTCTCTTGTCTTCTCCTTTTTGAAAAAAATTGTGATATTCGCTTCCATTGAACATATGAATAAATACAGAGAAGTTGGTGCCACAGCAGTTTAATCAACACAAGAAGTACATTTTCTTTCAAAACTTTAATTTTTATAGTAACCAAAACAGTACAACACTCCTTGTTTGCCTAAACTAGTTTCTGAACTGATGGTGCAGACAGGCTTTACTTTAGTCAAAGAAATAATCCCGTATCCTTGTTTTCTCGATCCAGGGGATGTAGGCAGTGGTTCTGGTAAACACACTTGGCTTGTTCTCAACTGTGCAACCAATAGGTCCGAAACTGACCACCCCATGGACTTCCCACTTGTGCGAGTCAAGCTGACAGAGAAGAGGACCACCAGAATCCCCCTGAAAGATAACATGCACTGAATCTCATCAATGCACCATTAGATACTGTAGTTCCCAGTGACACTTCCTTAAACAGTGAGTCACCATGACACCATTAAACACAGTGATTCCCAGTGACACACTGTTAAACAGTGAGTCCCAGTGACACTATTAAACACAGTGAGTCCCAGTGACACACCGTTAAACAGTGAGTCCCAGTGACA
>NC_063365.1:5861129-5871523 GCF_021869965.1 Rhincodon typus | reverse complement strand
TGAGTCCCAGTGACACACCGTTAAACAGTGAGTCCCAGTGACACACCTAGACAGTGAGTCCCAGTGACACACCTAGACAGTGAGTCCCAGTGACACACCGTTAAACAGTGAGTCCCAGTGATGCACCATGTAACAATGATATCCAACGACACACCATTGTGAATAAACATATTAAATGATTTTTCAATCCCATGATGTGCTGAATCTACCCATGTGTTCTATGTCTCCTCCAAAGCTAATCAATCAGTAGATTCAAGAGATGCTTCCCGGACTCAGCAGTTTCTGTTGAGAAACTGACTCAGCTATCAGATGGAATCTGGAATGTTACCCCTCAGGTGAAACTGACGAACTAATACTCAAGTTGTCCCTGACACTTAGAGATGTGAAATGGCGAGGGGGGCAATGCTAAAATCTAATCTATTTCCTTCCAGTTACCTGGCAAGCAGCAGATGGTCCCTCTGTATCTTTGTAACCAGCACAGATCATTGTGTTCCTCACTCGGTCCCCCCAGAATTTCTTCATTTTGCAAGTTTGGTGATCAATGATTGGCAGCCTGGCTTGATTTAGGACTTCAGATAATATGACGTTTTCCTTTCTTCCTGTTTTGTAAAAGGAAAAGGACAGAGTTCTACGTTATTTGGTTGGTCCAATCTCTTGCGCCTGCTAATGTCTGAAGTGGTTTGTTTTATCGCTCTGCACATTATTTTAGCTTAGGCCTGCTGTGGTATGAATATATATCTAACTGTAGCCTAGTTGGAGGCATTTGGGTCAGATAGTCTTGAGCTCCAGGCCCACTCCTGAAACCTCAGTGTCAATTATAGGCCAATATTCCATTGCAGTATTGAGGGAGTGCGGCTTCAATGGGGAAGCCTTCTTTTGGACAAAGTTTTCAAGTGTAGTCCCAGCTACCCCCTCACATTTACATAAAAGCTCCCATGGCACTAATTTGAAGAAAAACGGGAAATTTTCCCCACTGTGATGGCCAATGTTTGCTCCTCAATCAGCACTGTAAAATAAATTATCATTTTGTTAGCGGGAATGTGCTTTGTGCAAATTAGTTCTGGCCTGTATGACATTATTACATCACTGAACATACTTCAAGAAAACTTATATAGAAATTACTGGAAAAGCTCAGCAGGAATGGCAGCATCTGTGAAGAAAAATCAGAGTTAGTGTTTAGGGTCCAGTGACCGTTCCTTGCTCAGCTTTTCCAGCAATTTCTATTTTGTTGTCTGATTTACAGCATCCACAGTTCTTTTGATTTTTCTTCAAAAGTACTTAATTGACTGGGACGTCAGGCAGTCTTAAAGCAGCTTTAGAAAGGGCAAGCATTTTATTTTTCTTTGCAAATAACAGTAGGGTTTAAAACAGCACCACAATGTAACACAGGAAGATTTTGCTGTTTTCTTCATCATCCAGCCAGCTGGTCATATCCTGTTCTCTACATAATCACAGATCTCTTTTTTTCTTTCCCTCACCTTTCCCAGACTTTGTTCATTTGAGACATAATTCTTGTTCTGCCCAAGGGTCATCAATCTGAATAGTTAACCCCATCTTCCTCTCTCCACCGACGCCGCTTACCCTTCTAAGGTTTCAGCAGTTTCCAGTCACGGGCTCTTGGAAAGCAGGAATTAGGGGGCCACCGATGTGCCAGATGTTCAACAAGTGGTGTAGGTAACAAACATCTGTAGGTAGTTTTGAATCAACCTGTTCAGTAATGTTGTGACACACGTCTGGTGGCATGTGGGATTTGAAATCAGGTAGACTGGCTCAAAGGTAGAGATATTACCACTGTTCTACAGAACCTTATATATTTTCTACTAGATGATTAGAACCTATGTTCCCAGCGCATTAATGTGGCCTCTGGCTTATTGACCCAGTGACATTACTAGTATAACATTGTCACCCCATACTGAGCATCTATATGCAAGATCCAAATTTGAGAGTGTTAATTTCTTGTCAGTTATCATTATTAAGATTACGTGAAACATGTTCTGGATATTAATTGTCTTTGACCACAATAAATAGAGAAATAGCGCTCTTGTGGTACAGTGGTAGTGTCCCTATATCTGAGCCAGGAGACCTAGGTTCAAGATCAACCTGTGCCACAAACAAAAGCAGAAATTACTTGCGAAACTCAGCAGGTCTGGCAGCATCTGTGGGGAGAAGCAGAGTTCATGTTTCAAATCCATTTATTCTTCATCAGAATATGCTGCAGAAACATGTAATAACACCTCTGAACTGGTTGATTAGAAAATATCCACAATAAAGTGGGCACAGCTGAGATACTGGGGTTGTTGGATGAGAGCTGCAAGACTGAACAAGTCAATGAACTTCCACTATAAAGAAAAGCAGTACATTTTTATGTTTCTAATTCAGCAACTGCCTTGGATTTGATTAACACAATCATATGGGAAAGACATTCACTTATAACACAGTATACACATGGAACATTCCTTCTATATTACTTTTGATTGATGCAGAGATTTCAATTTGTTTAAAAAAAGGCAAATTTAACAATGAGATCAACATGGTCATTGTCAAACAAGGAGTGATCTGAACACAGAATATACAAATCCAGGCAAACTGTGGAATCAGTTGGGTTGGTGAATCCTAATGGCCTAGTGGGTAGATAAATGAAGATGGCAAGTTGAGATGTAGATGTGCCAGTTCTTGAGTTTCTGGTGTACACTAAGAGATCTGATCAAAGTGCTTCTGGCCCTTGTGATACTGATAATAGCCTTAATGGCTATTATCCACATCTCTTTGATGCACAGTAGGCTCACATAAGAACAAAAGATCATTGCCCCTCTTGGATATCCTGCCATTCAATGTGATCGTGACTGTTCTGATCGTAGTCTACTTTCCTGCCTAGACCTGAAATTCCTCAACTCCCTTGTGGATCCAACATCTGTCTAACGCAGCCTTGAATATGTGCCCAGAATAACCCATTTTCATACCCACTTACTCTGTACAACTTCAGACCGTTCTGTGTCCAGCAGTAGTGAATTCTATGCTTCCTATTAAAAAATTAAGAAATACAAGACTTGTGGCCCATGGAGCTTAGGCTGGTGAGTAAAGCTGAATGGTTTGAGGCTCTCACACAAGCTTTTACAATGACCTTTTTCTGCAATTAGCCATGCAACTTAAATCTGATGAGAAGCCAAGGAGTTTGGAACCTTCATAGAGTGAATGTGAATGGCCAGCTAGATAGTCAGTCCTCCTCCTATGATGCTGTGACCATGGTTCCCCTGGAGTCCAATTTTGTCCAAACTTTATGCATTGTGGTATGGTTCCTCAGCCCATCGATGGGGTGAATGAGCATTCCCCTGCAGGAGATGTCCTATTGTTTTGTTCATTTGCAAAACAATGCAAGAAGTGTTACTTTGCACAGGGAAGCAAATATTAAGGAAAACAATAATTGTCAAAGATAACATGCAGCAAATAGTTTTATTAGCTTTGGAGGACCTCAAGTTAGCAGGTGGAATGTCTAAACTATGTATAGTATTACAGAGGGATCTTCCTTCAAACAGAAGAAAGGGACCAGAAAAGACAAACAAGTGACCCAAATAAGCCTGGTTGGACCTGTCATGTTACAACGTTAGCATTCCTGTCTCCCAACTCCAAGTGGTCACCTTATCCCTGAGAATGGCAGAACAAACCACAGACAGATGACAATTTAGACCAATTCAGGGGAGACGAATTCAATGAAATTCCCCTCAAAAACCATCAACCAGTTCCTGGAGACCATGGTAACTGGACCATAAAGAACAGAATGAAATCATAGATTGGTTGCAGCATGGAAGGAAGCCATTTGTGCTATTGTGCCTGTGCTATCTCCCTGTAAAAGCGAATCAGTGAGTTCCATTGCCCTGCCTTTCAACTAGTCCTGCACTTCTTTCTTCTCCTCTGATAATAGAGTCACATAGTCTCAGAGCATGGAAACAGACCCTTTGGTCCAACTAGTCCTTGTAGCCATAACCTTAAATTAAACTAAACTAATCCCACCTGCCTGTGCTTGGCCCATATCCCTTTAAACATTTCCTATTCAAGTACTTATCTAAATGTCTTTAACAATCTAATTTCCTTTTGGAAACCAGAACACCTCCATGGATTGGATTTGAACCGATGTTCAAGGGTAATAAAGGGTGTTACATCACTAACTTCCATTTAATCCTGCTTTCTTAAGTTGTTCCCTTACCTCTGGTAGCACCCCAGCCTGTGGCCCAGCATAAATGCCCAGGACGCAGTTGGCTGGCAGTCTCAGGTATGCAGGCATATCGGACATAATTGTTCTGTGGAATGTCCACTGCTGCTCTGACCAAAGCAATATCATTGTAAATTTCATTGAGGAGTGAGTAGTGATAGCGTTCATGTCTGTAGATTCTTCTCACGCGGTAGATCTTCTCTGTCCATTCAGTGCGGTTCAGGTTGTGCTTACCGAGGACAATACGCCAAATCCCAGCATCTCCTGCTCTGCCTCTAGAAAGGTTATTGGGTTAAGGTTAGAGAAGTGGTTTATTTTCAGCGTTGTTGAATTACAGTGTAATGTAAACACAAACAAGATGAACTGATGCTCTGTTCTGTTACACTTTAGCATTGATCTTTTAAGGTAATGTAATAACTGACATGGTGTCCTACCCAACATCCCCAAATCTAATACTACCAGCCCCTACCCCCTCAAAAAAAGGTGTGAGGCACTGAAATTGAAAGGACCACACAAACCTCATACTATGGCACTGAACCTGTGGGAGTACTTTGACTGGGTATCCCAGTCATATCCCAAATGGCATCCATTCTGAAGCAATTGTGGCACTATTCAGGGATGGAACATCTGGCACATGTCATCATGTCGCAGAGGAATTAATGCCTGTTATCTCATCACCACATCTTCTCCAACTGTGCCCCCCAAAGCATGAAATCCATGGTTCTTCTGCCCTTTTTGCAAAGGGGCCAATAACATTTATATTTGACTACCAGGAGTCCACGAGTCTACTCTGGCCTGGACCAAGTGGAGCTCAGGTCCAGTGATGAACTGGGGTCAGTATTAGGATCACTGCTTTTCTTAATCTTCATTAATGACCTAGACTCAGGTGCATTGGGCACAATTTCAAACTTTGCTGATGACACAGAACTTGGAAGTATTGTCAGCTCTGAGGAGGATAGTGATGGTCATCCGTGGCTGTTTGTACTAAGTAAAGAATCGACTGTACTCAACCAGCCTGTGCTTGTAAATTCCAAATCAAATCAGATACTGCTAGATGTGATTCTGCAAATAGGCAGCACATGCTGAATAATCCTGACTGCACTAACAATCCCTCCAAGAGACTCAATCTTGGACTTAATATGGCAACCTACACTTAGCCAAAAAACCATAAGATTCAGTCCATTGTGCCTCACGCTTTTGCTCACTTACTTTTGAAAGCAATGTGCTGCCGTCAGGACCCAGTGTTTGTGAATGAGAGTCCCACCACAAACATGTTTGTAGGACCTACTCCCCCTGGAACGCACCTAGCAGCAAGAGAAGACGACAAGTTAATCTGAAGTCTTATGGATAACAGTAAGTTATCTTTTTTTATTCACAGGATGAGGGCATCGCTGGCTAGGGCAGCATTTATTGCCCATCTCAGAGGGTAGTTAAGAGTCAACCACATTGTTGTGGGTATGGTGTCCAACGTAGTCCAAACCAAGTAATGATGGCAGTTTCCTTCCCTAAAGGACATTAATGAACTAGATGGATTTTCCCCAACAATCGGCAATGGATTCATGGTCATCATTAGATTCCAGAATTCCAGATTCTAATTGAATTCAAATTCCACCATCTGCCATGGCAATATTCACATCCAAGTCTCCAGAACATTACCTGGATTAACAGTCCAACAATAAGACCACTACTCTATTGCCTCCGCTTATGATCCTCAGAGGTTTGGTTATGGGGCTCAGAGACCCCACTCCAGTTGCTCTGCACCCATTCTTCTGAGCTTAAATAGAAATTGAAAATGCTGGAGAAACTCTGTGCAGAAAGAAACAGAGTTAATGTTTTGAAGCCAATATAACTCTTCTTCTTCACTCTGAAGAAGGTTCCTATTGGACTCGAAAAGTAAACCCTCCTTTTCTCTCCTAGATAGGCAGGGTATCTCCAGCACATTCTGGTTTTTTCAAAATTTCAGATCTGCAGCTCTTTAATTTTAATACTCTGAGCTTCCCGTCACTTGTCACTTTAATTCTCCATTTTGCTCTCACTCTTCCTGTCCTCTGTCTGCTACAGAGTTCTAAAGAAGCCCTTGGAACAACTCAGCCTTCTATAGAAACCTTCTGGGCTCCAAACAGAGTTCAGTAAGTTTAGACATGGTCTCTCTCTTCCCTTTTTTATCACTGAACTGGCATTTCCTTGTTTCTTTCCTATTCTTTCATTTTACATTAATATAGCGGCTAACCCAGCCATTCACACCTCATTTGAGATACATCATCTGTCTCTTTAACCATTACTGCAAAACCTTATGTCATTTAATCTGTTCTGCCCTCTACCCTATCACAGACCTTCCCTTGTGCTCTTTCTCTGCTTTGACTTTCTCAAAACCCATGTCAGAGAACTGACACAGGACTGATAGTCTGACCATGGTGCTCTCTAATTTCAGAATATGCTCTTGTAGCAGATCCCAGACCAATACATTGTGGAGTATCAGTGCTCCCCATTCAGCTGGTTACCTGTAAAGAGACCTGCCACGGCCAGGAATGTGGACGTGCCTCACTCCCAGATATGATCCTCCCGGCTATATTCGGCAAGAACTGGGGTACACCACAGTCCTTTGGCCAGTCTGAAAACCCAATAAATACAGATGTCAGCATGGACTGCTCTCACACTCTATGTACCTGTTAGTCTAGCTGTCTTTTCTCCCATTCTCATTTCTGAGGGGTCAGGCCAGGGCTTCCATTAGGTTAGTCCATATCATTGAATCATAGAAACCCTACAGTGTGGAAACATGCCATTCAGCCCATTGAGTCCACACTGCCCTCTGAAGAGCATCCCACCCAGGCCCATGCCCTTACCCTATCCCTGTGACCCTGCATTTCCCATGGCTAATACACCTGGTCTACACATGCCTGGATACTATGGGCAGTTTAGCATGGCTAATCCAACTCACATGCACATCTATGGGCTGTGGGAGGAAACTAGAGCATCTGGAAGAAACCCACACAGACACAGGGAGAATGTGCAAACTCCACACAGGGAAAGTACTGCAGCGGTTTGCCGTTGCCTTCTGCAGGATGGCTGACAAGAAACACTCTACCTCTCACTGTCCGCCGTCAAGCATGTTTGAAAGAACTACAGGCTGACAATTGTTGCGAAGTTGTGTAGAGTGCTTGTGAATTAGAAGGCAGGAAGTTAGAATTTGTTTGTAAAACTGATGGGGGTTGGGGGAAGAATTCATAGTCCCTTTATGGGATGATGTGCTTTTATAAGCTTGGAGATTTAGACAAAAATGTCTGCAAGCAGCTGCAGATGCACAGACAATTCTGAAATGGAAACATATGTATCAATTAGCTGTGTGGTTGGAAAATTAGACTTGTTTTAATATCAAGGCAACTAGCTTGAATATCAGCCAATGAATTTAAACCAAGCACTTAGAAACTGAAAACCAATTGAGTTTAAATTTGATGATGTTGTCAACCTAAGACCAATCCTATTATAAGAAAATTGACAGATCATCAAGGGTATATAAGAAGAGGGTTTTTGAAAATCAGGGTGAGCGTGAACTGCTATTGGAAGAGTAACACTCTGGCTCTCACAGAAATCTTCAGGCTCTCTGATTAAGTACCATCTAAAAGATACCACAGCACTCTTAGCTAATATTTCGGACACCAGAATTCAATGGAGAAAGACGTTCCTGGCTGAGGATCAGCGGAGAGGGCGTGGAGCATTCCGGAAGACATATCATGACTGTATTTTTGAGAGTCTAAGTTTTAATTTACTTTTTCTTATTACTTTGGTTTGTGTAAGTGGGCCTTGCATTTATTGGAACAGCATACTATTAGAATTTTGTTTTATTTGGGAATAGTTACTAGTTAAGGGAGAATTGTTCCATTTGTTAGTAGTTCTGTTAATTTGTTAGAGTTAGATAAATAAATTGTTACTTGTTGATTATAGAGTGACTGTCAGGAGTTCATTTAAAATCCCCTTTGTAACAGATTGAGGTGAGGCGAGCTTCTGTGGGTGTTTTGGTTTTAATTATCAGAGGAGTTCAAACTACTCTCTGTAGCACAATCAATTGCATTACAAACATATCTTCCATGTCCTGGAAGTCCTAACATGGGACTCAAACCCAAACTTTCTAGCTCAGGAGTAAGGACCATAGCTATTGTGTCACAAAACCTCGGGTCAAGCTTTCTACATTGTATCTATCAGGAAAGACTGACCAGGCTGGCTCTCCTTTCTCCTGAAGAGAGAAGGTTGAGAGGTGACCTGATTGAGATATTTCAGGTTATGAAATAGTTTGATCAGAAATTTGATAGATGATTTGATCAATGTAGAAAAGATCTTTCTATTTGTGGGGATGAGACTAAAACAAGATGCGGGATGAGGGCATAAATATAAGATAGTGACCAACAATTCTAATGGGGAACTCAGGAGAACCTTCTTTACCCAGTGAGTGGTTAGACTGTGGAACGCACCATCCCAAGGTAATGCACAGATACTTTGAAGGGAAAATGATTAAGAAAGGAACAGAAGGATATGCTGGTAGATATTTTAAATCAACCTGTTCAGGCAAGTTACAATGCACATCTGGATAAGGGGGACTTGAACTCATACCTTCTGGCCTACAGATAGGGACACTACCACTGTGCTGCAAGAGCCCTAAAGAGATGATAGTATAGTGAGATGAAAAGGAATGGGAAGAAGCTTATTCAGGGTCTGAACACCAGCTGATTTCTGTACTGCAATACAATCCCTGTATTTACTTATCTAATAATTGTCTACCTATTCACCTTCAGAATAAATGCTACAGTTTTTTCTTAGGTTTTTCTTTCTAACAAGTGTGGGCCATGCTACTTGCTGATTATTGCACACGAACATCAAGGGGAACACCTCTTTTTCACCATCCCTCCTCCAGTAGCTGTTGCTTGAGGTTTCTCAACAGGAGCACAGTCGTGTCACCTATGCACCCTGACAGGGACCAATAATACCACCTTCAGCCCATTGTCAAGATGGTTCAGTGCTCTGCACCAATATGATCACCCTTTTTATTGCCCACTGACTGAAAATAAGGAACAGCACAGAATAATAGAAGTGTAATAGCATAGAGAGGCCATTCAGCCCATTGTGTCTGAACCAGCTCTGCAAATGAACATCACGACCATGTGCCAGTCTCCTGACTTATCTCCATATTCTTGCAAATTATTTCTATCCAAATAACACAACCCACCCCCTCCATGCCCACTTGAATGCCTCAATTGATCCTGCGGACACCATATTTCCAGGCTGTGCATTCCACACCCTAACAACTCGCTGTGATTAAAAATATTAATTGTCACATCACATTTATTTCTTTTGCATACTTTAAATTTGGGCCCTCCAGTTCTTGTTTCTTTTACAAGTGGGACAAGTTTCTTCCTATCCACTCTATCCAGCCTGCTCAGGATTTTTAAAACCTCTGTTGGATCTCCTCTCAGTCTTTTTCTCTTCAATGAGAACAGTCCCAACTTCTTCAATTATTCTCAAAACTGATGTTTAGAGTCATACAGCATGGAAACATACCCTCTGCAAAAATTCTTGTAAATTGCTTCTGCACTTTTCCAATTGTATCTACATCCTTCCTATAATGTGGCACCCTCAACTGTATGCAATACTCCAGCTGAGGTCTAACAATTGTCTTGTACAAGCCCAACAAGATGAGGACAGTGTATGGTTTATTTACTGCTCTTTCCACCTTCAGTGATCTGCACACAAATACACCCTGGCCTGTCTGCTCCCGCATCACCTTTGGATTTGTACCTCCTAATTTATATTGTCTTTAATGTTCTTCCCACTAAAATGCATCACCTCACAGCCCTCTGTATTGAACTTCATCTGCCCACTCCATCAACTTGTTAACGTCGTTTTGGAAATTCCACACTGTCCTCCTCATAGTTTACAATCCTCACAAGTTTTGTCCCATTTGCAAAATTTGAAATTGTCCCCTACACACCAAGATCTAGATCATTAATATTCAGGAAAAGCAAGGGTCTCAATACCAACCCTGGGAAACTCTATGACAACCATTACTCTTGCCTAAAAAATTCCATTGGCACTCTGTTTCCTATCACCCAGCTAAATTTGTATCCAGAGATAGTAGGAACTGCAGATGCTGGAGAATCTGAGATAACAAGGTGTAGAACTGGATGAACACAGCAGG
>NC_063365.1:5793067-5860729 GCF_021869965.1 Rhincodon typus | reverse complement strand
TTGCTGAAGAAAGGTCTAGGCCCGAAACATCAGCTTTCCTGCTCCTCTGATGCTGCTTGACCTGCTGTGTTCATCCAACTCTACACCTTGTTAACTTTGTATCCATATTCCTACTGTCCCTATTATTACCTGACCTATAACTTTCTATACATCTATGTTGTGTAGCACTTGCTTTCTGAAAATCCATGTACACTGCATCAACAGCGTTATCACATCAAGCCTTTCCATTACCTCTTCAAAAACTTCAGGTTATTCAAGTGCAATTTCCCCTTCAGTAGTCAGGGCTGATTCTTCCTAATCAACTCATCCTTTTCCATGTCACTACTAATTCTATCCCAAATAATTGTTTCTACCCCACTGACTGATCAAAGAATGAGGGGTGATCTTATTGAAATATATAACATCCTGAGGGGGCTTGACAGAGTAGATGTTGAGGAAATATTTCCATTAGTGGGGGAATCTCAAACAAGGGGACATAGGTACAAAATAAGGGGAGACTCATTTGAAACTGAGATTTGAAGGAATGTTTTCTCCCAGAGAGTCTGAGATTCTCTACTCCAGAGAGTTGTGGAGGTTAGATGACTGGAAGTCTTTACAGAGAAGGCAACTAACTTTTTGAAATATCAGGGAGTTGAGGGCCAGGCTAAGCAGGCACAAGAGGAGTTGACATGATATTGTTGAGTAATGCAGCAGGCCTAAGGAGCTATATGGCCTAGTCCTGCTCTGATTTCTTGGCCTGTAATTGCTTGCTTATCTTTATAACCTTTCTTGAACAAGGCCATAAAGTGTGAAATTCTCCAGTCTTCTTGCACCTCCCTGAGTCTATTGAAGACTGTAAGATTATGACCAGTGCCCCTGTAATTTTCACTCTTTCGTTCTTCAATATCCTTGGATGCATCTCATCTGGTCCCGGATCCCTGCCAGCTTTAAGTACCAACAGTCTATCCAACATCTCTTCTTTCTTTTGAACCCTTCCAGTGATAGTTTCCTCCTCTGTTACCATGGCCTGGGTAACGTGTTTGAGGTAACAACATTGTGTTGTAAAGTAGTTATTAATGAGGCCAATATCTTGAGACATCCTTTTGCAATGGGTGGAGTGGTAGTTGAAAGTCACTTGTGAGCTGCTTTACAGTCAGGGATTTATGCCATCTAGTTTCTCAGGTAAGGGGTGAATTGGGGGTAGTATAGAAATGAGGCATGTCTGACTAATAAGGGATATCCAAATAAAGTTTGCTGCTGCTCAATTGTGAGATTCGAAAGTTGTTGTTTAAAGCTTCCAAGGAGAAAAATTGGGAAAGTTTTTTCAAGACATTGGCAAAAATAGAATCTCTTTCTCACCATTTTTTTTCCAAAGTATCACAATTGCCCACACACTGTTCCAGGGAGGGGAAAATTCCACCTGAAGAAACAGCTTCATTCATCCATGTTTGGTGATGATACAAACTAACTGAGGATGTAATCTGTGTGGAGCTGATGGGCTGCAGCAAGATATAGACAGATTAAGTGACTGGGCAATAATGTGGTAGATGGAGAATGATGTGGGTAAGTGTAAGGTCCGTTTTGGTATTATGAACAGCAGAGCCAGATATTCTTTAGAAGGTATGAAACTTGTAAATGTTGCTGTTCAGAGGCTGTTATACAGTCATATAGCACAGAAACTGACCCTTCGGTCCACACTGACCAGATATCCTAAACTGATATGGTCCCATTTGTCAGGATTTGGCCCATATCCTGCTAAATCTCTCCTATTCATGTAGTCATCCAGGTGCCTTTTAAATGTTGTAATTGTCCCTGCCTCCACCACTTCATCTGGCAGCCCACTCCATACACGCATTACTCTCTGCGTGAAAAAGATACCTCTCAGGTCCTTTCTAAATCTTTCCCCTCTGACCTTAAACCTATGTACTCTAGTTTTGGACTCAACTACACTGGGGAAAAGACCTCAGCTATTCACCCCATCCGTGCCCCTCATGATTTATAAACCTCTATAAAGTCTCCTTAGCCTCAGCCTCCAACACTCCTCTTATGAGGGTTTCAGCTTTTACCACTCCTACAGGCAGGGAGTTCTGGATTCCCACCACATTCAGGGTGCACTACACCCTCAGTACTGCACTGGTATATCTGTTTAAATTAAAGTACAAACCATGGACTCTATTTACACAACTCACTTGTGCGGAAAAGTGGCCAACATCATCAAAGACCCATCGCACCCCGGTAATGATCTCCTACAATCTCTTTCATCAGACAGAAAGTATAGAAGCCTGAACACACACACAAGCTGTTTCAGGAACAGCTTCTTTCCGGCTGTTATCAGATTGTTGAATGGATTGTAGCCTCAAATAATGTCACCTACAATGTAACCTGTATGCCTCTAAGTCTTTTTGATCTGTACATCCTTTGCTTGCTGTGATCTGCCTGTACTGCTCGTAAACAAAGCTTTTCACTGTATTTTGGTACACATGACAATAAATCAATCAAATCAAATTGAAATTAGTAATTGGACTCAGAGACAACAGTATTACTGATGAGCCACAGAGCTGAGCTGTCCTGAAGTTTCTTCCATGCCTGCAAGTTTACAAAGCGACAGTTTCTTAGGATTTTATTTTGTGCAAATTCTGTTGACTATATTAAAGCTCTCTTGACTGTACTGAACTTGAGTGTTGTTGAAGAAAGAGACACACTGTCAGAGCTTTCCATCTCACATTCATCAGAACACAATCACAAGAATGCCAGAACTCCAAGAGAACAACAATTTATACTGCATGACAAAACCTGTCTATATCTTATATATTTGTATACAAAAACAACATCCTCTTTACTGTTAATCAATTACTTCCTTTGTGATTCTTCTATTTATGGAAAGAAATCTGAAGAAACAGTTCCTTCAAGTAAAATATGCAGACAAGAAGAGGGAGGAATGGTTGGATATGGAATCATAGAACCAAAGAATTTTACAGTACAGAAGGAGACTAATCAGCCCATTGTCTCCATACTGGCTCTTGAAAGAATTACCCAGCTAGTCCCAATCTCCAGCTCTATCACAGGAGCAAGAGAAATCCAATTACTTGGCTGTGTGTGTGCACAAGTACTTTAGGGGTGCAGGACTAAGAGTGATATCAGGAGGAGCATTGCTTTTTGATGAGGGTTTAATCTGGAACTGCTAAATGACTGGAGTTAAATCCGGGCTGTAACAGATTGGCTGTTACATGAGTTCATTGGTAAATTGAGCAGACATCTGTATGACAGAGTTGCTGGTGGTCCACCCATTGCAAAGGGATTGAAGGGGGTTTTCTGTTCACTCTCCACAAAGGAGAACACTTATTAGGCAGGGTTACAATGGCTAATAAATCCTCTCAGTCCTTGAAGAAAATAATCTGAATAGAAACCAAAATAATTGAGGGTCAAGGTAGATGTTCTCTTGCCACTGAGGATGAACTCAATCCGTTTCTTTCTTTCAAGACTCTCTACTGTTTCTGTCTGTGAAAGGAATGTGGCAAGTTTCAATCTGTTGATTTTATCAAATCATCACCCCGGCATACAATCCATCATTAAAAGGACTGTGCGGTAAAACACCACTTCAGCTAATTGGAATAATCCTCTGTCGAGTCGTGTGATTACTGTGCTCCCAGACCAGGGAAGTACAGATAATTATAGTAATTCTCAGACATTCAGAAAGCAGGATAAATTCAAAAGCTTTGAAAGCTGTGAGGAAATGGCCAGTGCACATGGCTATTGTGCATATTTACTGAAAAGAGTTTGCAAGCATTGGTTGGCTATCAACATACTTTTTGTTGTCATCATCATCGGTGGTTCCTCACAGACGAGGAAGACTCTCTTCCACTCTCAGGGTGAGTCTGTAGGTGGCTGTATGGACCTATATGGCTACTGCAGGCTCTGTTACACTTGGGGCAGGTGGTGGTCATGGGAAGGGGTGGGTGAAGTATGGGTATGATAGCACCCTCCTTTCGCTGCTTTTGCCTGGCTTCCACATTTTCCCAACGACAAGCCTCAAGGTGCTCGATGCCTTCCTGGATGCTCCTCCTCCACTTTGGATAGTCTTGGGCCAGGGATTCCCAGGTGTCTGTGGGAATGCCATACTTCACCCTTGAGGGTATCCCTGAAGCACTTTCTCTGTCCACCTGGGGCTTGCCTGCCGTTTTGGAGCTGGAAGCAGAGCAGCTGCTTGGGGAGTCTCGTGTCAGTCTTGTGGGTGGAATACTCAGCCCATCGCAGCCAATCAATGGTGGTCAGTGCCTTGATGCTGAGGATGTTGGCCTGGTTGAGGACACTGGTGTTGGTGCATCTTCCTTCCCAGCGGATTCACAGGATCTTGTGCAGGCAGCTTTGGTGTAACTGCTCCAGTGCCTTGAGGGATGTGCTGTAGATAGTCCGCGTCTCAGAGCCATATACGAGAGCGGGAAACACCACAGCGTTTGTGTTGTATTATGGGAGGCTGCACTCTAAATGCCACAAGATATTGGGACCATTGCTCTAAGCCCCCACGAGGGATTTTCTGCCTGTATGAATTCATCTGACTACATTTTAATTTAAATATATTTAGAATAAAAATAGATTAAAACAAACATTACTACACTTTTTAATGAGTTGGTTGTAGAATCCTAAATCATGATAACTATCTCACACCACGATTGTGCTACAAATCCTACTCAATATTTTTTCCTTTGTGTCCAAGTAATTACAGCAAACAAACTTTTTTAAATTAATTCAACTACTAGTCTATCATATTATTGTTATGTACAATTATGGAGTTGTATTCCACAATCCCCTTTATTTGTCCATTGGCAGAAACTGTGATGACTTATCTTTAATAGATCATTGAATTATACAGCACATGAAGAGGCCATTTGGCCCATCAAGCCTAATCTGGATCTTTGAAAGATCTATCTAATTCCTCTCACTTCGTTGCCCCAAACACGATTCCTCTTCAAGTATTTGTTTAATTCTCATTTTTAAAGTTCCTATTGAATCAGCTTCAAACTATCCTGGGCTTCCTCCAGTGTCACAATGACACCACCCGCAAACTGGAGGAGCAGCACCTCATTTTCTGCCTCGGGAGCCTACAGCCTGATGGCCTAAACGTGGATTTTACCAGTTTCAAAATCTCCCCACCCTCGCCCTCATCCCACGACAAACCCTCCCTCTCATCCCCACCTTCTTGACCTGACACAACCTGTCCATCTTCTCTCCCAGAGATAGTAGTTTTTTTTTCTGATGAAGGGTCTAGGCCCGAAACGTCAGCCTTCCTGGTCCTATGATGCTGCTTGGCCTGCTGTGTTCATCCAGCTCTACACCTTGTTATCTCATCTTCTCTCCCACCTATCCGTTCCCCTCCCCACTCACTGACCAATCCCCACCACTCCCTACCTGCACTCACCTATCACCATCCCACCTACCATCCCCAGCCCCACCCCTTCTCTCTCTATTTATTTCAGAGGCCCTTCCCCCTCTGAAGAAGGGTCCTGACGCGAAACGTCAACTTTCCTGCTCTTCTGATGCTGCCTGGCCTGCTGTGTTCCTCCAGCTCAAGAGCTAATCAGATTTGGAGTAATCATACAAACACATAGTTGAAGCTAACTAATTATAAATAAACAGGTTAGATACAAACCTGTTAAAAACAATTTACATTTTGGTTTATTTCCAATTTGTCAAATAATTTGGCAGTTTTAAGAAAGTACTGCCTCTTAGTGGAAAAATGGAATTATAATACGCTGAGATTAAAAGAGCACCTGAATATGCTCACACTGAAGACTGGGGCTCAATGTATTAAAGCAAATTTTGGTTACAAAATAACGTTGAACAAGGAATTGTTATGATCCCAGATGATAGTGCTCCTGAACAAATCAGATCCCAGAATGAAACCTGGCTTGATAGATCCTAAGTTTAAATTTTTTTTAGTTAGCTAGCATTAATTCATTAAACTATTCATGAGGCTACAGATATTCCTTAATAACAGATTGCAAGTTTATTGCAGGAATGAGGAAAAAAACAAGTGATGTAGATATAGAAGATAGAAGACAGTGGCTCAGTGATTAGCACTGCTGCCTCACAGTGCCAGGAACCTGGGTTCAATTCCACTCTCGGGCAACTGTCTGTGTGGAATTTGCGCATTCTCCTGTGTCTGCGTGGGTTTGTTTGGTTTCCTCCCACAGTCCAAAGATGTGCAGGTTAGGTGGATTGGCCATGCTAAATTGCCCGTAGTGTTCAGGGATGTGTAGATTAGGTGGGTTATAGGAGGATGGGTCTGGGTGGGATGCACTGAGGGTCGGTGTGGACTCGTTGGGCCAAAGAGCCTGTTTCCACACTGTAGGGAATCTATGATCTTAACATAACAGCAAAATAAAGTTTCAACCTGTTTCTCTACATTATCTGTTAATGGTCTCAAGTGCAGCGAGATTATCGTCCTATTTTAATTCTTTCAGTTTCTGCTGAGCTGACTCCTTGCAGTTTTCTTCCCATGGACTGTGGTGACAATTCTACAAATCCTTTCTCTGAATCTGTGGACATAATTCTGAGGGCCTAAACTTTCTCAATTCTAATAATTTGAAGACTTCTGTACAAACTGTCCTGGTTTGGAAATGCCACGGACTAGAAGACACTTCTGCTAAACTGACTGGCTCCACTGAACTGTACTTGTTTATTTCTTTCTGAACTGAACTGAAAGTCTGCTCTGAAATTGAAGCAAAACTAATGGCTTTGTTCTGTTTACTCTGTCTGTCCTAAACCCAGTAAGATAAACATTTTGTCCACTAACACCACAGGAGTGCATGAGGCAATTGACTTAAGTCAGATTCTTAGTAATTATGTATTTAGGCCACTGTCTAAATGATTTTCTGACCTTTTTAAAAATAAAGTTTTCACAGAACTGACCAAATCACTCAACTTCTTTTTTAAAATCCAATTTCCAAAGATGATACCTACATATAGATTACACACCCTTCATTGCAGAATTAACATTCAGACAGGAATTTTATAGTGACCTGAACAGCATGGGCTAAAGTTAGAAATCTGGGAGAATTGGGTGAGAAGTTCAACAGGCCTTACTCAACATCGGGAGCAAAATGTTGCATTTTCCAACAGATTACTCGTTGTTGAGACTAAATTGAGGGGCCTGTAAACAGGGATTATTGTTTGGTGTCAGCTGATCTTAGCTCATTAATATTGAGCTTTCTTTCCTACCACCCACTGCAAGGAAACTAGAAGCCAAAAATTCTCGACATGAAAGTCTGAGTGGGAACCTGGTGACTCTAACTTGCTGCCTGCCCCTCTGGAAATGGACAAAATTGGACAACGGCTGTTCTTGTAAGGCACATGAAAAGATAGCATACAAGTACAGCAAACAATTAAAAATGCAAGTATCATGACAGGTCAGGCAGCATCCGTGGACAGACAGCAGGCTAGCATTTCGAGTCTAGATGGCTCTTCGTCAGAGTGACACAAGTATCATGTTCGTCCTTATTGCTGAGGGAATGGAGTATATAAACAAGAAAACCTTGCCACAATTGCCTAAGTCTTTTGTGATAGCATATCTCTTGTGCATTACTTTGGTCTCCATGCACTAGGAATGATTCACTAATATTGGAAGCAGTAACTGATGGGATGAGAGGGCTGTTCCATGATGAGATAAGTCAAACAGGCCTATACTGTCTGGTGTTTGGATGAATGAGAAATTACCTCATTGAAACATACAAGACTTTGAAGAAGCTTGACAGGGTAAACACAAGGGCACAGTCCACAGAACAGTGGGTGAATCATTCAAGACTTATGAGGAATTTCTTCACTCAGAGCATTGAGGATCGATGGAATTCTCTACTCCAGAGGATTGTGGATGTTTCATCACTGAGTATATTTAAGGCTGAGACAGACTCTTAGAGAAACAAGGGAGATGAGGAGCAACCAGGAAAGTGGAGTTGAAGAAAGATTGCCTGTGACTGTATGAAAGGCAAAGCAGGCTGATCATCTATCCCTGTTGCTATCTCTGATGCTTTTTGCAGATGCTTGTCTGCTTAGGTACAAATTCAAGATTCCATGGTTAACATTCTTCTCTCAATCACATCACCAAATAAAGATTAAGTAATTATTAATCACAGTACAGTGTGTAAGCAAGATTCTTCTTACATTTTGAATGACTGCCCACCAAAATAATTTAGATGAGGTTGATGGAGATCTTCCTGAGACCTGTGATATGTAGGTCAATATGGGTGTTTCAATGGAATCACAAATACAGTTAACACCATGTATACACTTGGATGCAGCATGTGACAGAATTTGCACTGGCTCCAAAAACTCATTTAGCTCTGAGCCGAATAGGGTTACCCAGCAAAATACAAACACTGTTTTTAATAACAATAGCTCATGAAGCACTATTCAACTTTTAAAAGTTTATTCTTTCATGCAATGATAATGACAATATTTATTGCCCGGAGTGCAGTCAAGAGTTAACTACATTAATGTGGGTCTGGAGTCACATTTAGACCAGACCAGGTAAAGATGGTAGATTCCTTCCTTAAGGGGCATTAGTGAACCAGAATGAATCTTATTTAAAAAATGATAGTTTCATGGTCACCATTACTGAGGCTAGTTTTTATTTTGCATTGATTTTGATTCACTGATTGAATTTCAATTTCAATATCTGCCTTGGTGGGATTTGAACAAATGGCCTTATAGGATTTCCCTGTCCCTTTGGGTTACTAGTCCAAAAATATTACTATGACCCCACCAGCTCTTCACTTCACTTCTCTCTTCACTTACTCTCTGTATATTAATGTCACTAGCAAGGGTGACATTTATCACCCATCTTGTGTTGCCACAAAAAAATGATGATAAGCCTTCTCCTTCAACCTTGGCACAACATACTGTTTTTCAGTTCTAGGAAAGCACAGTGCCATAAAAGTCCATCTGTCCACCTTCCTGATCTAAATCCTATTGCACTTTCACATTTTTAATAGTATTGAGTTTTACAGTTTGCAAATTTGAGGTGAGGAAGGATGGAGCTTAATTTGCTGGATTATCAGCAATCCTTCTGTTGACAGCTACACACTGAAAATGCATAAAGATCAATCAGGTATCCCCTGGCTGAATTCACTCCCTGGTCTTAGAACATAAAAATGTGAGAGGGAGGGAAATCAATCAATCATAACACAAAGTATGGGCCACTAGATGTTATTCTGTTATTCAGATGATGAATTCAATTGAGCTTTCGGGCAGTATATTTATGCATTTTCTGACAATTCTAGTGTGTTTTTGCACAGACTACCAGGAATTTGATTAATCGTTTGCAGAGTTCTATAAAACAAGCTGAATAAAGAGAGATAGTAGGAGCTGCAGATGCTGGAGAATCTGAGAAAACAAGGTGTAGAGCTGGATGAACACAGCAGGCCAAGCAGCATCAGAGGAGCAGGAAAGCTGACGTTTTGGACCTAGACCCTTCTTCAGAAATGGGGGAGGGGAAGGGGGTTCTGAAATAAATAGGGAGAGAGGGGGAGGCGGATAGAAGATGGATAAAAGAGAAGATAGGTGGAGAGGAGACGGACAGCTCAAAGAGGCGGAGATGGAGCCAGTAAAGGTGAGTGTAGGTTTTCCCTCCCCACCCTTATCTGCTTTCCGGAGGGATCACTCTCTCCGTGAGTCCCTTGTCTGCTCCACACTCCTCTCCAGCCCCACCACACCCGGCACTTTTCCCTGCTACCGCAGGAAGTGCTACACCTGCCCCTACACCTCCCCCCTCATCCCCATCCCAGGCCCCAAGAAGACTTTCCACATCAAGCAGATGTTCACCTGCACATTTGTTAATGTGGTATACTGTATCCGCTGTTGCCGTTGTGGCCTCCTCTACATCGGGAAAACCAAGCGGATGCTTGGGGACCGCTTTGCGGAACACCTACACTCGGTTCGCACTAAACAACTGCACCTCCCAGTCGTGAACCATTTCAACTCCCCCTCCCATTCCTCAGACGACATGTCCATCCTGGGCCTCCTGCAGTACCACAACGATGCCACCCGAAGGTTGCAGGAACAGCACCTCATATTTTGCTTGGGAACCCTGCAGCCCAATGGTATCAATGTGCACTTCACAAGCTTCAAAATCTCCCCTCCCCCTACCGCATCCCAAAACCAGCCCAGCTTGTCCCCACCTCCCTAACCTGTCCTTCCTCCCACCTATCCCCTCCTCCCACCTCAAGCCCCACCTCCATCTCCTATCTACTAGCCGCCCCCTTAACCTGTCCGTCCTCCCTGGACTGACCTATCCCCTCCCTACCTCCCCACCTACACTCACCTTTACTGGCTCCATCCCCGCCTCTTTGACCTGTCTGTCTCCTCTCCACCTATCTTCTCCTTTATCCATCTTCTATCCGCCTCCCCACTCTCCCTATTTATTTCAGAACCCCCTTCCCCTCCCCCATTTCTGAAGAAGGGTCTAGGCCCGAAACATCAGCCTTCCTGCTCCTCTGATGCTGCTTGGCCTGCTGTGTTCATCCAGCTCTACACCTTGTTATCTCTGAATAAAGAGAGTCCAGCTTTTGAAATATGGGAGGCCAGAGGGAGAATTGGTAAAATGAATTAGTAGTTTAAGTTTATACCTTGCTTGATGTTTCCTTCCATTAAATTAAAGACACCCAAAATCTTTGCCTTTTTACGCATAAGGTTTTTATTTGGTAAAATTGCCTTTCTTAAAATTTAGCAGTGATATTTTTCAAACAACCTCTCTTACTTTGGTGAAAGATGGAAGATTTATGGATAATCCATTTACGATGGACGGCCACCCGCTGAGGAAACACAGCTCTCCAAAAACTCAGCAAGGACATATCAGCCTTGGAGGGGGCGCAGTGCAGATTCACAACATAAATAGGGCGTATAATAATGTTTCTATTCAAATAATTATCCATGGCAGATGGTGGAATTTGAATTTAATAAATATCTGGAATTAAGAGTCTAATGATGAACATGAATCCATTGTTGATTGTTGGGAAAAACCCATCTGATTCACTAATGTCCTTTAGGGAAGGAAACTGCCATCCTTACCTGGTCTGGCCTACACGTGACTCCAGACCCACAGCAATGTGGTTGACTCTGAACTGCCCTCTGGGCCATTAGGGATGGGCAATGAATGCTACCTAGTCAACTATGCCCTCATCCTGTTAAAGAATTTAAAAAAAATTGAATGATCCTGTCTCCATCACACTTCCAGGCAGTGCATTCCTGATCCTAACTACTCACTTTGTGATATAAAATCTATCTCAATGATATTTGCTGCTTTTTAAAATTACTTTAAATGTCACTTTTTGTTCTTGATTCTTTTACAAGTGGGAACAGTTTCTCCCTATCTGCAGTTGTCACAGTTTTGTAAACTTCTATGTACATCTTCTGTGAGCTTCTCATCTCCAAGGACAATAATCCCAACTTCTCCAGTCTATCTTCAGAACTGAAGGTTCTCAAACCTGAAAACATTCTTGTAAATTTTTTCTGTGCAGTTATATCAAAAACTGTTGCCAGCAGTTCAAGAAGATGGTGGTTGTACATACACTCCAATGATTGCAATAGTTCATGAAAACAACTCACTACCATCTTCTCAAGGGCAACTAAGGGTGGTGAATAAATGCTAGCCTAGCCAGCAATGCCCACATCCCACAAATGAATAAAAGGTCTACCACTGTCTTCTTGGGGCAAATAAGAACAGACAATAAATGTTTGTGATGACCACATCTGGAGAATGAATTTGAAAATTAACAGACAACACCATCACCATCACACACAAAGGCAGCAGGAGAAATTCCTGTTGGCATCACCTATATTGAAAGAACAAATAAAAACGTTGTGTTTTGCATTTTGATTGTCCCTGTTCCACACTCATAGTATTTATATGATCACTGAACTGATCATCAACTGAAATTATTTAGTCTGTCAGTAAATGATTATTAACTGTTCCCATTCAGAAGGCACTTTTAATGCACTTACCTAAATGTGTAATTTTGCGTTGAGGGCCATTGCTAATATGCAAGGCTTGTGTTAGACAGGGTACGAGGACAACAAGGGTCACAATTTGTCCCAGCATCTTCAGCAGAGTTCCATCATGCAATTCCAAACATCCCCTCTTCATTCTCTTATTTATATAAGTGACGGGCATGCAGGGACCTTCATGTGACTCCATGTCACTATTGTTCCAGGATTAACCTGTTCTGTGTACAATAATAACGCCAAAGCTAAACAGAGGGTCACAGATGCTTCTGGGTGGTCTGTTCGTCTGTGCGCATCTGCATGTCAGCCAATCCCATGGTCAGTCAAATTAGTTGCTTCAATAATAGGTTGACTGCCCACACACAAACAACTGCATCAGTGACTAAGCGTGTTCTAGAAAGTATTGTTTTAGGAAATCCAGTACAAACTGGGAGAAACAAGACCCCCTTAACAAGTGTAGCTGCTGCTAACAAACTGATTTGAGCTATGATCATGCTATTTTTGGGTTTAAGTTTATCAGCTCCTTTTAGAAATTATGCCATAGGTCGAAGTACACCACACACTGTTATGAATGTCTCTAAATGAATCATTTGAAGAACACGAAGAACAAGAACTTCCTTTAGAAAAGTATCTTTGACTGTATCCTGAGAAACAGTCATTTTGTCAGTCATTCTTTCCCAATAACAGATTCTATTAACCTCCCCACAACAAGCTTTTGATTAATATTCCTGTGATTTCTCACATCCACACTGTTTAAACAATGGAGTAGGCCACAAAACCATAAGAAATAGGAACAGGAATAAGCCATTCAGCCCTTGGAGCCTGCTCCACCATTCAATAGGATCATGGCTGATTAGATATTCCTCACGTCCACTTTCCTGCAATTTCCCCGTAAGCCTTGATTCTGAACTGGTCAAGATTCTTTCTCAGCCTGAAATACAAACGAGGACTTTGTCCCCACAGCTCTCTGTGGGAAGGAGTTTGCATTTTATAATGTACACTTGCAATTTTACAATCCATCTGCACAATTCCAAAATCAAAAGAATTTTAGAAGACAACGACTAAAGCAACTGCATTTTCCACATCCACTTCCTTTCAAAGTCTCGTGTGACAAACACCAAAGTCTTTAGATTTTCAATCCTTAGTCAATTGAAATCTGTGTTAACTTTGATTAAATTGACTATGTTCCTCATCTTTGCTTATTTTCAGTTTCTCACAAATCTCTTCAAAATAATAATTTTACAAATCTGCCATTTCTTTATTTTCAAGTCAAATTTCAAATTTTCAAATTTTTAAGAGGTCATGTTGCCTTTATCTATTTTCATTCTCTTAACACTTTGAATATCTGTGATTCATTGTCAAGTTTAATTTGCTACCATTCCTGTGAAGATCCTGGGATACTTTATTCTGTTAAAGGAGCTGCATAAATACAATAGTTTTAATTTTTTGTGTTATGTTTGATATCCTTCACAGATCTTTCTCACGATCTCCTGGTGCAGCTCTCACTTTTTCTTTTATCCCTCTGCTGCTCTTTATGTCTTTCCCAGTCCTGTAAGATCTCTGCTAATCTTTTAATTTGGATGGGCAACTTTTGTAAGACTGCATTCAATTCTGGTCTCTTTGTTACCGGTAAAACTTGTAAAACACGAAAGAGTTCAGAAAAGATTTACAAGGATGTTGCCAGGGTTGGAGGGTTTGAGCTATTGGGAGAGGCTGAATAGGCTGGAGGTATTTTCCCTAGAGCGATGTGTTATAAAGTGGAGGTCGACTCCACCCCCACCTCCCCACCTCCACCTGATAACTAAAATCAAAAGACCCAGAGAGGAGCACCTCACCTTATAATCTCTTCAGAGAAATGTGAAAAGTAGTATAACCTGCCTCTCACCCTCAAGCTGTTATAAAGAAGTGGGTCAAATGAAATGAACTCCTTTCACTCTATAATCAACAAGTAACAATTTATTTATTTAATAGTGTACAGATTAACTGAATTATTAACGTACTGAACAATTCCCATTTAACTAGAAACTATTCCTGAATAAAACAAAATTCTGATGGTATGATGTTCCAATAAATACAAGTCCCATTTATATAAACCAAAATAATAAAAAAGGATAAATTAAAACTTAGTCTCTCGAAATTACAGCTAGGATATGTCTTGCACAATGTTCTGTGCCTTCTCTGCTGATCTTCAGTCAGGAATGCCTTCCTCTGTTGAATTCTTGTGTCAGGAATATCAGCTAAGAGTGCCGCTATACCTTTAGTTAGATGATGGCTAATCTGAGAGTTTAGAGAATTCTGTGAGAGCAATGATTTTCTCTTTAGAGCTGATGGTTGTTAACTCTATCAGATGGCAGTTGCTCTCACACCAATTTTCAAATACCATCTTCTTTTGTACCCTTGATGACCTATCAATTTCTTACAATAGGATTGGTCCTAGGTTGTCAAAACCATCAGATTTAAATTTAATTAGTTTTTACTCTCAAGTGCCTAGTTTAAATTAATTGGCTGATTCAAACTGGTTGCTTTAATGACAAAACAGGACACCTACCTGGGTTGCTAACCATTCAGCCTTTTGATACAAATATTTCAAGTTCAGGAACTCTCTGGGCCTGCTGCTACCTGCAGACTTTTTTTAAAATCTCCAAACTTAGAAAAAGCCCATCATCTTTTAAAGGGACCACGCACTGCTCCCCCCCCTTATCATTTTATAAACATCAATATTTAACAAACCCCAAATTCTAACGTCCTGCTTTCCAATCCACAAGTACTCTATCCAACTTCACAACAGTTGGAAGCTGAGGGGTGACCTTATAGGGCTTTATGAAATCATGAGGGGCACAGATAGGGTGAATAGTCAAGGTCTTTTTCCCAGGGTAGGGGAGTCCAAAACTAGATGCCATCGGTTTAAGGTGAGAGAGAAAGATTTAAAAGGGACCTAAAGGGCAACTTTTTCATGCAGACCACAAACTGCTTACCCCCCATCATTTTATAAACATCAATATTTTACAAACACCAAATTCTAACATCCTGCCTTCCAATTCACATTACACTACCCAACTTCGCAATGCCTCCCCCTTAAGAAAAGAAAGAACCATCATTATGAAAAGATTGCTTCTTTTTTTTCTAAACCTTAACACCATTATGTTGCTAGATCCCTGGTTTATTAATCTAGAGTTACACATCTCATACTAATTCTACATATATACAACATAGAAACAACAGTGTTCAATCTTATATAAACATTTTTTCTTTTAAACCCAAGATAAAGCAACCACAATAACATTTTCATGACCCGCAACGTGCACAATCTGTACATTAAATGCTAGTACATAATACTCTAATGAAATAATCTGGTGTTCTTGTCCTTAAATCTTTTCGGAAATATCAAAGGATTGTGATCGGTATACTCAACTGTCTCTGATGCATTGTTTGTAAGGCCATCACCAAACTCAATCATTCTTTTTCAATGGTTGAATATTTTCTCTAGTGGATATTGAGTTTCTTTGAAAAACAACCAATTGGCTTTTCAATTTCACAATAATCCTCCTATAACATCACAGCTCCAATCCCTACATCTCTTGTGTCAACAGCAACTTTAAAGGGTTTCAAGAAATTTGGTGTGGCTAAAACTGGTGCAGTAGTTAACACTGCTTTTAAATTCTCAAATGCCTCCTGCCATTGGTCTGTCCACTGGAATTTTGTGTTCTTCTTCAACAAATCCATCAGCAGTGACACCACCCTACTAAAATTTGGCACAAACATTTTAGGTAGAATCTGCTCAGTTCCAAAAATTGTAGCACCTCTTTCTTCGAGGATGGTCTTGGAAATTTCTTGATGGCCTTCGTCTTCACATTCCTTGGTGTCACTCGTCAGTGTCCGATGTTGTGCCCTAAGAACGTCACTTCTGCCTTCACGAATTCTATTTTTGACATGACCAAATTTGCATTCTGTAGTCTCTCAAAGGGCTCTGCCAAATGTGCCATGTGATCTCTCCATGAATGGCTAAAGATCACTAAGTCATCTACATAGACAGCACAATTAGTCAGCCTTACCACAATGTGTTCATAAGTCTTTGAAATGTGGCTGGTGCATTTTTCATTCCAAAGGGTATTACTTTAAATTGATGTAGCCCATTTGGGGTTACAAAAGCAGAAACTGCTTTCACTCTCTCCGGCAAAGGTACTTGCTAGTAATTGCAAAGTAAGTCCAACTTTGTGATGTAAGTGGCTTGTCCTACTTTTTCTACACAGTCCTCAGGCTTGGAATTGGATATGAGTCTGATTTTGTCATGGCATTGACCTTCCAATAATCTACGCAGAATTGTTCAGTACCATCAGGTTTGGGAACCAACACGATTGGCGAACTCCACTCGCTTTGACTTGGCTCGATGATGTCTTCTTGGAGTATTGCTTCCACTTCCTTACGTATCTGTGCTGCTTTGAGAGGATTAAGCTTGCAGGGGTGTTGTTTTATCAGAACAGCATTCCCTATGTCAACCTCATGTACTGGAGTATTAGTCCTCCCTGTTCTATTTCTATATGTCCTTATAGCACTGTAACAAGTCTTTCAATTCAGTTCTCTGTTCCTGGTACAGATAGCTCGCTACCCTATTCCATTCTTTAAGGACTTCCTCATTATTCAATTTATTATGAGGTGCATCAAAATCCACATCCTTTGGATTTGATTCCTCACTCTGAGTGGCAGTAACTAATACCTGTTTCTCTGGTTCCTTTTCCCAGTCATAGTAAGGTTTCAGCATATTCACATGAAATACCCAATAATTTTTTTCCTCCTATCTGGCATCTTTACCAGATAATTCACCTGACTTAACTACTTCTCAATCTGATAGGGACCACTAAACCTTGTTTTGAAGGGATCTCCTACCACTGGTAACAACACCAATACTTTATCCCCGGGGCAAACATACAAATTTTAGGTTTATTATTGGCTTCTTGCTTCATTATGTGCAACCTTAAATGTTGTCTAGCTAATTCACCAACTCTGTTTAATCTTTCTCTCACCTCAGATACATAATCCAACTGTGAGATCACTGTCTTTGGACCTATCAACTTTTCCTTAATTCATTTTAAAGGCCTTCTTACCTTGTGTCTGAATATCAGTTCAAATGGAATAAGCTGAATCGATTCATTTTGGGCATCTCTAATTGCAAATAATATAAATGGGATACCCTTACCCTAATCATTTGGATAATTCTGGCAATAAGCCCTCAGCATGGTCTTTAGGGTCGAATGCCACCTTTCCAATGCTCCCTGAGATTCAGGATGGTACACATTTGATTTAAAATGTTTTTGCTTAAACAATCCATGACATCCTTAAATAATTTGGCAGTAAAGTTGAATCCTTGGTCTGACTGAATCTCCCTGGGTAATCCATAATCGGTAAAGAAAGCAAGCAATTCCTCCACAACCTTTTCTGCCTTGACATTCTGTAATGGGATTGCCTCCAGAAACGTGGTAGACACATCCTTTATGGTTAGCAAATACTGATTCCCACTTTTGGTTTGAGGGAGAGGATCTACACAATCAATCTTAACCTGCTTGAAAGGTTCTTCAAATGCAGGAATTGGCATCAAAGGCCCTGGTTTACTACTGCCTGTGGCCTGCCTATCATGTGACACATATGACAGGTAAGGTATAATTCAACCACATCTTTATGTAATCTAGACCAATAGAAATGCTTCTGTATTTTAGCCTGAGTCTGCCTCACTCCTAGATGACCTCCTATAGGTAATTCATGTGCTACCCACAATACTTCCTGTCTGTATGCTACCAGCAACACAATCTCTGCACTAAACTGCCAAGGTCTCCACTTCCACCTTAGGATTTTATGTTTAAGGTAATAATATTCTGGAATATATTCCAATTCCTTTTCAGAGTAGGCATTATGATATAAATCCTCAATCGTCTCAGCTTTTTGTAGTAACTCCATTAATCTTTTAGAACTATTGGCACGGATAGAGGATTGGTTGACCAGTAGAAAGCAAAGAGTGGGGGTAAATGGATGTTTATCTGGTTGGCGGTCAGTGGCTAGTGGTGTGCCTCAGGGATCAGTGTTGGGACCGCAATTATTTACAATTTACATAGATGATTTGGAGTTGGGGACTAAGTGTGGTGTGTCAAAATTTGCAGATGACACTAAGGTAAGTGGTAGAGCAAAGTGTGCAGAAGACACTGAAAGTCTGCAGAGGGATATAGATAGTTTAAGTGAGTGGGCAAAGGTCTGGCAGATGGAGTACAATGTTAATAAGTGTGAGGTCATCCATTTTGGTAGGAATAACAGCAAATGGACTATGTTTTAAATGGTAAAAAATTGCAGCACGCTGCTACGCAGAAGGACTTGGGTGTCCTTGTGCATGAATCGCTGAAGGATTGCAGGTGCAGCAGGTGATTAAAAAGGCAAATGGAATTTTGTCTGCCATTGCTAGAGGGATGGAGTTTAAAAACAGGGAGGCTATGCTGCAGCTGTATAGGGTCCTGGTGAGGCCACACCTGGAGTACTGTGTGCAGTTTTGGTCTCCTTACTTGAGAAGAGATATACTAGCACTGGAGGGGGTGCAGAGGAGATTCACTCGGTTGATTCCAGAGTTGAGAGGGTTGGATTATGAGGAGAGACTGAGTAGACTGGGATTATACTCATTGGAATTCAGAAGAATGAGGGGAGATCTTATAGAAACATATAAGATTATTAAGGGAATAGATAAAGTGGAGGTAGGGAGGTTGTTTCTGCTAGCAGGTGAAACTAGGACTAGAGGGCATCACCTCAAAATAAAGGGAAGCAGATGTAGGACTGAGGTCAGGAGGAACTTCTTCACCCAAAGGGTGTGAATCTGTGGATTTCCCTGCCCAGTGAAGCGGTTGAAGCTACCTCACTGAATGTTTTTAAAGCAAGGCTAGATAAATTTTTGAACAGTAAAGGAATTAAGGGTTATGGTGAGTGGGCGGGTAAGTGGAGCTGAGTCTCAAAAAGATCAGCCATGATCTTATTAAATGGCGGGGCAGGCTCGAGGGGCCAGATGGCCTACTCCTGCTCCTAGTTCTTATGTTCTTAACTAAACTCCTCCGCCTGATTCTCTACCTGCCAAGGTTCTTCCTTTACCATTTCATCAAACAGGGTGATTGCAACTCCTTCATCTTTCTCTTTTGTTTCCCTCTTGTCTTAGCTTATGGCTGTGGGACCTTGTCACCACACAGTTTGGAAAAATTCCAGGGTATTTATCTTTTAACTCTTCAGTTTGCTGGTTTTCTTTCAGCTTCTCCGCTACAATGGGCATCAATCCCACCTTTGACCCAACTATATTATTTTGAAGAACAAACTATTCCTGAAATAGCTGCTCTTTCAATCACTCCCACTATCACTACCCCAGTCTTGATTGGACTTTCCAGCCTTAGCTTACACAGGGAACTCTAACTCTCTCTCTCCATTTATTCCACAGATTAAAACTCTCTGGCAACATTATTTTAGAAGGGGTGCAAATATTTTGTTCTCTTACTATTAGAGGCTAACCAGCTCCCGTATCTCAAAATATGTCAACTTCTTTACATACTCTCCCTGTTCTACCTGAGTAAACCTTACCCAAACAGGTGAAGTCTTTGAAAAGATCAGGCACTATCTTATGATGCAGGCCGTGACTGGGATGTACACTCTCCTGCAGCTTCTCAACTTCTCTTGGGATTTCCTTCAGTACCTCAACTAATCCCACTTAGTTTAGTCTCTTTTACCACATCCTTTTTCCCAGTGCATCTCTCAATCCACCAGCACTGTGCTTCTGTGTGCCCCACCTTATTGTAGTGAAAACACCTAAGGTTTTTCACCTCTTTTCCACCCTCTTGGGTTTCCTTATTCACAGTGTCATCTAGGATCTCCACCTTTCCCAATTTCTGCTGTCAGAAACTAGATTTCAACTTATGCACTAATGCGTCTTCATCAGCCATCTCTGCAGCTCTTCTCACTGTTTTAACTTTCTGTTCCTCAACATGAGTTCTTATCATTTCTGGAGGTGTGTTTTTAAATTGCTCCAGCAAAACAACATCTCTAAAATGTCTTTTCTATCTTTAATGCTGTCACCCATCTATCGAAGTTGCTCTGTTTAGTTCTTTCAAACTTGATAGAAGTCTGACCCAATTCCTTTTGCATTTCTGAACTGTTGTCTACATTCTTCTAGTACCAATTCACAGGCACTCAAAATAACCTGTTTTACTCCTTCATATTCTGTTGACACCTCCTCTGACAGCACTGCAAACACCTCACTTGCCCTGCCTACCAACTTGGTCTGAATTAACATTACCCACATAGTGTCTGGCCAGTTCGTCCATTTAGCCAATTTCTCAAAGGAAATGAAAAAGGCTTCTACATCTTTTTCATTGAAGTTTGGTAATGTTTTGACATATTTGTATAAATCCCTACCAGGTCTTTGGCTATGATGGGTTTGCTCACCATCAATCACCTCCTCACTAAGCCTACCTTCTACCTTCATCTCCATCCTTTTAAATTGACTTTCTGTCTAATTGTCAACTTTCAAAGTTCAAACTCTCTCTTTTTTCTCTCTCTTCTTCCCTCTCCTCTGTTTTTCCCTTTCTTCTGTCCCGGCTCTTCGTGCCCTTCCTCTCTTCTGCTTTTAACCATAATTCAAGCTGTTTCAGTTCCCTTTCTTTCTCTTCAGCTAGGAATGTTCTTTCTCTTTCTTTATCTTCTAACTCCATTCTAGTTTGCAATATTTTTCTAACTCCACTACGTGTGATTGCTTCTCTGATATACCTAAATGCTTGACTAAGTCTGTTACAATTTCAGCTTTCCTTTTATCCCTAGTTAAACCCAAATTTAGCCTGCCTGCTAATTCGAAAAGTTTCTCCTTCCTCTGTCTTTCTAGACTTTCTTGAGAAATTTAGGAAGCATCCTCAAACCCCAGAACCTCTTTAGCAATGTTAAGAGTGGTTTCCCCACTTTTGATTTAATGAACAACAAGCAACCAAAATTAAATAGATTTTCCACTACCCACTTAACTTTTATTTAAAAAAGATCTGGGACACTAATCCCCAAGTCTGGTTAAACCTGTTCAAATCCATTCAGGTCTGTCCAAATCTGTTCAGATCCGTCCAAATCTGTTCAGATCCGTCCAAATCTGTTCAGATCCGTTCAAATCTGTTCGGATCCATCTAAACCCCGGACACGATCTAGCCAGATCCTAGATCCCAGCTGTCCAGATACCAGACCTGAGCCCCCAATCTGTTAAATAAAGCGGAGGTTGACCCCCCTCTGATAACTAAAATTGAAACACCCAGCAAGGGGCACCTCGCCTTATAATCTGTTAAAAGAAGTGTGAAAAGTGGTATAACCTGCTTCTCACCCTCAAGCTGTTATAAAGAAGTAGGTTAAATGAAATGAACTCCTTTCACTCACTTTATAATCAACAAAGAACAATTTATTTATATAACAGTGAACAGATTAACTGAACTGTTAAAAAACTGAACAATTCTCCCTTAACTATTAATTATTCCTGAATAAAACAAAATTCTAATGGTATGCTGATCCAATAAAAAGTCCCACTTTTATAAACCAAAATAATAAAAAATATTAAAATGTAGTCTCTCGAAATTACAGCCAGAATACATTTTGCAGAATGTTCTGTGCCTTCTCTGCTGATCTTCAGTCAGGAATGCCCTTCTCCATCGAATTCTGGTGTCAGGAATATTAGCTAACAGTGTCGTTGTACCTTTAGTTAGATGATAGTTAATCTGAGAGTTTAGAGAATTCTGCGAGAGCAGTGATTTTCTCTTTAGAACTGATGGTTGTTAACTCTATCAGTTGGCAGTTGCACTCACACCAATTTTCAAATACCATCTTCTTTTATACCCTTGATGACCCATCAATTTCTTACAATAGGATTGGTCCTAGGTTGTTAAAACCATCAGATTTGAAATTTAATTGGTTTTACTCTCAAGTGCCTAGTTTAAACTAATTGGCTGATTCAAACTGCTTGCCTTAATAACAAAAGAAGATTACTGCCTGTGTTGCTAATCATACAGCTTTTTGATACAAATATTTCAACTTTGGAATTCTCTGGGCCTGCTGCTGCTCACAGACAGTTTTTTAAAATTTCCAAGCCTAGAAAAAGCACATCATCTTTTAAAGCGACCATGCACTGCTCCCCCTCCCCATCATTTTATTAACATCAATATTTTACAAACACCAAATTCTAACGTCCTGCTTTCCAATCCACAAGTACTCTACCCAACTTCACAACGGTTGGAAGCTGAGGGGTGGCCTTATATGGCTTTATGAAATCATGAGGGGCAGAGATAAGGTGAATAGTCAAGGTCTTTTTCCCAGGGTAGGGGAGTCCAAAACTAGATGACATAGGTTTAAGGTAGGAGGAGAAAGATTTAAAAGGGACCTAAAGGGCAACTTTTTCATGCAGTGGGTGGTGTGTATATAGAATGAGCTGCCAGAAGAAGTGGTGGAGGCTAGTACAATTACAACATTTAAAAGACATCTGGATGGGTATATGAATAGGAAGGGTTTGAGGGATATGGGCCAAATTCTGGCAAATGGGACTAGATTAATTTAGTATATCTGGTTGACATGGATGAGTTAGACCAAAAGAGTCTGTTTTTGTGGTGTACATCTCTATGACTTTAATTTGTTTGCTCCTTCAGTTTTTTCTCCATATCACCTCTTCTGTTACCCAATTGGTCTTGAGAATTGTGCACAGGACATTATTTTGTCTTAAATACATTTCTGAGCACTTTTCACTGTTCATCTATTGTTTTACATGCCTACTGTGAACAATTTCTGACTCATCCCTTTAAAGTCAACTTTACCTAAACTCAATATCGGTTTTCCCTCTCAAACTCAAAACTGAATCCATTCATGAAATCATCACAACTGGTTAGACATTCCCTTACCATTAGGCTGTGTAGTTCTATGCTGATTTGGTTTGGTTAGACCTGACTCTGTTCTATGTCCCCTTTGGCAATTCTATGTCCAACTAGGTCATGAAAAGTGCTATATAAATGCAAATCTTTCTTTCTTACTTTGTTCTACAAACAGCAAGGAGTTGCACCAGCCTAGCAACGCTGAATTTTAGGTGACATCCACAGCTGGCAGACCCAGTCAAGACTCATGGTCACTCGGTGCAGTGGAGTCTGTTGATGGTCACAGGGTAAAGAATAAATGACCTCCAGGCTATAGTGTCATACGCTAATGCATATATTTAAACAGTGTAATGGATTCAGATATAATACCAAAAATGGTAATCAGTGGTTCATTTATTGAAAATCACACCAAATATTTGCTAACACACAATATTAACGCTAATAAGGATACAGAGATGAAAAGCATTTTATTCATTGGTCCCTAGACAGAGTTTATGATTAAGGTGGTACCCAGACCATCTCAGGTTGTCTGACTATTTGATTGTTCTCTGACAGTGGACAAACCTCTACCTATTTGGGTCTTTGCAAGTTTTTTGGCACTGAGTTCAGGAGAGGTTGTTTATTATAGCTTGCTGACCATATCCTCAAATGATATATTGGATTGTTAATCATTCAATCCTCCAGGTGGTTATATAGATCCATAGATATTTCTGCTATTACAATTTCATAAAATCCCATGTTGACTCCTCTCCACTGAATTAGCACTAATGCTGTAACCAGTCTATGATTCTATGATACCTGGCTGTCTCAACATAATTCTGCTTCTATTACTAATTTAAGATAATTTGACTACCTCTAAGAATTAGCTGTCCAATCTAAATTTGTGTTTGGTAAGTTTAGTAACTTTCAGCAAAAAAAAAGCAGCTTGCCTTCCAAGACTGATAAACTAAAAGCTTTAAATAAAATACCAATTTTTCGCCAAACCCAATATTTTTACAGATTTCCCGCTTCGACAGTTCGAAGACTGTGACCTCCCTATCTATTTACTCAACTTATCCAATTGTATGTGCTTTGGCGTGACACATTTTTGATTCCAACTTAGAAACCTACCAGTAGACCCAACATGTAGAATTTTGTTAACAATGTGATAACCAGTGCCTACCTTTACAAGGTGCTTCTGAGAGGTAGCACTTCTAACAAAGATGCAGGAATGGTGTACCTGAGGTGAATTACAGCCAATAATGCTTCCTCCATCAAGTCCTCATGGATCTGCAATCTGGTGATGTTGTGATCAATTCGTTATCAGGGCGATCCAAAGTGACTCTAGCTTGAACACATGGCATGGTGGGAGGATGGGCAAGGGTTACACATGCTCTGTTTGTGGATACTTTTCCTCTGTATCTAGATAATCTCAGTGTAACTCCATTTTCTTGTAATCAATATAGGTTCATTGCTAGTGAGGCAGAGCAGGGTGATTTATTGGCCAACATAGATTCACATCACATTCAGAAGATGTAGGCATCACTGTTGAGGCCAGCATTTTTTGCCTATCCCAATTAAGAGTCAACCACATTGATGTGGATCTGGAATCACACATAAGCCAGACCAAGAAACAAGAGTTGATTTCCCTCCCTAAAGGACAATAGCAGAACACATGCGTTTTAACCCCAATGGTTCTATGGTGACCATTAGGCTAGCTTTTCATTTCAGATTTTAGTGAATTCACCATCTGCCATTGCTGGGATTTGAACTCTGCCCTCAAGACACTAATCTGGGAGTTCTGGGTTACTAGTCCAGTGACAATGACCACCTTCGCAAATGTAAGTGCTTTCACAAACAAAAGCACAACGTCATTTAGGGTAAGATGGTGGTAACGTCACTGGACAATGAATCCAGAGAATCAAACTAATATTCTGGGGGTTTAGGTTGAATTCCCACCACAGCAGAATTTAACAGAAAACTGCAATTAAAAGCTGATATAACGGCAACTGTGTGACAATTGTCTAAATACCATCTGGTTCACAAATGGACTACCATTCCTTTAGGGAAGGAAATCTGTTCTCTGTACCTTGTCTGGCCTATACATGACCCTGGGCAACAAATGCAGGCCTCACCAGTGACATCCATATCCCCTGAATGAATAAGAGAAAATTAAATGTAATGTTGATATTTCACTACTACACCTCATCCAAATAGTTCAGTGGTTGATGACAGTTAGTCATAGCAATTCCTTCTCACTGTCCCACTGATTGGCCAGCACATAGAGGTTAGGCAGATTGATTCCCCCATCTGAGGAGCTCAACCAAATGCTCCCTACCTGTCATTAGTCTCCCCACTTCTGATCTATGCAAGTGGGTAACTGCCTTCATCAGTCTGGTCAGCTGTTGGTTGTCAGAAAACTTACTAATTCATCTCATTTTTGTTCAATTCCACATGGTTTATGGACAATTAAGGTCCAATTTCCCTACTTGTTTGAAAACATTCCATTACTTTGGCAACATGTGGAGTAATGGCTCTTTTTAAAAAAATATTACTGTAGTAACATCAATTACTGTCCTATCATTTTGCATGCTTTTCCCAACCCACTGGCCCTTCTGCAATCAATAATTTTTAGAACATAGAACATAGACCTGTACAGCACAGGAATGGGTGCTTCGGCCCACGATGTTGTGCTGAACACGTCGCCACATTAAACAAATCCCTTCTGCCTGCCCTTGGTCCATATCCCTCCATTCCTTGCATATTCATGTGCTTATCTAAAACTCTCTTAAACACCCCTATTGTATCTGCCTTCACCACCTCCCCTGGCAGGGCGTATGACCCTGTAAAAAACATACCCCTCATATCTCCTTTGAACTTACCCCTCTCACCTTAAATGCATGCCCCCTAGTTTTAGATATTTCAAAACGTTTCTGGCCATCAACCCTATCTATGCACCTCATAATTTTATAGACTTCTACCAAGTCTCCTCTCAGCCTCCACTGCTCCAGAGAAAACAACCCGAGATTTTCTAGCCTCTCCTTATAGTTGATACCCTTTAATCCAGGCAGCATCCTGGTAAACCTCTTCTGCACCCTCTCCAAAGCCTCCACAACCTTCCTGTAAAGTGGCAACCAGAACTGAATGCAATTCTCTAAGTGTAGCCTAATCAAAGTCTTATAAAACTGCAACATGGCATCCTGAGTCTTGTACTGAATTCCACAACCAATAAAGGCAAGCATGCCATATGCATTCTTTACCACCTTAACTACTTGTGTGGCCACTTTCAGGGAATTATGGACTTGAACCCCAAGATCCCAAAAGTGCAGCATCTCACACTTACACAGATTAAGTTCCATCTGCCATTTCTCCGCCCACATCTGCGACCGATCTATATCCCGCTGTATCCTTTGACAACCTTCTACGCTATCCACAACTCCACCGATCTTTGTATTGTCTGCAAACTTACTAACCCAGCCATCTACATTTTCACCCAAGTCATTTATATATATGTATCACAAACAGCAGAGGTCCCAGCACAGATCCCTGCTGAACACCACTAGTCACAGACTTCCAGCCTGAAAAACAACCTTCCACCATTACCTTTTGCCTTCTATGGGCAAGCCAATTCTGAATCCATGCTGCCAAATCACCATGGATCCCATGCATCTTAATATTTTGAATGAGCCTACCATGAGGGTCCTTGTCGAAAGCCTTAATAAAATCTACGTAGACAACATCCATTGCTCATCACCTTTGTCATCTGCTCGAAAAATTCAATCAAGTTAGTAAGACATGTGCAAAGACATGCTGACTGTCCCTAATTAGGCCATGCTTTTCCAAATGCGTGTAAATCCTATCCCTAAGAATTTTCTCCAAACAGGTTCCCAACCACTGATGTGAGACTCACTGGTCTATAGTTTCCTGGATTATCCCTATTTCCCTTCTTGAATAGAGGAACAATATTAGTTACTCGAGAGTCCTGTGGGATGTCTCCAGTGGCTAACGAGGATACAAAGATCGTGATCAAAGCCCCAGCAATCACCTCTCTTATCTCTCTCAATAACCTGGAGTAGATACCATCGTGCCCTGGGGACTTATCCACCTTAATGCTCATCAAGACACCCAACACCACTTCTTAATCTCAAAATGCCATAGCATATTAGCATATTTGTGAAACTTCAGGTATGTGGTTATTTAGGATTCACTCATCCTGAATTGTAGCTCTTAAGATATTGACTGATGGAATCATCTTGTTGGTACTTAAGCCAAGTTGATTAGTGGATGTGACTAAAAAAAAATCCCTTCTGAAGACTTTGGAGCCCTTAGTTGGGGCTCCTGGTATATCAGCCCGTGTTTGTTTGCAAAAACCTATAGGTATTCTTGCAGTTCTTGCATAGTTTGTCCACAAGGCATTTATATGGTTCATAGCCAAGGTACACATGATATCAAGTCTAATATCCTGCAAGTAATTAACCAGCAGCATGAATAATTGACATTTAAGGAAATCTTAATCATATGTTGTTATATTGTCCCTATTACCTTTCCTAGTTTAGCTTGTTTAATTCTTTGTGAGTTACACTGGTACTGCTAGTCTAAAGGGATACATCCATTGGGCCAACATCTTCTGCAATTGGTCCTGGGCTAAACAGTCTCTAGCTAAAGAATCAGTCTCAGAAAAATGAATAGCCTCTCCTTCTCCGACGTACTATCACACAATTGAGCGTATTTCACCTGACAACAACAAATGGTGATTCAATGGACTTTTTTGAAGTCCCCATTATTTATACAACAACAATCTTTTTGGAGTCCCCATTATTTATAAAATAACAATCATCCTTATTTTTTCTATCCTCTTCCAAAGTTCACTGTACTTCTTTAGTTTTTTTTCTGTTTGACCTTAGATCTAATACTTGCCCATTTTCACAGATTCCTGGTCATGACCGCAGTCACCAATGCTGCTTATCAGCCCAATTTACCCTGCAATTTATAAATATTTATGCTATGCTATTTGTGGTCAAACATATTCATGGGTTGATGCACTGCCTCTTGCAAACCCCTTCCACACTCAGTGAGTTCTGACTTTATCTTCACATTTTGCTCCATAGTTTTATCTCTTACTGGATTTTCTGACTCAGTAGTTTATGCACTGTAAATTGTAAACTCTGAGATCATCAGTCAGACTTTCTTTCAGTTTTAAAACAGAAATTGCTTGAAACACGTAGCAAGTATGGCATCATCTGTGGAGAGAAATCAGAGTTAACATTTCGGGTCCAGTGACCCTTCTTCAGAACTAAGTAGGGTCACTGGACCTGAGGGGTTAACTCTGATTTCTCTCCACAGATGCTGCCAAACCTGTTGATTTTTTCCAGCAATTTCTGTTTTTGTTTCTCATTTCCAGCATCAACATGTTCTTGCAGTTTTTTCTTTCAGTCTTTCCTTTTTATCCAACTGCCTTTTAATTACCCTGCTTCTTTTATCTGACTGTCTTTTATATAACTGAGTTCTATTTTCTTCTTTTGCATCATTAATGATGTTCACTTTCACATTGCATACAAATTACTCATCCATACAAGGGTCTTTTTGCCAACTTGTAGCACCATTTTCTTATTTTGTATATGTCCATCTACCCATTCTATGATAATTTTAAACCTACATCATTTGCTACAATCTTAAAGACCAGTTTTAATCATTCCTCAGACCCTGCAAATTTTTTGCTTCGATTTATTTTACAATTCTTTTTGTAATTTAAGATTTTTTTGAATATTTGCCATAGTTTCCCATTATTTGACACTGTGCATCTGAACTTTCAGAAGGTATTTGGCAATACATAATAGACCTGCTGGCAAAATTAAAGCATATGGAATTAATGAGACGATGACAATATGGATATAAAATTGGCTAAGGAAAAGTAAGCATAGTGCTGGTGTATGGTTGTATTTGATGCTGGAAAGAAAAGGCATTGCTCAGTGGTTAATATTAGAATCACTGGTCTTTTTGATCATATATCTTAGTGGCCTGGACTTGGTTATATGTGGCACGATTTTGACATTCGCAGATGACATGAAACTTGGAAATGGAGTAAATAATGAGGAGGATAGTATTAGACTTGGGGACATAGATAGATAAATATGAAGAGAAAAATAGAGTTAATGTTATGAATCCAGTGACTCTTTGCCAGTTCTAATGAAGGGTCACTGGACTTGAAACATTAACTCTGCTATTTCCTTCACTGATGCAACCAGGCCTGTTGAGTTTCTCCAATACTTTCTATTTTTGATTCAGATCTCCAGCATCTGCAGTTCTTGATTTTATTAAGCTGAAGAGGAGATTGGATAGAGGTATTCAACGCCATGAAAGGTTATGATGGAGTACAAATGGAGAAACAGCTTCCAATGGCAGAAGGGTCAGTAACCAGCGGTATAGGGTTTAAGATGACTGACAAAATATGACGAAGCCATATTTTAGACAGTAAGTTGCTGTGATCTTAAATTCATTTCCTGAAAATATTGGAAAGCAGATCCAGGAGTGACATTGAAAGAAAATTTAATACTTGAAGAGGAAAGAATTACAAGGCCATGGGGAAATTGCAATGTAGTGAAACAAATTTGTTAGCTCTACTAAAGAGCCAGTACAGGCACATTGGGCTGAATCTCCCTCTTTGGTGCTGTATCATTATAATTCTGAGTCTATAGGGCTACCATTTACAAGATGACCAGCTCAACCTGGAATCTAACACTAATCATCTAGCTGTCTTGCCTCAGCTTTCATCATTACCTTTGGTTCACTGGTACATTTTTAATTAATTAACTTTCACCTCACCACATGTTTGACAAGGATCACAAATTTGTCAAAGGTTAATATTCTTCAATGCAGCGAAAACAAGACAGTTAAAAGCATAATGCAAAACATGTCATTTTTTCCCCACCACCGATGTTGTTACAATCATTTTACCATTGTCTTTATCCTCCTCTACCTGAGCACCCTGTATTTGTACCCAGACATGTACCCAAACCTCACCTTTTTATCAATAGCTTATAATCTTCTGGAAAAATTGTCTTACATTTTCTGACGTCTCTACCCTCTCCATAGCTTCTCATTTAGCTACCCTGTTAAATATTTTGAAAGAATAATCAGTGTATTATAAATAAACACTTACTAAATAATGAGTTTTGACATTTATGGGTCAACATTAGATTAGGGGAAAAGCCAGAACTGTTTTTATGTCTTGGGAATAGTGCTGAAACATCCAACAATTATGTGATCTTCACTTTTTGCAATGGGTAATGCTATTCAGTCTATTGCTGCACTGGAACGCACACAACATGTTGGATGCCTTAAAGTAGACATCATATTCCTAAAACCTGGCAAATGTCTCTTCTCTTTTACTCGCTGTCCCACCACTCGTGTTCCATCACCATGAGTATCCAACTGCTTCACTGTCTTTTCAGCTGTTGACATCTTGTCCTTTTCATGTTGTTCTATCTGAATCTCCAGATGTTTCTGGATAGCCAGCCCAAGGACCTCAGGGTCTACAGAAGCCCCATAGACTTCCCACGTCATCCCCTTGTCATCCCATTTCACTTCCCGAACTGGAGATTCCTGGATTAGCTGGTTCTCGTCAAGGTTAACCTCTGGAAACATATGAACTAGGCAACTATCAGTTGGAGACAAGGGGCTAGTGCCTACTGACCTGCAGTCAACTGCCAAGGAGGTCTGTACCCCTGCATCCTTACGTTCCAGTTGATGATGATATCGAAGGGTCAGATCTGTTGTCATAGTCCACATGTCTCGTGTTCTTACACCCACATCATTATTTTGACTGCTTGGTGAAAAAGGGTGAGTAAATTTTTCCAGTTCCACTTTATTCTTATTGGAAGTGTCATGAGAATTCCTTTCAGCTGCAGCATGAATAGCTTCATTTTCTAGTGTTCCATGGCATTTCAGAAGATGCCTCGCATCTAGCCCCGATTCACTCACTGAAGACACCAACCTTGGGAATGCCAGAATCCCTGAAACTGGCAGTGGATGACAACATGCATCAACAACAGTTCCTCTTCCAGATTCACTGACAGAACTGACTAGTCTTGGAAAGAGATGGATAGCAGGGATTGGCAGTGAATGACAATAAGCAGGAGTGGTGTCTTGAATCGTCAAACCAGACATCAAGTGGCTTTGGTGTCTAGTACAAGTTTGATTACCCATTAAACTATTTTGATGAGAGGCAACTCCTTCCCGATATGTGATGTTACACTGACCCAAGGTGATTGTCTCATTTTCTGCCACATTATTGCCTTGATACTTTTTACCAGATTCTTGGACAACCTTGACACCAGAGCAATCGGGAGAGTTCTCTGAAAACATGAGCTGGCCCTGATGCATGGGACTGCATATGTCATTCTCCATACTATTGACTTGGTAGTCTGCAATGGTTCTACTTTCTCTGTCATTTTCCTGTTGCCTAGTGTCAATTTCACTCTCTGAAATATTGATCACAATCTTCTGGTTACATTCTTTAGACATCATTTCACTTGGAGAAATTGTACCATAGTCTCTGCCCAGCACAGGAGTTTGAAATGCAGCAGTAGTCTTAGTATGCACAGCATCAGCTGGATAGCATTTCTCCCCATAATCACAAACGATATCTGAGCAACTTCTGTGCATCACCTTCGCCTGCAATTTTCCTAGGTTTGAGTCTGCACATAACATTGTGTCTGCGTCCCTTCTCATGGAGAAGTTGGTGCTCCTGTGGCTGTTGCAGTGAACTTTCAAATTATCCTGAAATATTGGGAGTTCAGTGGCATGATTAGCATCAGGGATGGTTCCCATCTGGAAGCAGCGACATAAGGGGATCACAGTGAAATTATTTTGCGGTGTGAAGCAAGACGGATGATAAGGGCACCTCATGTCAGTTTCACTTGGAGAGACAAAGCCACTGAGGGTCTTCCTCAGTTCCTGTTTAATGGTCGGCCTTTCCTCTATGCTGTCCCTTCTGGGGAATAGGGTGGCAGAAGAACTTTTTGAAAGTGGGAAACAATCTGGTTCCAGAGTGTTATGACATGTTGTGTCTTGGGTTTCCTGGAAGGAATATTCAGATAGCCTTCGAGTGTAGGTAGCCATTCTGAAATGATACTCTGTGGTAATGAGAGCCAATATAAAAAAGGAATAATAAGTCAAGGATATGTATGTCATTCATCCTTCCCCACCAGCCTCCCACCTATCCAGAAGCAAAAGTCACATCAAAGTACATTTTTACAGAATCATAAAAATTTACAGCATACATGTGGGCCATCATTTTGCACTGGCCAAAAGACAGCTGTTCAGTCTAATCCTACTGTCCAGCTCTTGAAAGTTTTGCCACTTCAGTTGCATATCCAGATACTTTTTAAGTGTTGTAAGAATTTCTACCTCAACACCCTTTTAGGCAGTGAGTTCCTGAATCCTACCATCCTCTCGGTTAAAACATTTACCCTCAAATCCTGTCTAAACCTTCTACTCCATACCCTAAATCTAGACCCCCTGGTAATAGACCCCTCAAAAAAGTGAATACGGCTTTTCCATCACCCTCTCTTGATCCCTCATCATTTTATACACTCCAATTAGGTCTTTAATTCTGGCTCCAGCTTCATGCTTCACAACATTTTTGGTTTAACCCACTGCTTACAGATGCAATCACTCTTGTCCTTTTTTTCCTTGCCTTCGCTAACCCAGGGTTAAAATAGCCAATTGCACTGTACCCTACGCCCATTTCAGCTTAGACAAACAAATCTAACACAGAGCCAGGACTTAACCTGAGATCATGATATTCAAATGCTTGGGTTTCACAGTGTTTCATTTTGTTGTGGAAGTCGTGAATTAAGAGTGATAATTGTGGAATTTAGTTATGAAATATTTAACATGGAGAAAGACAGTACTGTCATGCAGAGAACCCTACAATCTCTGCACCACGGTCTCCTACTGCTTCTTAATTTGTTCAAAGGTTTTCTTTTAAGTTGAAATATCTGGACATCCATCCTTTGCGTTGACTGGTCTTTGTCCAAAAATTGCCTTTAACATGTACACTCCTATTTGAAGTAATATTCCAGATTTATCTTCCTCATATTGTTACTGGCTTATTTATCCACAATGAAGTTCTCTCTCATTTGCACCTTTCAAGATTTTTCCTCACTATCTTTCTGCATTCAAATTTGTTGATAAGTTATCACAATACAGCCACTATTTAATAAAGGAATAAGCCATCCAGACCACAGGAGCCCAGATTCCATCTCCCTGGTCAATGCTGATATCAACTGGAACAGCAGTTCAGGTTCTACATGCTGTTGGGTTAGAGACAGAAAAGTCAGTTGAGCTCCCACTCCTGCTTAGAAAATCCAGCCAGCTGCTGTTGAACTTGTAAAGCAGATTCAATCAGGTGCTGACAGTCTAAAATATTCACATTGTCAATTTGCCTTTTTGCTTGCTCACTGCTTGTTCTGCATACGCTAAAGCTAAATTTGAATGGGTTTGAAATTCTTAATCTTCTAATATCTGACACAATCAGGATTTCTGTTGGGGGTGGGAATTCAGCCTTTGATGTCAGGGTGGACTCTTGTGTAAGGACTGCAGTCACAGAAACCTCTCTAAATAAATTTAATAGATCTTTTCTACATTCACTCCTTTTCTCCCATCTTCTATTGAAGATACTTACTTATTTAAAAAAATTAAATACAGGTATGTGAAATGGCTGGAAAAAAAAATCACATTGAATACAACTGTGTTATAATGATAAACATACAATGAGTTCCACAGAGAATACGGGTCATGGAGCACACCGTACACACAGGGTGCTGGTCATTCAAGTGCATTGACACAGTATAATGGGCACAAATTATTAGGCACACAGGTAATGGACACAGAACAGTGTAAATGCAAAGTACTGGGCACAGAGCACTGGACACACAGTGTGAATAATTAGCATTGGTATTTCTACAGCATCACTATATTCGTCTCAATGAGAATCCCAATGGTGTGGAAACAGACCATTCATCCCCATTGAGTCCACACTGACCCTTCGAAGAGTATCCCACCCAGACCTTCCCGCTACTCTATCCCTGAATTTCCTACAGCTAATCCACCTAACCTACACAGCCTTGGACACTACGGGCAATTTAGCACAGCCAATCCATCTAACCTGCATATCTTTGGACTGTGGGAGGAAACTGGAGGAAACTCACGCAGACACAGGGAGAATGTGGACACTCCACACAGACAGTCGCTCAAGGGTGGAATTGAATCTGGGTCCCTGAAGCTGTGGGGCAGCAGTGAGAACCATTGAGCCACTGTGCCATGCCCCCATGTTGGTTAATGTCTGCATAGTGTATGTATTAACAGAGAGTATGCCAGAATGGTGTACTTCTGTGATCATGGGATATGTATCGGTGTGGTGTGGTTTGTTGGAATGGCTTGCGTTAGTGTAGTGGTACCTATGAGTGTTAATATGGAGTGCACGTGTGTGTCACTCTGGTAGCATTCTTAGGAAGGTGTATATCTAAATGGAGTGTGTCTGGAAACCAATAATGACCGTTACTGGAAGAATGGGCATGGTGAACTGGGAAAGAGAACTAAGTGAGGATCTGAGTCAATGTATGTGAAATACAAAAGAAATTGGGTAGAGCATAGAATACAATCAATGGGGCTGAGAGAGTTAGCATGGAATAAACCATTATGACAACAAGAATTGACATGGAGCATCCTCAGAAATACTGGGGTTGGGTGGGGTGAATATGAGGGACAGGCAATAACATTTGAGACTAGTATTTTGGCTGAACAGGGACATTCAGCGCTGGAAGCTAACGAACTGAGGATCCTGAGTCACCCGCCCAGCCTCAAGAAAGGGGGAAGGGATCAGGGATAGGCAGCAACAGACTCATTCAGAGAGATTACATTTCCTGATGACCAGGGGTAGTGCTTTTTTTTACAAAAGCAGTCTCTGATCTAATCCGCCCGGTCCTTGTGAAAAAGCAAGATGAGCTCTTGATTCTATCTGTGCACAGCCATTGAAAGAGGCGTCGCCGACCAAACAAACCGAGATTAGCCGGACCTGGTCTGAGGGGTTTTGTGTTTAAACAACACAAGAAAAGCTGAACATACCACCGAGATGATCGATTTGAGAAAGCAACAGGCCACATACCTGCTGGTAACATCCCTGCTCACAACACACACACACCTCGTCTCTCAACAAGCTGCAGATCAGGTCAAAACAAACATTAATTATTGTGATTATTTACATTGTTACAGGGCTAAGAACTGGGGGAGGAAACCGTTCCCGTGGAGTATTTAAAAAAATATTCTGCCTTTCGGCGGTTCCTCACGCCGCTGACTACCTCCTAGAATAAATAACAATAATAACGAGAATAACAAAAAATAATCAAAGGAACAGCAGATCAGCAGCCACCTGGTGCGTTGTTGAAGAAATCTCTTCAGGAGCTTTCTGCCAGGCAGCAACACTCACCGTTTCTGGAGGCGGATGGGAGGGCGATCTGGAATATCCACAAGTTTTAAGAAGCCTTGCAATGATTATTGTTTGTGTGATCCCTCCCCACCCATACAGTGTTCTAGAAATAAGAAGTTTGTGAAGGGACAGCAGCCACACACACTCTCGAATCCCTCCACACGTTGCATGCAGGCGAAATGGAGATAGAGCGAGACAGCGAGAGAATAAATAAATCTCCTTCTCATCCGATTAAGGTAGTGCCTGGGCCGGCAGCTCTCTCTCGTCTGGCAGGAGCTTCCTGCAATCAGGTGCACTGACTCTCGATTTCATTCCATTTTCACTCAAAAGTGATTCTAGCCAATCGGCCCCCAATTCCTCCCGTTGCCATTCTTTCCAGCCCAGTCTTACCCATCTCCCACTGTCTCGCGCGTGTGTCTGCTTTTGTGTCTTGCCCCTTTGTATCGGCCTCTCCCTGCCTTCAGAACCGTTATTTCCCCGTGTAGCTATATTTCATTCGCTGCTTGAAACGCCTGCCGTGAAATGGCTGCTAGAGATGTTGTTGCGACTTTGGGAAGAGATAATTGGGAATTCTCGGCGTGTGACTGCTGCGGTATTATTTTGTTGTGATCGTTTTAAAAATCTTACTTACTGGCGATTCAAAACTATTTTGTGCCTGTTTATGTAAGATACCAGGGTGAACAGCCTAGGCACAAAAGCAGATCACCATCCAGAGTGGAAGGTGAGGTGTACCAATTTTATACAGTTCAGAGTTACCACCCAGAAACAGGCTGTCCAGGATGTATAATCCCCAGAACTCTTTTTATTTTAAGAACCTATCTTCAATTCCTGTCTACTTATCTAATTCTCACTTAAATGCAAAAATGCAATCTTACCTAAAATGCTCCTTAGAGTAGCAAGTTTTCACGTCTCTAAAGGGGCTGCTATGAATTAATTATTGGATTTATTATTGATTACATCACATTTATGATTTCTTCCACAAGAGAAAACACTTCTCTATCTTTACCCCAGCAAATTCTGTCATAATTTTCTGGATCTCTAGAAGGTCACCTCTCAGTCTTCTCTTTCCAGAGAAAAGTGCCCAACTATTTGTGACAGCAAAATACCACAGATGCTGGTGTCTGAAATAAAAACAGAAAGTTCTGAAGAAACTCAGTAGGTCTGTGGAGAGACAAACAGTGTTAATGTCTCAAGTGCAAAGACACTTCTTAGAACTGAAACCATATGGTTCAGTCTGTAGTGACTGTACCAAGATCAGCCAGGTGGACCTCACAGAATGAGTTCCCCGATTGATGCTGTTAACCTGGTCCAATCAGGGAGACCTGGCCGACAGATTTAAACAGGGGGATCAGAGTTTCTGTTCACTCTGAAAGCTGGCTCTGAGGAAGCTGGACCAGTGTCAAGTATGTGCATGTGTAAATAAAGGGTGACTTCGTAATGGGATACTGGCCTCTGTGGAGTTATTTCAATGGTGACGAGAAAAAAAAAATACACTCCTGAAGAAATTTGCTTGCAACAATCTTTGAGTTAGTGGAAGCATTTCTGGCATCATGCCAATATTTGGGAAGCTTGACTTGTTTGATCCTGCCATCGAAGACTTGGCCCAGTATGTGGAATGACATTGGGGCAGATTACAAGCAGTGAGTAGTTTGTCTGACAGCTTGTGCGCCTGCAGCTTTTTTGATTATTAGGAGCTTAACATTTTCTGAAGCACCAACTTGTAAACCTTTCAAGAGTTTATGGATTTAGGTAAGGAATATTATGACCCCAAGCCTCTTCTAATTCTGACACCATAATCGGTTTTATTCAGCAATTTGAGAGCCAGGGAATCCATGTCGGTATTTTTAACATTGTTAAGATGACTGGCAGAGGCATGTGACTTTGGTTTAACCCTTAATGAGATGCAGAGAGACCATTTAGTACGTGGGATTAATGATATAACCATGCAAAAGTGCCTAATAGCTGAAGCCCAACTGGACTTCAAACAGGCACTAAACTGGCTTTGACATTAGAAAATGCAGCAAATGGAGTATTTGAATTACAGGGTACGCCAATGTAAGTGGACAGTCTCAGCAGGCTGACCAAGCTTGGCGGACAGCACTTCAGTGAAGGCAATTGTGTGGCCTCACTCAGGACATATTCTGAACAGAAGGACTCTATGTCAGCCCACAGTAAAACCCCAAAACTAAGTCAAGCCTCAGCCAAACAGTTAAAGTTTTCTTCAGGATCCGGGCCAGCAAGCCATTTTAGGTACTGCCAGTATGTGGATTTGAGACAGCAAAAGAGTCACACTAGGCCTGAATTGAGTAAGAGAATTCAAAGGCCAGTATCCAGGAGACTGCACTTCCTGGAAAGCCCACCTACAGCTGGCTTGCAACAGTTAAATTGCTTGGCAACATCCAAATCAGAACTGATCAATCAAAATAAATGTCTGGTTAAATGGTCACCCGGTTCTAATGGAGGCTGATACCGGCGTGGCTGTATCAGTGATCGCAGAACCAGCCTTTAGCAAAATTCACCCTGGACTCCAACCCTTAAGTTTTAGTAAGACCGTGGCTGGACTGTGAATCTAGACTGGGGAATCTTTACAGATTAAGGGTACAACTTCAGATCCAGTCTTAAGAAAAGCAGTTGGGTCAGCTACCACTGATTGCGGTAAAAGATTCGGGCCTAAGCTTGATGTGGTGAAATTGATTGAGAAAGATTCACCTTCATTGGCTCAACAATTTTTTGATTAGAAAATGGCTGCCTGAGTGAAGTCCTAGTTAAATACCCGGAGGTTTTTCAGGAAGGTCTTGGGACTATCAAAGGAGCCAAGGCCACCTTGCATGTTGACCAGGAAGCAATTCCATGATTCTGCAAGGCCCATCCAGTGCCATCTGCCTTACAGGCCAAAGTAGAGGCAGAAATCAGGAGGCTGGAAAGTGAAGGAATCATCAAACCAGTACAGTTTGCAGAATGGACAGCTCTGGTCATACTGATTGTGAAGCCCGACGAGTCAGTTGGCCTTTCTGGAGATTTTAAACAAATGGTAAACCACTTTCGCAGCTGGATAAACATCCAATCCCTTGCACAAAGGATTTACATGCAAAGCTGGTGGGGAGGCTGTCCTTCAGAAGCTGGACATGAGCCATGTGTACCTGCAATTATAGTTAGATGAGGACTCCCGGAAGTATGCTACAATTTAATACCCATAAGAGTTTGTACCAATATATGAGACTGCTACTTGGGGTATCATCAGCCTGTGCCATTTTTCAGCAGATGATAGAAAACATTTTACAAGGTCTACCCCAAGTCACCATTTATCTGGACGATGTGCTAATAACACAGTAGACCAATAAAGAACACTAGAACTTGGATATAGTCCTTGGACGTTTCTCCAAGGCGGACCTACACCTTAGATGGGAAAAATGTGTGTTGCAGGCACCTCAGGTACCTACTCTGGCTACAGATTCAACAAGACCGTGCTACACCTGTTGGAAGATAAAGTGAAAGGTGGCATCAGCTCCCACGTCTGTACCAGAGCTTAGGTCTTTTCTTTGATTGGTGAATTATCACGTAACCTGGCCTCCAACCCGGCACACTTACATCTCCTATTGAAAAAGGGTTGGCCTTGGAAAAGCTCTCATAGCCAAGATGTAGCCTTTAGGAAAGTGAAGAAGCAGCTATCATGGACTAAGATGTTGGCACACTATGATCCCAAGTGAGATCTGGTGCTGATCCCAAGTGAGATCTGGTGCTGACATGCGATGCCTCCTGTATGGTATCAGGGTAGTATTGGCTCACAGATGGCCCAATGAAAAGGACACCCAATAGCATATGCTTCCTGGACTTTGGCTGATGCAGAGCGCAAATATCTCCAGATAGAGAAGGAAGATTTGGCTGTCAACTTTTGGTGTGAGAAAGTTCCAACAATACCTTTACGGATGTAAATTTATAATAGTAACAGACCACAAACTCCTGTTATAATAGTAACAGACCACAAACTTCTCAAAGAGGACAAGGCCATGCCACCCATAGCTTCAGGTCGAATTCAGTGGTGGGCTCTTATTCTAAGTGTGTACAATTACAAGTTGGAACATCATCTGGGAGTCCAAGTAGCAAATGCAGATGCCTTGAGCTGCCTCCTACTGGTAGATACACCACCTGTGGTGCCACCACTGGAAGAGTCCATTCTGGTTTTAAGCTTTCTGGATACTCTTCCAGTCACCACTGACAATATCAGACTGTGGACACAAAAAGATCCAGTTCTGGCAAAACTAAAACAGCTGGCGCTGATGGGAGGAAAAGGGTCATCACAACCAGAATTGAAACTTTTCTGGACCCGGCAAAACCAGATAATCATAGAGGACGGCATTTTATCATGGGGAGCAAGAGTGATTGTCTCAAGCAAAGGTTGCTGCCAGATACTGGCTGAACTCCACCAGGGACATCCACGGGTTTCCAAAATGAAGATGTTGGCAAGAAGTTATGTCTGGTGGCCAGGGTTGGATGCAGACATAGGTGCGTTGGTGCGGCAGTACCCAGAGTGCCAATAAGGACAAAATTTACCACCAGCAGCTACCCCACATTTGTGGGAATGGCCAGGTAAACCCTGGACTTGATTACACGTCGACTATGCCGGCCCTTTCATGGGCTCAATATTCTTAGTCATTATGGACGCTTACTCAAAGTGATTGGATGTGCATAGAGGCCATTCATTAAACATGGGGATAACAATACAAAAGCTGCGAGTATCTTTTGCAATACACAAACTTTCAGAAGTGTTGCTCACGGGCAATGGGCCATCATTTACTAGCAGGAAATTCAAGTATTTCCTAAAGTCGAATGGCATTCACTATGTACGGACAACTCCATCCATCGTCCAATGGTCTGGCGGAAAGAACAGTCCAAACTTTGAAGGCAGACTTAAAGAAATAGTCTACACTTTCACTTGGTAGCAACTGACCTGGTTCCTATTTATCGGGCCACCGCCCATGGAACTGCAGGGATAGCTCGAGCAGAGTTGCTAATGGGAACAAGACTCCACACCAGGTTAAATCTGACCTTCCTGGACTGAAGGAGGGGGTGAAATGGCATCAGGAATGCCAATGCCAAACACAAGACTTGTCTAAGCGAGAGAGACAGTTTACTTGAGCAGTCAAAGTTTGGTGCCAAAACCAATGAAGTGGCCCTGCATGGGTAAAGAGGCATGATTGATGCAACGTCAGGTCTTGTGATGTACAAAGTTCAGGTAGGTGAGGTGGTCCTGAACAAGCGTGTGAACCACATGAAAGCTATAAATTCGCAAACAGGGCAGGAGCAAAACATACCTGGCCCTTCAGAATAGCTGGAAAGGTTGTTGGAACCCGTGGGTTCTCCACCTCCATCTAGCGTCAAACAAACATTAGAGTCTGAGATGATCACGGTGGATGTCATAGCCTCGATACCTTTTATCACGTGAAGAAGAGGATGAATTTGTTCCAAGACGCTCTGGGTGCAAGAGGCAGGCTACACGCCACCCATATCGGAGGCTGAGCCAGAGAAACCGGATCTGGTGTGAAAACGCCCTACGAGAGGCTACAAGACAAAGAACAGGTCTACAACCAGGTTACCCTGGTCCAATCAGGGAGCCCTGGCTGACAGATATAAACAGGAGGGTCAGACACCTTGTTCCCTCAGAGCTGGCTCTGAGGAAGCCAGACCAGTGTCAAGTACAATGCATGTGGAAATAAAAGGTGACTTGGTGATGGGATACCAGTCTCTGGCGTTATTTCGCAGTCCTTCATAGATGTTTTGGACAGTTCTGCTATTATTTTGGTTCTGATTAAATTCTGATGCTACAGTAGGGAAGGAAGTGAGAATAGGACACCAGGTGCTGCCAACACTGGGGCTGAGGATAAAGATAATATTTTACCCAGACAAGCCTTGACATGCTTATTTGCTGTTGAGCGATGGGGATACCCAGTGGAGGGCTCTCTACGTGGGAGTCCTCCCACTTTCCACCCCAGGTCCCTAATGGAGGGTGTTGCAAGCAGCAGTCCCTTTATAACCGCAGACTGTGGCAGTTCATGGACTCCCAGGTTGACTGACAACTTGGAAATCCTTCTGATATGCATATGACAGAGATCTCCACTCAGCCAGAATGGTGTGATAGCTGCAGCAAGAAGCCTCCACTGAAGGCAGGTTCTTGCTGTGAGCTTTGTAGCAGTGTCTGCTCATTTCAAGGGACTACCAGAAGAGAACTGAAGAGAATTTTTAAGTCAGTGTTTCTGGACTAGGAGCCAATTGAAGCCAGTGAGTACAGGGACAGCAGATAAATGGGACTGGAGCAAGTTAGAATATGGGCAGCAGAGTTCTGAATGAGCGCACATCTATGGACGGTGGAATATGCAAGAGCATTGAAGTAATCAAGTCCGGAGGTAAGAAAAGAAAAGGTTCAGCAGCAGATAAGCAGAAGCAGGATTTCTACCAGATTATAGGCCTATGCTAAATACCTGAATTCGTAGTCAAGGCTTGCACTCCCAGTGCACTACTGAGTGAAAGCTGTGCTATTAAAGATATCTTTTAGAAAAAATATTAGAATTTCTCTGACCTCTCAAGGAGATGTAACATATTCCATGACATAAAACATGATCACTTTGTAGATTGTATGGTCTGGCTGTGCTAAAATTCCTGCATTACAACTTTGACCGTCATTTGAAAGTAATTCATTAGCTCAGTGCCACGGTAATGTCGAAGTTATAAAAAGCCCCAGAAATTCAGCAGCTATTGCCCAACTCTTGAGAAAGGTGTTGTGTTGGCCTTTTTTTTTGAGCTGGGACAGTTTGTGTGTTGACATCACATTCACAGAAGTGGGTAGTTCCAAACGTTAAGCTCAGTGTTAATAATGGAATGGTGATATTCAGGTTCAAGATGGGATGGTAAGTGATTCTGAGGGGAAGTTTAAGTTGATGGTATTCTAATGCATCTGCTGCCCTTGAGGTGGTGAGTCCTAGATTTGTGAAAGGCTGCTGAGGAAGCCTCAGAGATTTGGTGCACATGGTGTACACTGATACCACAATAAACTGGTGGTAGATGGAACAAAAACAAAGTTGCTGGAAAAGCTCAGCAGGTCTGGCAGCACCTGTGAAGGAAAAAACAGAGTTAACGTTTAGCGTCTGGTGACCCTTCCTCAGAATGTTCTGAGGAAGGGTCACCGGACCCGAAACGTTAACTCTGTTTTTTCTTTCACAGGTGCTGCCAGACCTGCTGAGCTTTTCCAGCAACTTTGTTTTTGTTCCTGATTTACAGCATCCGCAGTTCTTTTGGCTTTTATTTGGTGGTAGATGGAGTTTGTGTTGAAGCCTTTTACAAAATCACCATAAATTATCCAACTTTCTGTCTCTCCACAATATTTAAGAGAGACCAGAGATTTTCTCTTGATCCAGAGAAGGACCACCTCAAATCCAAGAGCTTTACACTGACATCCACTCAATGACACCCTAGCATTCTGCCTCACCTAATCCTCCCAGTAATGAGAACATAAGAACATAAGAAGGAGCAGGAGTAGGCCATCTGGCCATTGAGTCTGCTCCGTCATTCAATAAGGTCATAGCTGATCTATTCGTGGACTCTAGCTCCACTTACCTGCCCGCTCACCGTAACCCTTAATTCTTTTACTGTTCAAAAATCTATCTTTGCATTAAAAACATTCAATGAGGTAGCCTCAATTGCTTCACTGGGCAGGGAATTCCACAGATTCACAACCCTTTGGGTGAAAAAGTTCCTCCTCAACTCAGTCCTAAATCTGCTCCCCCTTATTTTGAGGCTATGCCCCCTAGTTCTGGTTTCGCCTGCCAGTGGAAACAACCTCCCTGCTTCTATCTTATCTATTTCCTTCATAATTTTATATAAGATTCCCCAACTCATTCTTCTAAATTTCAATAAGTATAGTCCCAGTCTACTCAATCACTTCTCATAAGCCAATCCTCTCAATTTCAAAACAACCTAGTGAACCTCCTCTGCACACCCTTCAGTGCCAGTGCATTCTTTGTCAAGTAAGGAGATCAAAAATTTACAAATAAGGAGTGCAAATTTATAATGTAGGATGCACAAAACACACAATGACACCAAAGGGAAACAGTGAAAAGACCTTACTTAATTTTTTACATTGACAGTGAGATGAACAGTATTATGCCCCCTTGTGGCCAACGTTTTTCCAACAGCCATTGTCCAGACTCTCAAATGAATTTAATCACTGGGGTCAGATATTGAAGCTAAATGATAACTGTGGCACTATGACCCAGTGAGACATCAGAAGAGGGATGTATTGTTTTAGCCTTGACTAAGGAGGCAAAGTAGTGAGAAGAGATTGTGGTATTGTCATGGGAATGATCAAAGGAACGATGACTGGTAACTTTGTCTTCTAAACCTTACTCAGAAAGTCTACTGATACCACTGTGTTAGTCAAAGAGATGGAGATGGCTGGGACTTATTGTAGAATGCACAGTGAATAGTGTATTTTACAACAAGCAAGGTCTATTTACTCAGCATCAGTCTGTTTAAATTCTGCACTACATTAGACAGTCTACAAAATCTACCTATAAAGAGTATCTATGAAGGATAGAAAACAGAACTGACTGTAACTGTAATTGTTAGTTACATTCGAAATTGGGTCAGACTCTCCAAGGATTGACTCTGTTCCATTTTTATACCACAAAAGAACTTTGCATTTCTGACAATATTCTGATCAGGGCTTTTGCAGAAATGCGCAGCTGTATTTCCATTCTGACAAGTCTTCTGTAGTAAAGATTGTTACAGGAGACAAACCAGCCAATATATTGGTCCAGAATCCCAAACTGCCACTGACAGCTGTTTTCAAATGGTAAGTGTGTAAGATGAGTGTGAGGTTAGGGTGCTGCAAGGGTAGGGAGCCAGTGGTAATGGGGTAGGATGACAAGCAAATAGCTTTCCAGGTGGGTTGGGGTAAGGTGCCAGGTTTGTAGGGTGCCAAATGGGTAGAGGTAGAGTGCCAGGAGCAGCCAGATGGGAAGGGTGCCAGGGCACAAGGTGGCAATATGGCCAGGTAAGTGATGGAATGATGAGGGTGAATCAACATGGATGGAAGATATTGGGCCCAGCAAGGGAGAGGGGATTATGTGGTATCAGGTCCTGGAGGAACTAGAGTTGGGGCTGGAGCTATCAGGTCTGGCAGCAGGGAAGTGGGGATTATGTTTGGAGCTGGGAAGAAGGTCATCAGCTCCAAAGTGGGAGAAGGGGATTCTGGTTTGATGTGGCTGAAGGAAATGCTTTGAGTCTGAGTGGGGAAAGGATCTTGCTCAGCAATGAGGGAAGACGGGGCCAGGCTCCAGGGCAACGGAGGGGGTGTTGTGTGTGAGGAAGATGTATTTGTTGGGTGAAGTTATTTAGAGGTCACTTTAAAAGCTACTCAGGAGTTAGACCAGCTATTTAGTAGCTTAACTTCTTCTGCGTAAATATTTACTTAATTGCAGCATTAGGTTATTTGTCCCATAGCATGTGTTTAGTGCCACATAAGTATGTACAAATTAAGGAAGTAAAATTAATCCCGATAACCACTGGCACCTCCAGGCTTGATTGGCTGGAGAATTATGCAATTACAACTGGCTGGCAACATTGTCATTATGATATGTGGGAGATATGAGGTCAATTTCTGATGAATTAGACTTTGATGGAACATAGTCCAATGAGTTAACAATTGCTATATTTAATAGCAGCATCTCAATGAACAAACTCATTGCTAAAGTAGTAATGCCTGTTGCTTCTTTCTGAAAATAATTATACCAGCTTTCCTATTTTGTATTGCCATGGTGGATGGCTATAGTTTCCATGAGCTGAATCTTGTCCTATTTTGCTGTGTCAGTTTTGTCAAGTTTCCCTGAGGCATTTCTAACTGCGACGATCAGAGATTCCTTGCCATATCGTTCTGAACTCATCTCATTAGCTACTTATCCCACCCCTATGGCATCCTTCTTGTCTAATGCTAGCCTAATTGTCCCACTTGTCATGCCAGAAGAACTTGCCACTGCCAGGATATCCCAGAACTGATCATTATCCCTGGTGCAGGAGTCATCTTTAAAAGGCCACTGTGCACCTGCAGAAGCACTGTCAGCTTGGAGCTGCCCTGCATGGTGACTGACATTTGTTCTTGAAATTGCAGAGAAGGGAAATTGTCACCTCACTTTGTCAGCTGAGACCTGGAGGTTCTGATGGATGTGGTAATGCAGAGCAAACACAGAGGCACTGAGACAACCTCTCCTGATTGTTTTGGATCTACCTGTTCAAGTGGCTGCACATCCATCCAGAAGTCCACTCATAGCGTCTCCTTGGCCACAATCCATCAATAAAAAACAATAACAAAAGCCTTCACATAAAATCTTTATCAAAGAATATATCCAACTGTACAAACAACAATGAATTATACACCCTTATGCATTCTCTTTTGTGCCAATTTCAAGATGCCCTTGCCTGTCATTGAGCAACTCTGGGCATGATGACCCAGTTTAAGCGCGCAACACCATGGCATGGATGGCAAAGTTTGGGCTGGCTGACAAAGTGATAATGTTGGGAGCATGACTGCTCTTATCCTGAGGAAAATGCAGCAGGTTCGCCTTCCACAGTGCCCTTACTACTTCCACATTGTGGCATCTCTGCAATTATAGAAATCTGTGAGAGCCAACACACCCTTTTATGTTCTGATATCTCAAGCATTAAGGGTAGACTCATCATCAAGCTTGGAACTTTTCTCGAACCTGTGATGTTGTAGCACTTACTCTCTTAATCGTGATCCACTTACCATTACCAGCACACTGTGCCCTATCTATAGGATGCATACAGTAAAGCCACCAAGGCCTTTTCTGCAGCAACTTCAGAACCTGTGAGCTCCTACAAGGATAAATGGCAGGAAATTCATGGGAAAACCATCACCTCCAAGTTCCCCTTCAAGTTACAAAGCATCTCAATTTGCACTACAGGAGGACCTTCATCTCGAATTGTAGAGTTTCAAGGCCACCATCACCTTTTCAAGAGAAACTATGGATGAGAAATAAATGCTGGTTTTGCCAATGATGTTCATGTCCTGAGAATGAAAAATAATAAATAACATCCCCCTACATCAACCTCACCTGATACACAGCAGCCCCAACCATGCCTGGGAGTCTTGGGATTGATAAATTCACCTTGCAGTTTCTAACAAGGTTAGAGGTTAATGGTCAGGGCAGAAATCCAACAAATAGAATTCCAGTTTCATGGTGATGCTATTTTCATCCAGATGAAACTGGCTTTGCAAAGTCAGTCTGTAACAGTCAGCAGGGTCTGCAAACAATGAATAGCACAAATCTGCTATTACCATCCCATACGTCACATTATCAGATGGACCTGCAACACACAAACACATCACTTTAATGTCTAATCTCTCAAACAGAGTGATCCAGACATTTTTCATTTTAATATGTGGAACAGAACAATTAATTATCTATTTAATGCAGCAGCTCTGTTGACCCACCTCTGGAGCAACAAATAATCTTAGCTTTAATACCACTGATGAACACTGGTCAAATCTTATTTAGTGAATGCAAATCCATGATGCCAAGAAATCACCTCCTCATTTGCTTAATTTAAAATGATTAGTCTGCTACTTAGTCTGGAGAAGAGATGCAGCAGTGCTTCATAAGGAATTTATTCTATGGAGGTCCCAGTGATAGAGTTTGGTTATTCTGGCTTGACTTGAACCTGTTTAGGTTTTAGAACACTGGGCAATAGATCCAACTGATTCTTTGAGCTTTCAAAATCTGATCTATGACATTGGAAAAATTAAAGGAATGAATTTCGTTTGGATTAGAATATCACTTCATACTTTTGATTTCCTATTTCCAAGTAACGCTGGTCTCATGCTTAGACACAATATGAGCTTTCAATTTTATATCTGCATCATCAATAATATTGCCTACTTCCAGAACTATAGTATTACCAGACTCTACTCTTCAGTTCCTTGTTGAGGAAACCTTCATCTTCTATTACCTCTGGCCTTGACTAGGTGAGATGTTTTATAGTGGCCCCCACGTTCCACTCTGCAATCTTGACATTATTTAAATTCTCCAGGCTGTATGCTTACTCTCTCAATGTGCCATTCACCAATCATCCCTGTATTCAGCGGATCCAGCTTACACAACTCTGATTTAAAATTCTTACCCTGGTTTTCAAACCCCTCATGCTCTCATCCATCCCTAACTTTATAACTTCCGAGTCCCAAACTCTCCGAGATAGCCACTTGCTGCTAATTCTGGATTGTTAAGCATCCCCAATTTTAATCATTCCAGTATTTGTGGCCTTGCCTTCAGTTATCTAGGTCCCAAGCTCTGCAATTCTCTCCACACCTCTCAGCCTCTCTACCTCAGGTTCCCCCTTTAAACACCTTAAAAATGACCTTTTTTGCCAAGGTATTGGTCACTTAATATCACCTTATGTGGCTCAGTGTCACTTTTTAAATTAAACCTTCTGTGATGCACCTTGGGACACTTTATTATGTTCCATGCCTTACGTGAATACAACGTTATTGCAAGCAGCCCTGTTCATATATTGGTCTTGTGTGTGCTTACCTATTTTTTGATTCATTTGGGGGCCGTGGGCATCATTGGCTGGGTCAGCATTTATTGCCCATCCCTAGTTGCCCTTGAGAAGGCAGTGGTGAGCTGCCTTCTTGAACTGCTGCAGTCCACATGCTGTAGGTTGATTCTGACCCAGAGACACTGAAGGAATGGTGATATATTTCCAAGTCAGGATGGTCAGTGGCTTGAAGAGGAACTTGCAGGGGTTGGTGTTCCCATGCATCTGCTGCCCTTGTCCTTTTAGATGGAACTGATCATGGGTTTTGAAGGCATTGTCTAAGGATCTTTGATGAATTTCTGCAGTGCATCTTGTAGATGGCGCACACTGCTGCTACTGAACATTGGTGGTGGAGGGAGTGGATGTTTATGGAAGTGGTGCCAATCAAGTGGGCTGCTTTGTCCTGGATGGTGTCAAGCTTCTGGAGTGTTGCTGGAGATGCCCCCATCCAGGCAAGTGGGGCGTATTCCATCACACTCCTAACTTGTGCCTTGTAGGTGATGTACACGCTTTGGGGAGTTACTCGCTGCAACATTCCTAGCCTCTGACCTACTCTTGTTGCCACTGTGTCACTATGATGAGTCCAATTGAGTCTCTGGTTAATGGAAATCCCAAGGATGTTGATAGTGGGGGATTCAGTAATGGTAACTCTATTGAATGTCAAAGGCATTACAGCGACATTGATGAGGTAGCCCTCGAGGCGAGAGACACGACTCTGACGTTGGTTGGTCCGGCACAGGCAGAGGTGAGGCAGAAGAGTATCGGCCCAGCAGCAAAAGATGACATTTGAGGATCGGTGACTTCGACGCTGGTTGGGTCTGGTCTAGATGGTGGCGAACTGGTTGCACAGGCGTTGTTGCTGTTGATAAGCTGGATCAGGACTGACAGACTCTCTTTAAACTATATCTTTTTTTCTTTTAGAACGTAAGAACTAGGAGCAGGAGTAGGCCGTCTGGCCCTTCGAGCCTGCTCCGCCATTCAATAAAATCATGGCTGATCCTTTCGTGGACTCAGATCCACTTACCCGCGTTCTCATCGTATCCCTTAATTCCTTTATTGTTCAAAAAAAATCTACCTTTTTTTTAAAAGCGTTTACTGAAGTAGCGTCAACGACTTCACTGGGCAAGGACTTCCACAGATTAACAATCCTCTGGGTGAAGAAATTCCTTCTCAGTTCAGTCCTAAATCTGCTCCCTCTAATCTTGAGGCTATGCCCTCTTATCCTTAAGTTGTTCAAAATGGCACCAAATCGTGGCGACAAATGAAAGCTTTTCACTATATTTTATTGTATTCTTACTGTAAAATACACATGACAATAAAATCATTCCTTCACTCGTACCGGAAATGGTCATTGTGTGGCTTTTGTGGTGTGAATATTATTACTGCTACTTGTCAGCCCAAGCCTGGATATTTTACAGATCTTGTTGCATTTGAACATGGATTATTCAGTATCTGAGGAGTTACGAATGATGCTGAACATTGCAAGATCATCAGTAAACATCCCCATTTCTGACCTCATGGCAGAGGGAAGGTCATTGAGGGAAGCAGCTGAAGCTGGTTGGACCTAGGAGGCTATTCCAAGGAACTCCTGCAGAGATGTCCTGGAGCTGAGATGACAGACCTCCAACAACCACGACCATCTAACATATGTGTCAGGTATGACTCCAATCAACAGGGAGTTTGGTCCTTGATTCCCTGTTTTGTTGGGGCTCTTTGATGCCACACTCAGTTGAATGTGGCCTTGACGTCAAGTGCTGTCACTGCCACCTCACCTTTGGAATTCAGCTCTTTTGTCCATGTTTGAGCCAAGGCTGTAACGAAGTCAGGAGCTGAGTGACGCAAACTGGCTAAACAGTGACAGAGCAGGCTATTGCCGAGCAGGTGCTGCTTGATAGCACTGTTAATGACACCTTCCATCACTTCACTTTTGATCAAGAGTAGACTGATGGGTTAGATTTGTCCTGTTTCTGTGTACAGACATACCTGGGCAATGTTCCACGTTGTTGAGTAGATGCCAGTGTTGTAACTGTACTGGAACAGTTTGGCTAGGGGAGCTGCAAGTTCTGGAGCATAAGTCTTCAATACTATTGCCGGAATATTGTCAGGGCCCATAGCCTTTGCAATATCCAGCACCTCCAATTGTTTCTTGATATCACATGGAATGATATTGGCTGAAGACTGGTATCTGTGATGCTGGGGACTACTGGAGGAGGCCAAGATGAATCATCCACTCAGCACTTCTGGCTGAAGATTGCTGTGAATGTTTCAGCCTTATCTGATGTGCTGGGCTCTTCCATCGTTGAGGATAGGGATATTTGTGGAGGCTCTTCCTCCAGCAAGTTGTTTAATTATCCACCAACATTCATGACTGGATATGGCAGGACTGCACAGCTTAGATCTGATCTGTTGGTTTTGGGATTGCTTAACTCTGTCTATCACTTGCTGCTTATGCTGTTTGGCACACAAATAGTCCTCCATGACGGCTTCACCAGGTTGACACGATACTTTTAGGTATGCCTGCTGCTGCTCCTGGCACACCTTCCTGCACTCTCCATTGAACCAGGGTTGATCCCCTGGCTTTATGGGAGTGGTTTAATGGGGAATATGCTGAGATGTGAGGCTGCAGACTGTGCCGGAGCACAATCGGGGATGCCCAGTCTTGAGTTGCTCATTCAATTTAAGTCTGTCCCGGTTAGCACAGTGATAGTGCCACACAACACGATTGATGGTATTCCCAATATGAAGACAGGGCTTTGCCTCTGTTATGTTGATTACTTTCTCTTTAAGTTGAAATTCCAAATCAGGTAGGCACAGGTGAAACTGTGAATAGGAACACTTTTTAGATGCTGACACCTTCACAACCGGCTCTAGACTGAGCCCCTGGCTTCACCCTGCGAGTCACCTGACCAGTCCTCTTAAAGGGGCAGCATCCAATTTACATACACAACAGTCTCCAAAAGGACTGTATGCTGGTCACTCTAACCAATACTGTCTCCGACAGATGCATCTGCAGCTGGCAGATTGGTAAGAATGAGGTCAATTATGTTTTCCCCTCTTGTTAGTTCCCTCACACCCTGCTGCAAATCCACTCTAGCAACTATGTCCTTTAGGATGTGACCAGATTGATCATTAGGGCTGCTGCCAAACCACTTTTGATGGTGGACACTGAAAGCCCCCACCCAGAATACGTTTTGCATCCTTGCCACCCCTTCCTCCAAGTGTTGTTTTAACACGGAGAAGTACTGATTCATAAGCCGACGGAGAAAGGTACATGCTAATCAGCAGGAGGTTTCCTTGCCCAGGTTTAATCTGAAGGCATGTGACTTCAAGAGGTCCAGCGTCAATGTTGAGGACTCATAGGGCAACTCCCTTCTGACTATGTACTACTGTGTTGTCACCTCTACTGGGTCTGCCCTGCCAGTGGAACAGGACATATCCAGGGATGGTGATGATGGTGTCTGGGACATTATCGGTAAGGTATGATTCCATGAGTATGACTGTGTCAGGCTGTTGCTTGACCAGTCTGTGAGACAGCTGTCCCAAATTGGACACTAGCCCCAGATATTAGTAAGGACTTTGCAGGGTGTTCGGGGTTGTTTCTGCCATTGTCTTTTCCGGTGCCTAGGTTGATGCCAGATGGTCTATCCGGTTTCACTTCTTTGTTGAGACTTTGTTACGATTGGTACAACTGAATGGCTTGCTTGGCCATTTCAGAAGGTACTTGCGAGTCACCTACATTGTCTGGAATCACATGTAGACCATACCAGGTGAGAATGGCAGATTTCCTTCTCTGACGTGCATTCGAGAGCCAGGCAGGTTTTCCTGACAATTGATTAGTGGTTTCATGGTCATCAGTTGATTCTTAATTCCAAACTTTTTTACTGAATTCAAATTCCACCATCTGCTATGGCAGGATTTGAACCTGGGTGCCAGAACATTAGTTGAGTTTCTGGATTACAAGTCCAGTAATAATATTACTAGGCTATCACCTCCCCTTAAACTAATATTGGCTCCCTGCTAAGTAATGTCTCAATTTCAAAATTTGCCATCTTTTTCCTTCCAGATTCCTTCATAGCCTCACTTTTCTCCCTAGCTGTATAACAAATACCAGCTATTCAACACTCTTAGACATCTGACCTTGTCCAATTCTGGCCTCTTGAGCATTTCTGATTTTAAATGCTTCTGATTGGCCATGCCTTTGGCTACCAAGGTTTAAGGTCATGAATCCCCTTGCTAAATATAACTGTCTCTCTATCTCATTTTCCTCCTATTATCGTATATAGCCTTTTCTTAAGATACAAGCTGGGATCAGTTACCTATGAGTTTGCTTAGCGAAGCAGGAGGAATATTGAGAAATATCTTCTCCATGAGTTTGGATGAGATAAGAACATCAATCTGGTAATCTTGGTCTGTTAGCACAAGTACTGTGGGCCTGGAAGAACATAAAGAAAATATAATGTCAAGGTTTTTGAGAAGATTTGTAGCTCAAGTTGTTGATGCGGTTGTTGACTCACTCACCGAGCTGCTAAGTTTGTTTGCAGACGTTTTGTTACCATACTAGGTAACATCATCAGCATGCCTCCGGTGAAGCATCTATGTTCTGTCCTGCTTGTTATTTATGTGTCTCAGTTTGCTGGGGTGGGTGGCATCACTTCCGGATTTGTTTCTTGGTGGTTGGTAAATGGGGTCCAGCTCTACACGTTTGTTAATGGAGTTCCAGTTTGAGTGCCAGGCCTCCAAGAATTCTCGTGCATGTCTTTGGTTGGCTTGTCCTAAGGTGGCTACGCTGTTCCAGTCGAATTGGTGTCCCTCTTTGCATGAATTCTGATGGCTACTGGAAGGAAACTAGCCATCAGGATTCATGAACACCAACTAGCTATCAAGACACATGACCAACTATCACTCATTTCAATACACATGTACAAAGAGGGACACCAATTCAACTGGGACAACGTAGCCATCTCAGGACAAGCCAACCAAAGACACGCATGAGAATTCTTGGAAGCCTGGCTCTCAAACTGGAGCTCCATTAACAAACATGTAGAGCTGGACCCCATTTACCACCGACCAAGAAACAAATCCAGAAATGATGCCACCCAACCCAGCAAACCAAGATACACAAAGGACAGAACACCGACACTTCACTGGAGGCCCATTGATGATGTTACCTAGTATGGTGATGAAACGTCTGCAACAAACCTACCAGCTCAGCAAGCAAGTCAACATCCACATAATGTCAAGTTGACAGTTCAAGCCATCTTATTGTTTCCTGCTGACTGACTGGCAATGTGCCTGGGTCTTCTGATATCTCTTCTGGCTAAGTGCACTGTTGACTTTGGTAACTATCAGTACAATCTAATGTAACAGTCTGTGGTTATACAAGATGAATGTGTTTTGGACTGTATCTTTAACTCGAGGTAAAATGATGTAATGAAGAGGCATGTGAAGAGACAAGAATATTATATGGTTTTGTTGGCACTGGGATTGGGTACTCAGGTCATATGTTACCAAAATACCAGATTTTAATATGTGAAAACAAAGGCAGAAGCACACTTTTTGTTTTAGAGACTTTGCACATGGATACAGAGACAGAAACACAGAGAAAGAACAGCAGATGGTGAAATCTGCAGAGGCAAAAAAATGTTTTCTCTATTAGCTATTGGGTAGAATTCTGGAGAAAGCTTGTCCACTGGTTGAATACAAGGAATCCACAACAATTTAAGGATTCTGGAAGCTTGGTGAGGCTGGGAGAAAAAATAACTGGAGTAGGCCATACAGCTGAAAGCCAGCTTGGAAATTTTCAGAGGACTGAGGGAGAGGGTCTTTGAAGTTGCTGGATATTATGACTTGGAAAAACTGGGGGCATGAAACTATAGAGAGCTGGAGAAAATGTACTATAAAATATATACACACACGAATTACTGATTATTTTCAGACATTAATGTGGGTAATCTTTCTGTAGTTTATAACCTTACTTGCTTTGCAAGTAAAGATTAGTTGATATTACTTTTTCTTTGAATATCTGAAAACTGAAATCTTCTTGTGTGATTCCTTTAAATCAGTCACTAAGAATTCAAATTTTTTTGGAAATTATCAGCCTACTACATCAAAACAAAATAGGAGCCCTTCAGGATGTGAATCGAGAGGCTGGGAATGAGTACATTGGAATATGCCAGAGTTTCAATGGCCTAGATTCCCAAACAGTTCCTTTGCACTAACAGGCAGGGTTTCACTAGACATCCTAGTCAGCAATCGTAAGTCAATCTGGCCACGTTTGGAATATGGCAACCTATGACATTATAAATGCCCATCTCTTCAAATACCACTGGTCTATTGATGGATAATTGGAGGTTCTGGTCCTCACCAGGCCATGGAGAATTCTGATGTAATTGACCTGATTTCCAGATAATTCAGCACAAACTTGCTGGTTTACGGCAGGACTATTTCAAAAGACTCACTTTTCGTCCAATTATCTCACCATTTCTGCAAACAGCAATTTTAAACAGAATGAAGAAATATGAAGAACCTTGGTTGCCACAATAAATAGAACTATAAGTAAATTACAATACATGAACAGACCATTTGGCCTCATAGATCTTCGCCAAAGTTTATTATGCCAGTCCAAACAAGACTCCTCTCACTGCATCAGATATTTTTCTTCATATATTTATATATTTATCAAGATATATTTATCTTGCTTTTCGTTAAGTGTATCTCTCTTATTCATCACAACTACTCTACATGGTAGGAAATTTCACATTCCCACAACTCTAATGGAAGGGGTGCTCAGATAAACAAGCCCAAGTGCTTCATCAACCATATTGTATCAAGTGTAAATATTTTATTCGGTCATCAAAATGGTTAACTTGTTTCTCTTTTGCATTATTATTCAGATTAAAATAAATGTCCACAAGCCTCTGTAGTTAACTCAAAAGAAACTCATTTATGGAAGCAAGCTTACTCTTACAGTAAATGGTAACAACTGAGCTCCCGTGTGGAATTAAAGTACAACCCCTTAATCCCTTTGGAGTAGCTTTGGCAGTGCAGATTCAGTGGGTCTTCCGTACTGTATGATTGTACGAAACCAAACACATACATTCATATGAATGGAAAGATGATTCAGCTCTGCCGAAATGATATAGGTTTCATGAGAAATGAAAAGGGAAAACACTCAGTGGTCCAGGAGCCCAAACTTGAAAAGAAAAGAATGGGAAAATTTCTCACAGTACATCCATTTCTTGTCAATGAGATTGAAATGCTAACAGCAGTAGGACTGATGAGATCACCAAATCAGACTTGAGTCCACATCAAAGTCAGTTAGAATTCCTATTTGGCCGTACCAGATTCCCTGACACTGGAAAACCAGCAACCCCAGTCCTCTAGGCATTCTTCAGCACAAAGCCCCTTCTAACCAGTTTGCCTAGCAAAATAACCATTTCTTATCTCTCTTAAAAGTTTGCTTGCTTTCTCTCCATGAAGTCATCTAACCTTTTGTAAAGTCAGTGAACTACAATGCACTACTTTCTATTGGAGGAAATCTGAGAAATTATCCAAATCCTTCCATTTCTTCCAGCCTCCTTCACATAGGTATTTTTAAGGGGTATGTATTCCCAATACTGAGGAAATAAATTCTTCTTGAATGTATTATTAGTTTATCCTCATGGTCTAGCTTTAGATGGCCTAATATACATTGTTCACAATAATCCGTGCTGCTTCTTCTTGTAGGTTTTGAATTTATGCATCCCCAATTTAGTGCTTTGCAACACACTTTCCCATTTATCTTTTATTACGGCTACTATGTTCTAATGTGATGTGGGAACTTTTGGAGATGACTTTTGACAGAATTCTTACCTGTAAAAGATTTTCACAGTGCTATTTGGTAGGCATGGAATACACTGCTGGTAGATACCATTTTCATCAAATTCCAGTTCAGAGCCACAGCTTCCACAGCCAGAGTATGTAAAATGGATTAATGAGCCAAAGATTGCCTCCATTGGAGTAAACGCATCTATTTTGAACAGGGGAATATGGGTAGAATGGGTATTCCACTGCATTGCTACTATATGGGTCTTTAATTGAACATTTCCTGTAAAGAGAGAAGTAGTGGAGATAACTAGCCTGGAATCATAATCAGCCATTAGGAAAATGTTGGAATCTACAATTGAGAAAAACTTAACAATACAATTAGGAAAGCATAGCATGGTTAGAACAAATCAATGTAGTTTTACAAAAGGGAAATCCTGTTTGATAAAGTAGATGAAGGAGAACCAACTTTGTAATCTACAAGGATTTTCAAAAGACATTCAATAAGGTGCCATATAAAAGATCAATACAGAAGAGTTCCTGGATTGGGGAGTGATAGATTAGCATGGAGACAGAATTAGTTCAAAGATTAGAAACAAAACGTAAGGATAAATGGAACATTTTCAGGTGATTTGTGGAATGCTGCAAGGATCAATGCTGGGTCTCAACTATTTATAATCTAAATTTATGACTACACAGTTATGTTTGTTAACTGTCCAAATCTAGGTGGAAATACAAGCTGCAAACAGGGCACAAAGAAATTGCAAAAAGATAAGACAGGTTAAATGAATGGGCAATGAAGTCCATTTGTTGATGGAGTATAATGTGAGAAGGGCCACTTTGACCACATGAATAGAAAAGCAGAACATTTTTTTAGAAAGTGTACACTTACGTGTGTTAATGTTCAGAGAAGCATACATATTATCATGGTAGAAACACAAAGATTTAGCATATGGGTAGAGCAAAGTAAGCAAATGGAATGTTGGCTTTTACGACAAGGGGTGCAATGCACAAGAATAAAGAAGTTTTGCCACAGCTGTAAGGAGCTTTATTCCAGATATGCTCTCAAAAACTGATAGCAGTTTGGATATTTGTGTCTCAGGAAGGATAGCCTTGTAATGGAGACAACATAACAAAGGTTTATTAGATTGGTCTCTTGTATGAATTGGTTGTCCTGTGCTAAGGAGCTGAATAAATTGGGTCTATATTCTTTAGTGTTCAGAAAAGTGAAAGGTAATCTTATTGAAATACTCCAAATTATGATGGGACCTGACAGATGCTGAGATGTTGTTTCTCCTAGCTGGGGAATCTAGAACAAAGAGGCACAATCTCAGGACAAAAGAAAAATCATTTGAAATGGAGATGATGAGAAATGTTTTCACGTAAACATTTGTGAATATTTGGAATATTCTATATCACCGATAATGTTGCAAATCCTGTGTCAAAATTACATATGGACATACAAAATAGTAGCAGACCATTTGGAAACTCAAGCCTGCTCTACCGCATGAGATCATAACTGATGTGTTTGTATTCTGAATTCCACATTTCTATCTACTCCCAATAACCTTTAAGACTCCTGCCTCACAAGAATTTATCTACCTCTGCCTTAAAAATTTTGAATGATCCAGCCTCCACTCTCTCCTGAGATACAGATCCAAATGGAGGAAAAAAAACTCATCTCCGTCCTAAAAGGGTGACCACTCAACCTACCTATATTCATTTGCAACCACCTCTCTTCATCCCAACATGCTTGTATCTATTTTGGTATCCAAATTTAGCCACCATCTGCAATCTGACCCCACTACCAAAGACATTTTTCCCTCCCCACCCTTATCTGCTTTCTGGAGGCACCACTCTCTCCGTGACTCCCTCGTCCGCTCCACACTCCCCACCAGCCCCACCACCTCCTGCACTTTTCCCTGCAACCGCAGGAAGTGCTACACCTGCCCCTACACCTCCCCCCTCACCCCTATCCCAGGCCCCAAGAAGACCTTCCACATCAAACACATGTTCACCTGCACATCTGCTAAGTGGTATATTGTATCCGCTGTTCCCGATGTGGTCTCCTCTACATCGGGGAAACCATGTGGAGGCTTGGGGACCGCTTTGTGGAACACCTACACTCGGTTCGCAACAAACAACTGCACCTCCCAGTCACGAACCATTTCAACTCCCCCTCCTACTTCTGAGACGACATGTCCATCCTGGGCCTCCTGCAGTGCCACAACGATGCCACCCGAAGGTTGCAGGAACAGCACCTGTTCGCTTGGGAACACTGCAGCCCAATGGTATCAATGTGGACTTCACAAGCTTCAAAATCTCCCTTCCCCCGACCGCATCCCAAAACCAGCCCAGCTTGTCCCTGCCTCCCTAACCTGTCCTTCCTCCTACTTATCCCCTCCTCCCACCTCAAGCCCCACCCCCATCTCCTACCTACCAGCCTCATCCTGCCCCCTTGACCTGTCCGTCCTCCCTGGACTGACCTATCCACCCCCAACTCACCACCTGCACTCACCGTGCTGGCTCCACCCCACCTCTTTGACCTGTCTGTCTCCTCTCCACCTCTCTCCTCCTTTATCCATCTTCTATCAACCTCCCCCTCTCTCCTTATTTATTTCAGAATCCCCTTCCCCTCCCCCATTTCTGAAGAAGGGTCCAGACCCAAAATGTCAGCTTTCCTGCTCTTCTGATGCTGCTTAACCTGCTGTGTTCATCCAGCTCTACACCTTGTTATCTCAGATTCTGCAGCATCTGCAGTTCCTACTATCTCTGAAACATGGGACAGCCCACTGATATTCTATAATTGGATTTCCAAAAGGCATATAAAAAGTCACTGTGCAAAGTAGAAGAGCATGATGTAGTAGGTAACATACTAACATGGGATGAAGATTGGCTGACTGACAGAAAACAGACAGCATGCAAAAATGTGTTTTTTTTTTCTGATTGACAGGATGTGATGAGTGGAGTCCGCAGCTATCTGTACTTAAGCTCAACTTCTTATAATTTGTATCAATAACAAAAATGAGATCAATGAAGGCAAGGTAGCTAAATCTGCTGATGATACCAAGATAGGTTAGAAAATATGTTGAAAACAGGACATAAGGATGCTGCAGTCCAATGTAGATAACTTGACTGAATAGGCAGAAATCTGGCTGATGGAGTATAATGTGAAGTTGTTCACCTTGGCAGCAAGAATAAAAAAGCAGAATATTACCTAATTGGAGAATAACAATAAAGTTCCTAGGTATAAAGACATCCAGGTGTTTTAGTGTGAGTCACAAACACTACAGTGATGAATAGCAAGCAATTAAGAAGGGCAATGGAATGTTATTCTTTTTATTATTGAGAAGAATTGGACATAAATGCAAGGACGTTCTCCTTCAGTTATACAGAGTTTTGGTGAAACTATAATTCTGTCCAGTATGGTCTTTTTATTTAGAGTAGAATGTAAATGTGTTCAAGACTGTTCCGAGCAAGTTTACTAGATTGATATTTGGAATTGGCAGATTACTTCATGAAGAAAGGCTAGACAGACTGGGCTTGTATTCACTGGAGTTTAGAACGTTGAGGGATGATTTGATTAAAAAATTTAAGATCCTGAACTGTCTTGACGAAATGGACATTGAAATAATATTTCCTCTTGTGGGTGAGTATAGATTAGGGGATAAAAAAAATGAAAGAACTGCAGATGCTGTAAATCAGAAAACAAAACAGAAATTGCTCGAAAAGCTCAGCAGGTCTGGCAGCATCTGTGAAGGAAGAACACAGTTAATGTTTCGGGTCCAGTGACCCTTCCTCAGAACTGACTAGGGGATGCAGTTTTAAAATTAGTGTTTGCTTTTTAAGGACTTATATGAGGAAAAATTTAAAAGTTGAGATATTTTGGAAATCCATCTTTGAAGGTGGTAGAAGTGGGAGTTACTGAAAATTTTTAAGGCAGAGGAGCCAGATTGTTAGATAATGGAATCAAGGTTATCAGGAGTCAATGGGTATGTGAAATTAAACACACCAGCAGATCAACAATGACCTTACTGAGTGGCAGAGCAGAAGGGCTGAAGGGCTGAATGCTCCTAATTTGTATGTTTAAAGAAGGTGGAAGGAAACTGGCAAAGACAAGGGCATGAGATTGATGTTATGAAAACATGCAGCCAGCAAGAAGTCAAGGAGCATTTATCCCTACTCTCTGCTTCCTGTTGGTAAGCCAATCCTGTATCCACAGTACCAAATCGCATGCAGATTATCCATGAACTCTTATCTTATACCGTAACAATTCATGTAGTACCTTTTAGAAATTCAGATGTCCTACATCTGCTGTCTCCTCTTTAGCCATCCAGCTCATTGTATTCTCAGAGGACCCCAATAAACTTGTCAAACATGGTTTCCCTTTCACAAAACCATGCCAACTCTGCCTGATTGTATTATGATTTCCTAAGTGTCATACTAATTGTCTCCTTAATAATGGATTCTAACATTTTCCCTATTATAAATGTTAGGCTAATTGGTCTGTAGAGTTCAGCTTACAATCAAGATTTTTTCTTAATTCGTTCATGGGATGTGGGCATTGCTGACTGGGTCAGCATTTACTGCCTATTCCCAAATGCCCTTGAACTAAGTGGCTTGGACGGTTAAAAGTCAACTACATTTCAGTGGATCTGGAGTCATATGTATGTCAGACATGGCAAGGATAGCACATTTGGTTTCCTAAAGGACATTAGTGAACCATATGGTATTTACAACAATTGAAATGGTTAAATGATCACCATTAGGAAGGATATTATTAAATTGGAGAGGGTTCAGAGAAGATTTACCAAGATGTTTCTGGGACTGGAGGGTTTGAGTTATAAGGAGAGGTTGGACTTTTTTCACTGAAGTGTAGGAGGTTGAGGGGTGACCTAAGAAGTTTATAAAACCAAGAGGGGCATAGATAAGGTGAATAGCAAAAGTCTTTTCTCTAGGGTGGGGGGAGTTCAAGAATAGGGAGCATATTTTTAAGTTGAGAGGAGAAAGATTTAAAGGGATCTGAGCGGCAACTTTTTCACACAGAGAGTGGTTCTTATGTGTAATGAACTGCCAGAAGAAGTGGTAGATGCTGGTATAGATACAACATTTAAAATAAACTTGGATAGGTACATGAATAGGAAAGGTTTAGAGGGATATTGGCCAAACGCAGGCAAGTGGGACTAGTTTAGTTTGGGAAACTTGGTCGGCACAGATGAGTTGGATTTAAGGATCTGCTTCCATGCTGTATGACTCTATGACCCTATTAGACTAGCTTTTAACTCCTGATATTTTTATTGCTTTTAAGTTGAATAATACTGTGCGCAAATTGGCTGCAATGCTTTCTACAATACAAGAGTATTTCATTCACTGTAAAATACTTTGGGACATTGTGACACTGTCAAAGATGGTACATAAATTCAAGATACTTTTCGTCAGAACTCCAGGGTGAGGATTGAGAGTTTTACTGACATTCATGTTATGCGCCTACACACAAAAATGAGCTATGTTAGACAAGGTGCCTGAAACAAGGTAGGGGGAAAAATTGGAGTGATGATTGTCATTTAAAAAATGTTTAACCTCACTCTTAACCAAAAGTTGTCATTCAGTGACCCTTGGTTACGATACTGTCGTCCATTAAATGGCTATGTACGCACCTGAATACCTGGAGTGTAGCAGGGTGGAAAGGTCCATTACTTTAATAGATGCTGCCTCACTGGATTGGTATTTGTTCCTGAATGCAATGGCTCTTGCATCATCATCAAACAGGCACTCGCAGGATGACCAAGGTGTGGTGTGCAGTTCTAGGTCTCCAGTGATAGAATTTTGAAAGACAAGCAGATTTTGGAAGTCCCAAACATGACCTGAAATACCAGGGAATGCAGCATTGATAATAACAATCAATACAATGGTAAATAGAAGCTAACACATTAACTGGATAGTGACAGTAGAAATGTAGCACTTTCAACCAGAACTGGAAATCAAAGGGACAATGTCCAGTCTGCAATGAGTTAATTGATCTGTGCCTGGGTTAGTTAGTGCAGCTTATTGATTGGAAAACTCAGTCATGAATACTGGACTTGGTCAAATGCCAGTGGTTTCTGCAGTTACACTTTATGAGGACAAGGTTCAGCAAGTCTGTGCATTTGCCACTCGCCTCTTAGTTAAATGGTTTGATAACTCTCAGTATTTTGATTTAACAAACAAGAAACAGCAGCTTCAGAATTATTGGAAGAAAATTGGGAAGGAAAATAGGCTCTCTATTAATGATCTTTACACAGCAGCACTTATTGACTATTCATCACTCCTTACCAAAACTGTCCTTCATTACGTGGAGTCCATTCACAGATCCATCCCTAATTACACCTGAGAAAGCCTTAATGAACTTCCCTCTGTCACTCCAAACACACACACTCCACTAATTTCCCTCTGTTACTCCTTAAACACAGTCTATCATTCTCCCTCAGTCACTCCTTACAGACACTTCCAATCATTGAACTTTGGTAATTTCTTGCACACACTATCTATCTAAATCCTCCCTGATTCCATACAGTGTCCAACATTCTTCGTTTGTCACTCCCTAATTTAGATGCTGTGCTTTTCTTACCCAATTTCTTTTGAATCCGAGAGTGCCAGGCAATCTTACTTCCCCAAAGCGTCAAGGTGCTTGGGTGACCTTTGACTTGCTCCACACTCAGCACCATCTTCTGTTGTTTCTTTCCACAGTATGTGTAGGTGTTCTCTGCATTGAGGTAATGATACATTATACAGTGCACCACTAGCTGCAGTAACACACAACTACTTCATTGAACAGAACCACCAAATAATGTAAGAGTTTGAATCTGTATGTTAATGACCCATGTTCAGATATCAAATGATATTGGACAAACAGACAATTTGTAGCTGAGTCACTGGGTAGCATTCAGAAATGGTAAATCTGGCTGATTCAGATTATTTGCATGTCCCTAATCTTTCATGGCTCCTGCCCTCCATAAACTTTCCACACTCTGACCTTTTGTTCTTTTATGTAGATTACACAATATCTAAAACTGAAAACTATGCAAGGCTTAACTTAAAAATGTCACCGGACCCGAAACGTTAACTCTGTTTTCTCCTCCACAGATGCTGCCAGACCTGCTGAGCTTTTCCAGCAACTTTGTTTTTGTTCCTGATTTACAGCATCTGCAGTTCTTTTGGTTTTTAAAAATGTCGCTAATGTGATGAAGACTTGCTTTAGTAGAATAAATGTCAGAATAAATTTTGAACTCTTGAATTAAAATGTTTTTCACCAAAAAGCAATTTTTCTCAGAACTGGAGGGCATACTAGTCTTTTATCTGGTCAAAGCTCCAAGTTTGAAGGAAAAACATCTACATTTTTGTAGTGCTTTTTGTGGCCACAGGGTGCCCCAAAGTGTTTTACAGTCAATGAAGTACTTTAGAAGTGTAATCACTGTTGTAAGTAGGGAACCAAAACAGCAAGCCACTAGTAGCAATATGACAATGACCTGGTAGTCTGTTTAAAAGGTCACAGAATGATGTTGATTTAAGAGTTAACTATAGAATCAGGGAATGGTCTCTTGTGCATCTCCTATTACCTTCGACCACTCCATTAGAAGCCATGACTTCAGTTAGCTGGAATTCTCTTAAGTCTCATGTTTTTTCTTTAGGTCATTCCTTAACATCTATCTTTTTGATCAAATGTCTTGCCACCTGTGCTGGTATTTCCTTAAATGTTGTATTTTCTCCAATAACACTGTTGTGCAGGAAAATAAACTAAGTAAAACAGCTATACAAATGTAAGTTGTTGTTCTTTATCAGTGTTCTATTCTCCAGCAGTGATGTTCTTCGCCATGATAGCCATGATGTGGAACTGCTGGTGTTGGACTGGGGTGCACAAAGTCAGAAATCACATGACACTAGGTGACAGTCCAACAGGTTTATTTGAAAACACAAGCTTTTGAAGTCTCAGTCTAACACCTGAAGCAGGACTGAGGCTCCAAAAGCTTTTGTTTTCTAATAAACTTGTTGGACTGTAACCTGGTGTCGTGTGATTTCTGACTTTGCCATGATAAGGGTTTTAAAAAAAACTTTTGCTCTGAATATCACATGGTAGCCAACCATTGATAGGATAGGCATATCATAGAACAACAGACCGATCACTTGTTAAGGAAATCAACAACAACAATATGAATTTATTTTATACCTTTTTAATGTAGCAAAATGTTCCAAATAACTTTCAGGAGTGACATGTTAAAAGAATCTTGACAGCAAGGCACATAAGGAGTTATTAGAATAGATTATCAAAAACCTGGACAGAGGTCTAATGTCTAAAATGTTTGACAAATCAGCAATGATTGATTTCCAGTCTATGCTGAATTAGTTGCCTCTTAGATTAGAATTAGCTTGAGAAGGTTGAAGTACCTGAATTTACACCGCTTAGTGCTGTTTGGAGAAGACAATGTATAATGCTATCCACAGTTAAACATCTTGCTAAACTCGCTAGTGCTTATGCATAAGTCATAGTTGCTTTGAGTTAGGTTCTACGGTAGGAGGCAGAAGTGTCTGTAGAATGTGGACCTCTTGCTCCATCAGGAGAGAAAGGAAGCTAACATCAGAAAAAGAAGTGGGAAAAATTAGAGGGCACAGACCTGACATCACAGTGATGAGGACAACTTTGAGTCGTGCGTGTACTACCATGCCTGGTTGCAGTTCATTAATGTTCACATATTGCATGGGCCCTAGGCACTGATAGGTTGTGGGTTCCACAATCAAAAGGTGGGAGTGCTGAGCTGAAATATATGCTATGAGCTCCTTCAATATCCCTGTGTTCACAGTTTGGGACCCTTTAGAGATAAAACATTAGGAAAAGTTAGCTCATACATAAATATCTAACACACAAAATTAACATGATAAAGCTTCACAATTAAACTGACACCAATCTTGAACCACTAGTACTAGGATTGATGGGAGACAGTCATATCATATTACAAGGATTAGGGGTCAAACTGACAGAACAGGGCTTCTGTTGAACGTTACAAGCCCGATTTTGCTAACAGACATTGGGAGTTTTCAAATGACTTCTGGATTGTGTAACTCAATCCAGTGTTTTTAATTTGGATGACATCACTCAACCAGTCCCTTCAACAGCAACGTATGAGGATAACCTGACCAAATTTTAATTTGATTCAGAATCTCAATAAACAATTACATCTGTGCGCCCGAATCATGATCACAATTTTAAGACTGCCTGAACCCTAGTCTCGACAACCAGAAAGATGCTGAAAACCCACCTTCAATACCTTGACCCATCCTGAATTCCTGTCTCAATATCCAGGAGTGCTCTGAACCTCAGTGTTAACATCCAGACAAGTAATGGATCCCAGTCTCAATACCCAGTTTTATCCTAAACCATAGATTATACCCAACCTATACCCCCCAGATGCGTTCTAAACCGCAATCTTGACACCCAGACTCTCCCTAATTTCCAATCTCAGCATCTGGTCTCATTCTAACCTCAGTCTCAACATTAAAACTCATCTTGAATCTTAACCTGGCTAACAGCTTGTGCCACTCACCCTGAACTCTAGCTCTGAATAACAATTACATTTATTGATCCTTAATTTTCACGTTCTTACCCTTGCCAAAACATTACCTGTAAAAAGGATTAATCCACCAGGAATTCAACAGACTAAATCACAAATTATTGGATTGACATCAAGGTTATAGGCAGGACTGTAAGGTTTCATTATTAGTATTAGATAGCATTACAGAAATAGAAACAGGGGTAGATCATAAGCCTCTCTAGCTTGCACCACCATTCAGTATGATAACAGGTGATCTTCGGACTTCAACTCCACTGTCCCATCTGCTCCTTAAAATCCTTGATTTCTTGTGAGACGGAAATGCAGCCTTAAATGTATTCAATGATGGAGTTTTTCAAGGCACTATTGTAATAGCCTGAGTCATACTGACAATGGCACTGACTCTGGGAAGCTTCACCCAGCTTGGTGCAATTACCCTTTCTATTAGGCTGTATTTGCTGCCATTGCAACTGCAGGGAGCACAGACAACACCCACGCAGCCACACTGAATATGATGTAACTGCCAGCAGTGCCGTAGCAAGGTGCCTGCATCAAAAATAAGAATATTAAATCAGTGTTCTTTTCAAATATTTTAAATTAATTCAAATCCTGGGATTGCGAGTTGCTTACTGCTCCATTTGTAACACATGATGCTCATGTTCCCAATCCTCGATTCAGTATTGTCTTGCAGTTAATTTTAAGCAATGAGAGAGTTAGGTGGTAGTGACACGCAGTGAGGATTAGGAGTGAGTCAACCACGGATTTAGTAAGTGAGGTGGCTGAGGGGTACTGAATAGGGAATTGGGACATCAAGTGAAATGGTGAGTGGGAGAATGAAGCTGAGTGGAGGAGTCAAATAGAATGGGAAGGAGAGGAGGGAGCTCAGGATGCTGAGTGAAACTGGAGAGCGGAGGAGTGAATGGGTGAGCAGGGAGCTGAACATGCTGAGTGAAGGAGAGTGGAGGAGTTAATGGGTGAGCAGGGAGCTGAGGAATCTGAGTGAAGGAGAATGGAGGAGTGAATAGGCGAGCAGGGAGCTGAGGATGCCGAGTGAAACCAGACAACGGAGAAGTGAACGGGCGAGCGGGGAGCTGAGTGAAACCGGAGAGCGGAGAAGTGAATGGGCGAGCAGGGAGCTGAGCATGCTGAATGAAACCGGAAAGCAGAGGAGTGATTGGGCGAGCAGGGAGCTGAGGATGCTGAGTGAAGGAGAGTGGAGGAGTTAATGGATGAGCAGGGAGCTGAGGACGCTAAGTGAATGGGTGAGCAGGGAGCTGAGGATGCTGGGTGAAGGAGAGTGGAGGAGTGAATGGGTGAGCAGGGAGCTGAGGATGCTGGGTGAAGGAGAGTGGAGGAGTGAATGGGTGAGCAGGGAGCTGAGGATGCTGTGTAAAACCAGACAGCAGAGGAATGAATGGGTGAGCTGGGGGTGCTGAGTGAAGGAGAGTCGTGGAGTGAATGGGTGAGCAGGGAGATGAGGATGCTGAGTGAAGGAGAGCGGAGGAGTGAATAGGTGAGCAGGGAGCTGAGGATGTTGAGTGAAGGAGAGTGGAGGAGTGAATAGGTGAGCAGGAAGCGGAGGATGTTGACTGAAACTGGAGAGCAGAGGAATGAATGAGTGAGCTGAGGATGCTGAGTGAAGGAGAGTGGAGGAGTTAGTGGGAGCTGAGAATGCTGAGTGAAGGAGAGTGGAGGAGTAAATGGGGGAGTAGGGAGCTGAGGATGCTGAGTGAAGTGGCAGAGTGCACACTGAGCAGAACTTCAAGTGCAATGAGAATGGCAACGTTTCCTTGGTTGTCAGTGGTACCATGCATCCACATATAGATGGAGTTGGAGGTGGCTTCCAGTTCCAAGTCAATATCAATGATGGTGACAATGCCAGCATCCTCCACCAGTGCGGGGGCAGCAGATACTCTGGGTTCAGATGGTGCTCATAAATCATTCAAGTTTTTCTATCTCAGTACCAGACTCTCTGGCAAAAATACTCCAGTTTTTGGTAAAATGCTGTGCAATATGCTGCATTTGACAGCCCCGAAGTGCTAATATCCCTGTTTTCTCATTACTAACACATCACCTACATTGAGCAATTTGAATCTGCAGGCAAGGTCCCAGCTTGATCATTTTGCTCCTTGGGGTGGACTGCAACAACTCTTCTCCCTGCCATTGGTTGCAATGTACAACGACATCTGAAAGGGCAGAAACATAAATAAATCCCCAATCAAAACAAAGGAACCTTGATAACACAGTGTGGAGCTGGAGGAACACAGCAGGCCAGGCAGCATCAGAGGAGCAGGAAACTTGACGTTTCAGGTTTCAGAAATTTTTGAAGAAGAGTCCCAAA
>NC_063365.1:5730899-5792667 GCF_021869965.1 Rhincodon typus | reverse complement strand
CCTCTGATGCTGCATGGCCTGCTGTGTTCCTCCAGCTCCACACTGTGTTATCTCTGATTCCAGCATCTGCAGTTCTTACCATCTCCAAAGGAATCTTGATTCTACCTTACTTTCCAGAATATTCAAGGGATTGGTTTTTGTTTATCAGCACATAAAAACTTAATATGTTAATGGTCCAATAGATGCCTACAGTGAAGATGAGGTGCTGTTCTACTTTTTTAAAATTCGTGGATATGCAGCCAACTAGAAGAAATCACTGGGTAGCAGCAGAGTTGAGACGATTTTGCTGGTCTGCTTTTATATTAATGAGCTTGTACTGCATGTTTGCTCACGGCTTCAGTACAACATATTGGACTACAGCACTGTTTGGTTATTTACCTTAACTTCTTCTTCCACCGCATATTGTTCTGTAACAATTGAAGAAAAGTTGTACTGGACTCGAAACATTAACTCTGTTTTACTCCACAGATACTGCCAGACCTGCTGAGTTCTTCAGCATTCTCTGTGTTTGTTTCAGATTTCCAGCATTTACAGTATTTTATATATATTGTTCTGCATCTTGAGTAATAAATTAGAAATCATGAAATGTATTCTTCAAACATTCAATTAATTTGTGTAAATTAATACTTTCAGAAGAAGAGGTGGTTTGGGAAAGAAAATTCATATTCTAAGTTATAACATAAACCATCTCCATTTCACAACCTAGCCTAGCAGGTAACATTTTAGCCTCAAATGAAAATGTTGTAGTTTTTGCCCCATTCCAAAGACTTGAGCATACAATTTAAGTTTGCACTTCATACAGTCTTGAGCTGTGCTATTCGAGATGCCATCTTTTCTTGGTGTACATGTGGAACTGTGCTGTTTAAAAAAGTTAGATTCTCAAAAAATTTCTTTTTTTTGTGCAACAGGAAATTGCGTCAGTTGCTAATTGAGGATTACTTGATTACTAATTTATTGTAGACAATTTAAATCAAACAAACACAATAAACTCAGAGTAAATTTTAGCTGTCCTCAGTAGCCAATGGAGCTAGAGAAACTACATTCAGATCACAGACTGGCACTGATCTGAAAGCATAATGAACATGGTCAAGGCCCTGTACTCTTCTGAGTTGAAGCTCATATAGAACTTCAAACTCTGAGAACATAAGAACTAGGATCTGAAAGCATAATGAACATGGTCAAGGCCCTGTACTCTTCTGAGTTGAAGCTCATATAGAACTTCAAACTCTGAGAACATAAGAACATAAGAACTAGGAGCAGGAGTAGGCCATCTGGCCCCTCGAGCCTGCCCTGCCATTTAATAAGATCATGGCTGATCTTTTTGAGACTCAGCTCCACTTACCCGCCCACTCACATAACCCTTAATTCCGTTACTGTTCAAAAATTTATCTAGCCTTGCTTTAAAAACATTCAGTGAGGTAGCTTCAACCGCTTCACTGGACAGGGAATTCCACAGATTCACAACCCTTTGGGTGAAGAAGTTCCTCCTGACCTCAGTCCTACATCTGCTTCCCTTTATTTTGAGGCAATGCCCTCTAGTCCTAGTTTCACCTGCTAGCGGAAACAACCTCCCTGCCTCCACCTTATCTATTCCCTTCATAATCTTATATGTTTCTATAAGATCTCCCCTCATTCTTCTGAATTCCAATGAGTATAATCCCAGTCTACTCAGTCTCTCCTCATAATCCAACCCTCTCAACTCTGGAATCAACCGAGTGAATCTCCTCTGCACCCCCTCCAGTGCTAGTATATCTCTTCTCAAGTAAGGAGACCAAAACTGCACACAGTACTCCAGGTGTGGCCTCACCAGGACTCTATACAGCTGCAGCATAGCCTCCCTGTTTTTAAACTCCATCCTTCTAGCAATGGCAGACAAAATTCCATTTGCCTTTTTAATTACCTCCTGCACGTGCAATCCTATTTTTAGCGATTCATGCACAAGGACACCCAAGTCCCTCTGCACAGCAGCGTGCTGCAATTTTTTACCATTTAAAACATAGTCCATTTTCCTGTCTTTCCTACCAAAATGGATGACCTCACACTTATCAACATTGTACTCCATCTGCCAGACCTTTGCCCATTCACTTCGACTATCTATATCCCTCTGCAGACTTTCAGTGTCTTCTGCACACTTTGCTCTACCACTCACCTTAGTGTCATCTGCAAATTTTGACACACCACACTTAGTCCCCAACTCCAAATCATCTATGTAAAAGTTGAATCAAAAAAAGCCCACTTAGCCAAACCTAATAACGTTTTGAATTTAAATTTCTCATCGATGTTTTAAAATGCATCCACAGCCTTCCACTTTCCTATTTCAGTAGCTTCCTCCAGCGCTACTATCCTCCGAAGTCTCTGCATTCCTTCAATCTGGACATCTTATGTACCCCCATTTTCTTTTATCCTTGTGTGCAGCTTTTAGGCCTAAACTCCAGAGTGGTATAAAATGATTAATTTATAAACAGTGATCTCACCAGCTCCTGCTTGTGTCAATTAAACTTTGCCTAATATATAATGGAGTTCCATATTACACTGAAATAAGAGCTGAAAGTTTTAATAATATTGTCATACACTCTAGTTAGATTTGTTATGCCTTGTCTGTTGAAAACACTATTGGTACTACCACTAATCATGTACAACACATTGACCCGGTCTTTGTTGGAATTTAATTGAGGCCTGAACCAGTACAGTATTTGCTAAACTCTTGGTGCCAGTTTATCCAACACACAGTCTAGTAAGGACTACTGAAGTATTCTTAAGGGTCTAGTCAAGGCAAGGCTTTGTCCCTCATTGGTGGATTTGCTTTGTGGGCAATGGTAGCCAAAATACTTATTTTTCTTTCTTGCTCTTTTCGGCATTGTATAGGTTGCTCTCTAGTGCAGTTATTCCTATCTGGAAAGATTTCTGATCTATAGCAACTTATAATGCACTGTTCAGATTTATTTGCTTGTTGCTCACCATATTCCTTGCTTTGGACTTTCTCTTGCTGTACTTAATCTTTCCTTCTCTGTAGTTTGGAACCTAAGTGGGCCTTGAAGTCTGTCATCACTGTTCTCTTGCACCACTGAATTTCTCTCTGGCATTCCCCTCATTTCAGGGTTTGGATAACTGGGCTGGCCTCATCCTTCACCCATAGCATCGTGGTGTCTCTACACTTCAGGCACTCCTTGTTGCTTACCTCTCATTCTATAGGTCTTGTCACTATCTTCATAGTAAAATAAGTTATACACTGACAATAAACCCAACATGTAATTGGGATAAAAAGACAAGACAGCTTTTGAAACCTTACAGATAAAGGTTACATTTCTATATGATCTGACATTGCTATGATACAGCTCTTATGCACATGCTCAGTAGCTATTCTGAGAGTGAAAGTTTAATTAACTTTTCTGAAGAAGGATCACTGGACCTGAAATGTTAACTCTGCTTTTTCTCAACATGTGCAGCTAGACTGCTGAGTTTTTCCCAACAACTTCTGTTTTTGTTTCTAATTAACCCCTTACTCTGCAATAACCATTTAAAATCCTGCACAATCAAGTGACTAAAAACATAACCGTTAAGGCTGCAATTGAGGAGAATAAAATGGTTAACCTGAAATTAAATAAAGCAGAAGTGATTTATATGCTTTCCAATTTCCAGTACAGTTGATTCTTGATCATCTATACAACACAAACCACCCTCTGATGGCTGAAAGCAAGGGTTGAAACTTATGGACTTCCAAATTAGGAGCTATAAGACCTTTGTGTCTCATGTGCCTCCACTTTTCCACCTATGTGGGCAGCACTGTCTTTGTTAGTGAGGTCAGATAGAAAATAAAGATTTTGTACCTCTCCTTTTTGATCCCCAATTGGTCCCATATTCCTTTGACTACTATTCACATAGCAATATGTTTATATGAAATATGAAAAATATAGAAACCTTTTGGGTTCCCTTTTATGTTAGCTGCTCACCTATTTTCATAGTTTGGCTTTGTCCCAACTACTCCCTTTTTTAGACTACTTCTTATTCAGCTTGGTTCTCTATTGTATTAAGAGCATTACAATTGCCATAAGCCTCTTTGTCCTCTGTCTCAATTTAACCTCTAAACCTTTAGTCATCCAGGGAATATTTGGATGTCCTTCTTTTCCACAGATGGGAAAGCCTCTACTCAGTAATTTAAACATCATCTCTATGAAGGCCAACATTTTTCAATCATTGTTTTGCCCACAAATTTTCATTAATCTACCTAGATTGAAAAAATTGTCCCCTTTCTATTTCTCTACTTGATCATGTGCTTTTTTCCATAACTATATTCTGAACTTGGTGATATCACAGTCATTTTGTGATATTTGTGTTGAATACTGATTTGGGCTGAATCCATAGGCAGTAAATTAGTTATCTGGTGTTTGGAGCCAAAACGATTTGGGAAACCAGGTGATGAAAGAGCTAACATCCAGGTTTGTATCCTGACATCCTAGCTCAGAGGAAAATAAACAGGTTGGGGAAACAGAACCAAAAGTAGTAAACTACTTAAAATATTTAAGTCAGGATTTATCATAAGAAAATGGTGTTAAATCAGAAAAATAATAAACAATGGTTTGTCTTTTTGCACAATCTGCCTTTAAATCTTCGGACTTTCCAATTTAATTTTTTTTGTTGAAGAAAAGAACTGCGGACAAATCTTCCTTTTTAGGTCAAAAATAAAAACTGATTAATATTAAAAAAATCAGGTTTAATCAGCAAACTATATTTGGAGGACAGAACAAACATCTCAACTGTCCTTACAATGGGTTGCTGCGTGCCATCAGCTGCACCCTCAACACTTCTCCAGTGGTGTTTCATTAATCCACCTGTGTGGTACAGATTAAGTGAAAGTGTGCTTGGCATAGATGGTGTATATCAATGTAGCGAGAAAAACAAAACGCTCCTTGTATAAAGCAAATGCATGTGACACATCAGTATATGGATGTCGGTTGGCTCATGTTTATGAGGTTCAATTACAGGGTAGTTAAAGGGCTGAACCATAAAATCTTGAAACCCATTCATTTTGTAGCAAGGAGAGACATCTAATTGTGCCTGCATTACAGCCGCCAAGAGAACTTCTTTCCTTGTTATCATATGCAAGATATTGTTAATAGTTCTCTACCTACTCTTCTAGTGAACAACTCTGTGCTATTGGAGTCTGTCACAGGCATCTTCTTCAGGTTCTTTAAGCATATAAAAGGGAAAAGAGTAGCTGAAGTGAATGTTGCTCCCTTGGAGGATGAGACTGGGAAGTTAATAGTGGGGAAGACAGAAATGGCAGAGAAACTAAACCAGTGCATTGCCTCAGCTTTTTAGTGAAGGACTGTAATGCCATCCCACAAGTAACAGGCTATGGCTGTTATAGAAAACAAAGATACTATAATATTCATCATCACATAGGGAAAAAGTACTGAGCCAACTGTTGGGACTGAAGGCAGACAAGTCCCCAGCCTGATGGCCTACATCCTGGTTTTTAACCTGGTAGCAGGGATAGTGGATACATTGGTTATAAAATCCAAAATTCCCCAGATGTTGGAAAGGTTCTAGTGGATTGAAAAAATGCTAATACAATGCGCTTTTTCAAAAGGGAAGGAGGCAGTCAGTAGGAAGCTACAAACTAGTTAATTTAACATTTGTCATTAGGAAATTGTTAGAATTCATCATTAAGAAAGTAATAACAGAACATTTGAAAAGTCAAAACAATCTTTCAGAGTCAGTATGGTTTTATGAACAGTAAACTGTATTCGATTAATCAACTAAAGTTCTTCAAAGATGTAACTAGCAAAGTTGATAATGGGGATCCTGTAGATGTAGTATATCTATACTTCTGGAGGCATTTGCTAAGGTGGTGCACAAAAGATTAATACACAAGGTAGGCTCACACAGGAATAGGGTAATTTATCTGCTTGTATAGAGGATTAGCTAACCAACATAAAGCAAAGAGTCAGGATAAATGGGTCTTTTTCTGGTTGGCAAGGTGTAACTAGAGGAGTGCCAAGGATTTGGTCCTTGGGCCCCAACAATTTAGAATCTATATTAAAGACTTGGATTCAGGGATAGAAGGTAATATAGCCACATTTGCAGATGACAACAAAATAGGTGAGAAAGTAAGTAGTAATGAAGAATAAAAATATTACAAGTGGATATGGATAGATTAGGTGAATAGCCCAGATTTTGGCAGATGAAATTTAACATTGATAAGTGTGAGGTAATCCCTTTTGATCAAAATAGAAAAGCAACAAACAGATTATGTAAATGGAGAGAGACTTCGGAGTGCTTTGGTTCAAAGGAATCTGGGTGTCCTCTGCAAGAATCACAGTATGCAAATACAGCAGATAATAAGGAAGCCAAATGGAATTTTGCCAGTTATTGCGAAAGGAATAGAGTATATAAGTAGAGAAGTGTTGCTGCAACTGTACAAGGTTTTAACGAGACCACACCTGCAGTATTAAGTACAGTTTTTTTACTTAATGGAGGGATGTAGTTGCATTGCAGGCAGTTCAGAGGAGGTTCACTACATCAACTCCAGAGATAAGAGTTTTGTGTTATGAAGAGAGACTGAGCAGTTTAGGTCCATTCTCTCAAGAGTTTAGAAGAATGAGACAAGATTTAATTGAAGCATATATGATATTAAAAGGGATTGACAAAGATGATATTGAAAGGATGTTTTGCCTTGTGGGGCAATCAAGAATAAGAGGGCACATTTTTAGGATAAGGAGTAGCAGATTTAAAACAGAGATGTGGAGGAGTTACCTCTCTCAAAAGGTTGTCAATCTGCGATGGATATTGGGACCACTGAGTCAATTTGAGGAGATAGACAGATTTTTAATTAGCAGTGGGTTGAAGGGTTGTGGAGACAGGACAGAAAGTAGAATTGAGACCAAGATGATTATAAAAGCACCAGGCAGGAACTGGAGAAATTAGATTTGGAGTGGCTGTTTGAGAGTAAATCTACATCTGTTATGTGGGAATCTTTTAAAGGCCAGCTGATCAGAGTTCAGAATCAGCATGTTCCCATAAGGATGAAAGATATTTAAGAATGGCATGATTTGGAAACCCTGGATGACAAGCGACATTGAAAGTGTTGTCAAAAAGAGAAAGGAAGCATGTGTAAGGTTTAGGAACCTGAAATCAATCCCTTTAGGAATGTAAGGAAAGCGGAAAAGAACTTAAACAAGAAATTAGGAAGGCTAAAAAGGGCCGTGAAATGTCATTGGCAAGTAGGATTAAAGAGAATCCTAAGGCATTTAATACATTCTATAGGAGTAAGAGGGTAGTTAGGGAAAGGGTAGGTCCACTCAAGGACAAAGGAAGGAATTTTGCATGAAGCCAGAGAGTAGTGATCGGAACCAGGGCCAGGTGGGCCTCATTGATTATGAGACCCTTGATTGGGGTTAACCTGGGCCAATCAGGGAGCCCTGGCTGACAGATATAAACATGAGATTCAGAAGGTCTCCTCAGTCTAGGGACTAGCTTCGAGTGGGCTGGTCAGAGCCCATGTACTGTGCACATGTAAATAAAAGGTGACTTGATGACCGGATACCAGCCTCTGTGCTTTTATTTCACAGAGGAAGTGCGTTGTGATCCTTAATGAGTACTTTGCATCGGTATTCACCAAATAGAAGAATATGGATGATGGTAAGATTAGAGACATGTTGACATTCTAGGGTATGTCAATATTAAAAAGGAGGTGGTGTTGGGTATCTTGAGAAACATTGAGGTAGGTAAGTCCCTTGGGCCTGATGGGATCTAACCCAGGATACTGAGGGAGGCAAGAGAAGAGTTTGCTGAGTCTTGACAGACATCTTTTTGTATCCTCTTTAGTCATAGGAGGGGTCCCAGAAGATTGGAGAATCGCCAATGTTGTTAACAAGGTGTAGAGCTGGATGAACACAGCAGGCCAAGCAGCATCAGAGGAGCAGGAAGGCTGACGTTTCGGGCCTAGACCCTTCCTTTGTTTAAGAAGGACAATAGGGATAATCCAGGAAATTATAAACCAGTTGGCCTTACATCAGTGGTCGGGAAATTACAGGAGTAGTTTCTTTGCCACAGACATTTATAAAAGAATGGACTTATTATGGATAGTCACAGCATGGTTTTGAGTGGAGGAGATCTTGTCTCACAAGTTTGAGTTTTTTGAGGAAGTGACAAAGATGATTGATGAGGTTAGGGCAATGTAAATTGTCTAAACGGATTTTGCTAAAGCATTTGACAAGGTCCGTCATGGTAGGCGAGTCCAGGAGATTATGTCACACGAGATTCACAGCGGGTTGGTAAGTTGGATACAAAATTGGCTTGATTGTAGAAGGTAGAGGGTAGTTGTGGAGCAGTGTTGCTGCCAAGCCCGTCATGGTGGTGGACACTTTGCACCATTGCCACCCTCAGTGCCTCCTCCAAGTGTTGTTCAACATGGAGGAATACTGATTCCTCAGCAGAGGGAGGGTGGTACATGATAACCAGCAGTCAATGTTGAGGACTGTGATGGCAACTCACTCCTGGTGTATACCACTGTGCTGCCACCTCTATTGGGACACAGCGTATCCAGGGATGGGGATGATCGTGTCTGGAACATTGTCTGTGAGGTATGATTCTGTGAGTATGTCTATGACACGCCATTGCTTGACTAGTCTGTGAGACAGCTCTCCCAATTTTGGAACTAGCCCCAGATGTTAGTCAGGAGGACTTTATGGCATTGACTGGGCTGTTTCTGCCATTGTCTTTTCAGTTGCTTAGGTCGAAGCTAGGTGGTTAGTCTGGTTTCATTTCTTTGTTGAGACTTCACTGCAATTGATATAACTGAGTGGCTTACTAGAGGCAGTTCAGAGTCAACCACATTGTCACATGTCGGCCAGACCAGGTGAGGATGGCAGATTTCCTTCTCTGAAGGACATTCACGAAGAAGATGGGATTTTCCAGTGGCGGGGTACGTGGATAGATTAATATTTTATTGGAAAGATGACATCTATAATTGTGTAGCATGCCATGATTACTTGTATCATCGATAGTGACAGGTGAGGTGCTGGAAGACTGAAGGTTGGCTAACGTGGTGCCATTATTTAAGGAAGGTGGTAAGGAAAGGCCAGGGAACTATAGACCAGTGAGGCTGACATCAGTGGTGGCCAACTTGTTGGAGGGGATTTTGAGGGACAGGATTTACATGCATTTGGAAAAGCAAGGACTGATTAAGGATAGTGAACATAGCTTGGTGAATGGGAAATCGTATCTCACTAACTTGACTGAGTTTTTTGAGGAAGCGACAAAGTGGATTGATGAAAGCAGAGCGGTGGGCTTCAGTAAGGCGTTTGACAAGGGTTGGCATGGTAGACTGGTTAACAAGGTTATTTCACATGGAATACAGGTAGAACTAGCCATTTGGATACAAAATTAGCTCACAGATTAGAGACAGAGGGTGGTAGTAGAGGACATAACAAGGTGCAGAGCTGGATGAACACAGCAGGCCAAGCAGCATCATAGGAGCAGAAAAGCTGACGTTTCGGGCCTACACCCTTCATCAGAAATTTCTGCACCTTGTTATCTCGGATTCTCCAGCATCTGCAGTTCCTACTATCTGTGGTAGTAAAGGGTTGCTTTTCAGACTGGAGGCCTTTGACCAGTTGTGTGCCAGAAGGATCGGTGCTAGGTCCACTGCTTTTCATTTATATCAATGATTTGGATGTGAATATAGGAGGTATGGTTAGTAAGTTTGCAGATGACACCAAAATTGGTGGTGCAGTGGACAGCCAAGAAGGTTATGTCAGAGTACAATGGGACCTTGATCAGATGGGCCGATTGGCCAAGGAGCGGCAGATAGATAAATGTGGGATGCTGCATTTTGGAAAGGAAAATCAGAGCAGGATGTTTACACTTAATGGTAAGATCCTAGGGAGTGTTGCCAAACAAAGAAATCTTCAAGTACAGGTTCATAGTTCCTTAGAAGTGGAGTCGCAGGTAAACAGGACAGTGAAGAAGGTGTTTGGTACACTTATCTTTATTGGTCAGTGCACTTAGTATAGAAGTTAGGAGGTTATGTTACAGCTGTACAGGACATTGGTTAGGCCACTTTTGGAATACTGCATTTGATTCTGGTCTCACAGCCATAGGAAGGATGTTGTGAAACTTGAAAGGGTTCAGAAACGATTTACAAGGATGTTGTCAGGGTTGGAGGGTTTGAGCCATAGGCTGGGACTATTTTCCCTGGAGCGTTGGAGACTGAGGGATGACCTAAAAGAAGTTTATATAATCATGAAGGGAATAGATAAAGTAAACAGCAAAGGCCTTTTCCCCCAGGGTACGGGAGTGTAAACTAGAGGGCACGGGTTTAAGCTGAGAGGGGAAAGATATAAAAAGGGCCTGAGGGGCAACTTTTTCATGCAGAGGGTAGTGTGTGTATGCAACAAACTGCCAGAGGAAGTGGTGGAGTCTGGTATGCTTCCAACATTTAAAAGGCATCTGGTTGGGTACATTAATCTGAAAGGTTTAGAGGGATATGGGCCCAATGCTAGCAAATGGGATTAGATTAATTTAGGATGTCTGGTTGGCATGGATGAGTTGGACCAAAGAGTATGTTTCCGTGCTGTACATCTCTTTGACTCTACGGCACTGTAATGTCTAACAAGATTTTGTGCTGGACGACCTTGAGTGGGCTTTGAAACTTAAGGGGACATTCTGATTTGAACGTTGTGAAGCTTAGGGTCATAGTAGGCAGCGATTTTATTTACCAAGGATTCCATGCATGAAAGATCTGTATCTTAATAATTACAGGAAGGTTGGGAAGGTGCAGGGACCAGGATAGTATTTGGGAAAATAGGAGCTTTGTCTGATATTCTGTCAAATTTAATCTTTTTTTTAAAACATTTAAATCAATTTTTCTAATTGACCTGTTCAGAGATGTAATTATGTAGCTCTGGAGCAGGTGGGAATTGAACCCAGGCTTCCTGGTCCAGGGGTAGGGACACTACTGCTGTGCCACAAGGGGGCCCTGCTGCCAAATTTAACAATAGTAAGTATGTGAGGCTTCAACATTGGTTCCTGTAGCACCTTATTGGTTAATTTACCAACAGAAAAACAATTCATTTATCCTGTGTTTTGTCAATTTGACAATTCTATCCATGCTTATACGTTATCTTGAAAAGAAGCGAGGCTCTGAAAGCTTGTGTTTTCAAGTAAACCTGTTGGACTATAACCTGGTGTCATGTGATTTCTGATATTTAAAACCATCAGTTCCTATCTAATGCAATGTTGCATCTTATTGAATGCCTTTAGGAACTGTAAATATATCAGCCACCCTGCTCATTATATCCTTAAATGACTTGAATAAATTTGCCAATCTCAATTTTGATTCAAGATCAATTCAAGGGGGTTCCCCACTTACCTTCAATTCTGTCTCATAGAAGCCCAGCAGAGGACAGAATGATAAAATAAAAAGCTGAAACAACTCCACCTGCTGCAAATCTGAAACCAAAACAGAAATTGCTAGAAAATCTTAGCAATTCTGGCAGTATCTGTGGATAGAAATCAGAACTGAAGAACTGTTATGAAGAAGGGTCACTGGACCTGAAATGTTAACTCTGATTTCTCTCCACAGATGCTGCCAGCCCTGCTAAGATTTTTCAGCCATTTCTGTATATGTTCGAGGACAGAATGAATCTGACCCAGTATCAATTTCTGGTTTTGTAACTTCTCTCACATAAAGAAATTGCAATTCCTTGGCTGGAAAGACTCCCCACCACCACTCCTCTCTCCTCCCCCACCCCTCACCGACTAAATTTCTAAAAGAATCAACAAATATTAAGAAATATTAAGAAATTTTCTGATGAAGGGTCTAGGCCTGAAACGTCAGCCTCTCTGCTCCTATGATGCTGCTTGGCCTGCTGTGTTCATCCAGCCCTGCACCTTGTTGTCTCGGATTCTCCAGCATCTGCAGTTCCTACTATCTCTGATTCAAATATTAAGAAATACAAGTTCTCTTACCTGTTACTAGTAAAACATCCCCAGGGAAGACACTGAGTGCCCAGAAAGCAGCAGCCCGCCACAGTGCAATTTTCATGATGACTCCTGATTGGTCCGTAACCAAAATAGTTGCTATGGGGACTCTGCAACCAGCGAATGTTCCTGATTTGATCTGTATTTCCTTAAGGAGACAGCGGAACAGTACAGTGACCAAAACATGGTACTTCCTAGTCCGGTCAGTGCAGTTCTTAAGCTGTTGTGTTTCAATTAATCCAATATTAGGTGTTAGCCACTGATCCCTCCATGCCTTCAAATAGTGCCCAAGGTCGGATATTTTCTCAGAATTCATTGTTTTTATTTTCTTAGATGATGGTGGATCGCTATCTAAACAAACTGGAGATCTTGGCGTTTCTGTCACCTGCTTTACCTCCTCAGGTTCCTTAGCAACCTCCACTGATCTTTTTAAAGACCACTCAGCATTGTCTGAAACCTGAGAGTACAGGACCCCACCATTATATGGTTCAATATTAATCTCAACATCATCATTTGACCATTTAGTGGAGGGACTGAAAGATTGTTCTGAAGTCCTTCCATTTATAGCCTCATCAGTGGACAGTTGTTGGTCACTGAATAAGCTGTAAAGTTCTGGGGTATTTTCAGAACTGTTATCTTGCCTATACATTGTCTCACTGGCACTTTGTCCAAAATGTCTAATAAAATTATGAGTAGATGTAAGCGATTGATGGGACTGTTCATTGACATCCACGTTTTTTTTCAGTTTAACTTTTACATTTTCATTCAAATCCTGTGTGTTAAACTGATTCTCTGGACGCCCCCATGAAAAAAGAGCAGCTTGACTGGCAGTTAACACACTGAGGAACTCGGCATCAGATGATAAATCTTCTTTTACTGATGTGCATCTGAAGCAAGACTCCTGCTCTTCAGCTGGAAAGATATTCTGAAAGTATTCCATCAAAGAGTGACAGAGAAACTCTGGACAATCTTCTTTCAAAGGTGCATTCTGCTCTGTTATTCTGCAATGAAAGTCCTGACTCTCAAGCCCATTTTTCTCACTTTGTCTGCTCTCATTGTCAGATTTCAAAGATGTCTTGACGTTTTCTCCTGAGCAATTAGGACTGACGAAAGCACAATCACGTTCTTCAGTTATTTTCAGACCCTCTCCTGAATTCAACAATTTTTTATTGCTCAATTTTTCCCTGTGCCGTTTCCCTACTTTTCTGACATTGAGGTCTTTATAACATGGAATATCATGTTTGCTGGTTTCCACTATAATTCCTTCTTCACTTTTTGAAGTAGAAGTCTGTCCATATTGATTTTCCAGCTGTAATGTTGCTATTTGCCAATCAAAATGTTTCTGAGACTCCTTGCTGCTGCACTTTCTAGGAATAGCATTGAGAGATTTGTTATCATACAAGAACTGGCACTGAAGCCACTTCTTGGAGCTGCCATCAGCTACTGCTTCTTTTGCTGATGTTCTCCGCTGTGTCAAATTGGCTGGTGCTCCAAGGAAAATGTGAACTTTCTTTTCATTGTTCATGTTAGAATAATAGGTGGTGTCTTCACATGCTGAATTTCATTGCTTTAACCGGTTTAGCCTAACATGGAAACAACAAGTCATTGAAAGGACAGTCACAAAGCTAAAAATTATACATGTTTAAGCACCTTGGCTTGATGCTTCCAACTGGGTCCAGAAGGAAGCTATTTCAGGTTGGCTATTTGGACAGGCTTAGTGACACAGTGTTTAGTTTCAGACGGTCATTATCTATCTCACAGGGAGGTGGGGAGGAGTGAACATTAGTACTCCTAAGCATATAGATGAGCAAAGAGACTGGTAACTCATAGCTCTCCTTAAATATCACACAGATCATACAGATCAAAGTCTTTGAACAGGTTCACTATTTACTTTTTCCTGGCTGAAATAATCTATTTTAGCATGTTTTGGACAGTGAAGCTGCTCTATGCAACTGAGTATCAGAATAAATGCATAATGACACTAAAACATCAGGCAAGCACAATGTAGATATGCAAATATAGGTTACCAGCCCAGCAAACCAACACATTTATATTCAAGTTTAATAGGTTCTGAAACAAGAAGGAAATAGGGCTAAATGGATGGCATCTTCAGAAAACTAGTGTATGTGCATTGAGTGAATGTGTTATAAAATTATAGAATGATGACTGTGCAGGAGACCATTCAGTCCATCATGATGGCACTGGCTCTCTGAATGAACAGTTTACTTAGCACCATTCTCCCACCTTCTCATCAAAGCCTTGCACATTCTTCCTTTTCAGAAGGCAATAAATGCTTTGATTGAACTTGCCTCCACCATACTCCCAGTCAGTGCATACCAGACCCCAAACAACTGTTCTACAGACTTCTCTTATGCTTCTCTTACTTGTGTCCCCTCATTTGCAATGTTCTCACAATTGGGGTAATTTCTTCCTATTCACTCCATCCAGAAACTTTACAATTTCAAAGACCTTCATCAAGTTTCATCTCAATTTCCTTTCCTACAAGAAAAACAGTCCTAGGCCCCCAATTATCTCTGTACCCTCTCCAATTCTCCCACGTTCCTTCCATCCACTAGTGAAAAATCCTAAGATGGAATACTGAATCAATATCAACAGACTGCTACAAAAACAGAAGTTGCCGGAAAAGCAGAGTTAATGTTTCGGATCACTGGACCCTAAATGTTAACTCTGATTTTTTTCTTCACAGATGCTGCCAGATCTGCCGAACTTTTCTAGCAACTTCTGTTTTTGTTCCTGATTTACAGCTTCTGCAGTTCTTTCGATTTCAACAGACTGCTATTCCACCAGAGGGCACCAAGTTCCTATGCAGCACACAGAAAAACAGTTCACAACAAACCTTTCATAAATGCTCTTGTTTATGATAACGCTGTTTACATCAGTATACAGAAAACCTCCTGTATCGTTTACCTTGTAATTCCCAAGATAAGATTCCAGGTTTACCTACGTGCTGTAGAATAACCTTATTTAGGAACTGTGGAGGTAACACTGATAGTGCTTTTATATCTATGAGGTTTTCAGACAAGAGGCATCAAACTGATACGTCCAGTTCTCCTGCCTTTAAATTATCGTGCTGGTCTGTCCTCCTGTATACCTATTGCCAGTTTTTTTTTAAAAAACTAAGAATGGAAGAAAGCTAGTCTTCAGCTCAATCCGCCTTCCCCAACATGCCTACATCAACTCAAGAATAATCAAATAATTTGATTCATTTACATTAATGAAAATAAGAAGCTTTTCATGGAACAGGCTAGTGTATTGTGCTTACGGGGTAAGGCACATTGCATTGCCCATTTTATTGGCTGTAGGGTGATGCAACAATTGCAGCAGCATATTGAGACACAGTAGTTGATGAACAAAGGTGACTAACTATACTTGGGCTGCTAACCTTGCAAACTCCTTCAGGAATCAATTTCATTGCAGTAAGTTAAAGATGACTTCAGTTGTCATTTACTGACACTAGGAATGGCTTCCTGCATCCTTTATTTAAACTAAAACCATTACAGGCAAGAGGGGCTGGCATGCATCAGATTAGAGGATCTTTGTGCTGTCCAGTTATGAACCTTTGTCACTCATGAATTAAATAATATTTTTACAAAGCAAATAATTATTCAGCCAAAACATGAGAATAATTAAATCGTTTTAAGGATTATTCTTAGAAGTTAAATTGATAAGTAATTGTTAAAGCCAGCCTATGACTAAAAGGACTGTCTATTTTGTGTTAATGATTCCCTTTGTTCTTACACTTAATTAATTTTCTTTGCAATTCTCTTTCCTATATTTCCAGGTGTGTAAATTCTTGTTGTAGCATAGTCCCTTTGGCTATTTGATGCCTTAGGAGGGAGCAAGAATTAAGTTCATCCAACATTCCAACTGCACCAGCTCCAGCAGGGATTACTGAATTACGATCAGAAATGGGAACTCTGGCACAGAGTGTTGAGTATGACTGTAGTCCATGAGTGATTATACAAAGTGCACACAAGAAATTGGTTACTTCAGTACTGAGAAAGAACTGCACTTGAGACTTCCCCAAAAATATGAACTTGCTTTGAATCTATAGCAGAATTCATGGGAAAGATTTCGTTTAAGTAGATATCTATCATTAGCTCCTCACAGACAAAGTAAGGCTGTCCAATGAGTAGTTATGTCCAGGGTCTGCGGAAATGTTTGTGTTTGTGGACATGATGTGAGAATAATACTATGATAATCCCTGGTAGAACAGCCACATGAATAGTAGCTGCTTGGCTATATAGTGAAGGCCAACTGCCATCTATGGATCCCAAGTGAGAAGTCAATGTCTTTACCATGGCATGGGAAGAAGAAAAAAATTGGCAAGGGAAAATGATAAGTAGTTTCAAAACATGACAATTATTAAGAATACATGGTATCAAAAGTATATTCAATGTAAAATGAAACAAACTCAAGACTATAACTGGTTCCGTGATCTAGAGAACAGGAGCAGACCTTAACCATTAAGGCCCAAGTGTTGTTGCTGTATTGGCAGCTCCTTCCTTGTCTATTGTACTGATACAATGCAGCGTGGCTATTCCCAGAGACTAGCTCAGTTTTCATCAATTCACTTTAATTTTCCTTTCTGTTGATTCATGGCTGTTGAAACTCTGCAGCATATGATCAGCGCCTAATGCTTGTGATTGAATGCAATTACTCCTGCCTAAAGGAATGGATTTGATTTTATTGGTTGAAAATATAGGCACAAAGTAAGGAATAAACACATTCAATTGCAGTGGCTTTTGTGATGAGATGTTTGCAGGAGCACAGATACCAAAAATATTCAAACTAGGAACAGGAGGAAGTCATGTGGTTCTTCCAGCTTTTTTGCCATTCAATTCAATGTATTCAGCTCTATTTACCTGCCTTTCCTCCATTTCCCTTGATAGCACTTACTGTGTAATAAAAATCTGTCAATTTTATTCTTGAAAATTCTAACTACACGCTGATCCACAGTCTTTTTGTGAAGTTAGTTCCATTCCACTATCCTTTCTGTGAACAAATGATTCCTGATTTCACTCCCGAACAACCTATCTGTTTAACTGAAATGCAATCATATACAAATTTCTGTTCAAGTCTAGGAAGAAATATTTGGAAAAATTAACATAGAGAGAGAAGGTGCTAGCAGGTATAGCAGTCTTAAAAGTGGATAAATCCACAAGCCCACATGAAATGCATCTCAAGCAGTTAAGAGAGGCAAGGTATCTCCTGTTAATGGAGGGGACATCAGGTCCCTAGCAGTGATGTTCAAATCCTTTCTTGCCACGAGTGACATTCCAGAGGACTGTTAATGTTGTCCCATTATTGAAATAAAAGGGAGGAAGGGATAGGCCAGGAAATGTAAGGCTAGTCAGCTTAACCCCAGCTGTGGGGGAGTTAAGAGAAAGAACCTGTGGGTCAGAATGTATCTGTACTTAGAGAAGATTATAGAGTTATACGGCATGGAAACAGACCCTTCAGTCCAACTTGTCGAGACATGGATTAATCAGGGATAGTCAACATGGATTTGTGAGAGAAGGTCATATTTGACAAATTTGATTGTTTTTTGAGGAGGTAACCAGGAATATTGATACCTACGAGTTAGCAAAGGTGTAACAGGTCCGTACTGCATTGGTATAAATTTACCTACAGCTAAACTTCTGGAGCCTAACCATGGCTGAAGGTGGCAACAACCTTTCACTGGACATCTAGATCATTTCCAGATCATTATCAGAGGTGACCTCACTCACATCAGTCCTTCTGGTATGCGTAGATGTATAAAGCAAGTGATTCACGAATCACTTCCTTGTAAAATCTCCACCCCATGGACCACTGGCAGCATCTTGAGAAGGATGTGCCATTTCATCAATTAATAATTACCCGAAAGTCTAGGCAATTATATCTCGCACCCTTCAACTTTTCTCTGTTCATTGCACAACCGACTACTTAATCAGGCTGAAAAGGTTTCGATTTTATGGCCATTCAATGTATTAGCAATATTGAGCCTGAATGGTACAAGTGAATGATTCGTTCCCAGATGTGGACCATGTTTGATCTTCATGACTACATAATCAATTTTTATCTCTTTTCTGCCTTGTGGCTATCTGAAGGACGTTGGGTGCGTTGAAGAGGGTAATTTTGGTCTCCTAGAAACAATAATTCAAACAATCCTACATTAAAGTTAACACATGATGATTAGTGCTTGCAAATTTGGCATTCAACAACAATTTATACAGCATACTTAATGTAGTAAGATGTCCTAAATACTTTACAGGAGCATTACCAAACAAAATTTGACACTGGGCCAAACAAAAGATATTTGGTAAGGGATTGAAAGCTTGGTCTAAAAGGTTGATTTTAAGTACCATCTTAAGTAGGCACAGAAAGTCATAGAGGCATGATCTTGTTTTAATGGAATGTAATTTCTTGTTATTGTCAGACATTTGCTACATATCAGCCATAAAATGTAGGAGCAGAAATAGGTTATTCAGCCCATCATGTCTGCACCGCCATTCAATGAGATCATGGCTGATCTAATAATCCTCAACTCTACTGCCTTTTCCATATAGCCCTTGATTAAAAATATACCGATCTCAGCCTTAAAATATTCTTAATGATTCAGTCTCAACAGTTACCTTTGGTAATGAATTCCACAAACTCACTACCCTTTGAGAGAAGAAATTTCTTCGCATCTGTCTTAAATTGGCAACCCCTTACTCTAAGTTTATGGCCTCTAGTCTTAGACTCTCTCACAAGGGGAAACAAACTCTCTGCATTTACCCTCATGAGCGCCTAAGAATCTTATATGTTTGGCTTTCATTTTTATAATGTCTAATGAATATAGAACCAGGCCAATCAACATCTCCTTGTAACAAAATCCCTTCATATGCACGATCGACACAGTGAACCTTCTTTGGGCTGCCTCCATTACCACTAGGTATGGTTTGACTATTGCCTTGTATAGCTTTAGCAAGTCTTTCTTATTTTTATACTGCATTCCCTTTGAAATAAAAGGTAAATATTCAATTTGACTTCCCTATAATGTGGTGAAGTTGATGCTAGCTTTATGTGATTCATGCGTAAGGACCCCAAACTGTTCTGTATTACAGCTTTTGCAGTCTTTCTCCATTTAAATAATATTCAGCTTCTCTTCATGCCAAAGGGTATAGTCTCATATTTTCCCTCATTCCATTTCATGAGCCAAGTTTTTTCCCACTCAATGAATCTTTCTAAACCCCTCAGAAGGCTTTTTGTGTTATCTTTACCACCAAACTTCCCACCAATTGTTGTGTCTTTCACAAACTTGATGACAGTACAATTACTTTCCTCATCCAAGTCATAAATATATACTGTAAATAACTGTGACCCCAACAATAATCCCTATGGCACTCCACTAGTTACAGGTTGCCTTCCTCTTTATCCTAATTTTGACTTTTATTAAGTTAGCCAATCCTTTACCCATGCTAATATATGACTTTCATGGGGTTTTATCTTATTAAGTATCCTTATATATGGTACCTTATCAAATACCTTTTGAAAATCCAAATATATTACATCTACCCATTCCCCTTTATCTACCCTGCTTGTTATTTCCTCAAAGAATTCTAATAAATTTGTTGGGTGTGATTTCCCTTTCATTAAAACATACTGACTACTAGTTCGTGCCAGTGGGAGAGGGCATAGATATGGTGCAATCAAACGGGCTGCTTTGTCCTAGATGATGCCAAGCTTCTTGAGTGTTGTTGGAGCTGCATCCATCCAGGCAAGTATTCCATCACTTCCTGACTTGTGCCTTGTAGATGATGGACAGGCTTTGAAAATGAGTTACTAGCTGCAGGATTCCTAGTCTGACCTGATTTTGTAGCCCCTGTATTTATAGGACTTCAATTTCTGGTCAACGGTAAACCTTAGAATTTTGATAGTAGGGGTGGTTCAGTGAAGATGACACCATTAAATGATGCTAGATTTTCTCTCGTTGGAGATGATCATTGCCCAGAATTTCTGTGATGTGAATGTTACTTGCCAGTTTTCAACTTTTGACTAGATATTGTTCAAATCTTACTGCATTTGGACATGAACTGCTTCAGTACCTGAGGAGTTGTGATTAGTGCTGAACATTTTGCAATCATCAGCGAATATCTCCACTTCTGATCTTATGATGGAGGGAAGATCATTGATGGAGTAGCTGAAGATAATTGGGCATAGGGCACTACCCTGAGGAACTCCTATAGAGATGAGCTAGGACTGATATGCTGACCTCTAACAACTACAACCATTTTCCTTAGTGCCAGGTATGACTTCGGTCAGTAGACACTTCATCCCATATTCATACTGAGTCCAGTTTTGCTGCGGGTCCTCAATGCTGTACTTGGTCAAATGAAGCCTCAATGTTAAAGGCAGTCACTCTCATCTTATCTGGACTATAGCTTGGGTATTAACCACTTGGGTTTGCCACTTGTTTTGAGAATAAGCATTGTGTTAATAATAAACAGATTATTACGAGTTTGTTCAAGAAGCCTGAGTAAAAATCTCTTTTATTCTGGATAGTAGTACCAAAGAGAAATAATTGGCCACCTTATCAGCATATTTCTACTGTCAGGGCCATAATACTTGTCTAACGTAGAACTGAGCCACACTGAGAACAAGGTCGGTATTTTATTTAACCACAGAGGAGAGAAAAGATGCATCACTGCTGAGTCCTATTTTATCCTTACCTGACATCCATAATGCACATTTTCAATTGTAAAAAAAATTACAGGACACAATCAAGGAACAGAAATCCCACCCATTTGTTTTCCCTCTTTCAAACACTGTACCAAATAATGGGCTAATTACTAGCCCAGATAGTAGGAACTGCAGATGCTCGAGAATCTGAGACAACAAGGTGTACAGCTGGATGAACACAGCAGGCCAAGCAGCATCAGAGGAGCAGGAAAGCTGACGTTTCGGGCCATTTCTGAAGAAGGGTCTAGGCCTGAAACGTCAGCTTTCCTGCTCCACTAATGCTGCTTGGCCTGCTGTGTTCATCCAGCTCGACACCTTGTTATCTCTTAATTGCTATCCAAGCTGGGATCAGTAAACTCATTACACACCAGAAACTCAAAAATGGACTCCCTTCTGTAAAGATAAACCCCCATCCCAACTCCCTACCTACACTCACCTTTACTGGCTCCATCCCCGCCTCCTTTACCTGTCCGTCTTCTCTCCACTATCTGCTCCTCTATCCACCTTCCATCATCATCTCCCCCTCTCTCTATTTATTTGAGTCCCCTTCCCCTCCCCCATTTCTGAAGAAGGGTCCAGACCCGAAACATCAGCTTTCCTGCTCCTCTGATGCTGCCTGGTCTGCTGTGTTCATCCAGCTCTACGCCTTGTTATCCCTTCTGTAAATGTTGTGATTGTATCATTAGCATTAGATAAACTGCCAATTCATTAAAGAAAAGGTTCACTTTGTGATCAAACCTCACTGGTTTTCTTTTATTAATTGCTTTTGAAGTAAATAAGATAGTATGTTGATGTGGTTGCTATGCAGGCCTATGACTGTAAATCCACAAGTAACATTATGCTGAATGCTAGTAATCAGTGAAAAACTATATCCATGAGACTTGCATCTAAATGGCTCCAACATAAATACCAGATCTATATGTGGGAAAAATCAAATTTTGTGCATAGTTATGATAAATACAGAGTTATGACAAAGGGATGTTTTATTCCAAGTTATCTTCAAAGCTTCTGAAGATAATTTATTAGACATGTGGTTCCACAACTGTCAGAAAGCTTCTGATAGACGAACCAAGTTGTCAAACATCATGCAAGAATCAGGACAACAGTGTGTTTACAGGCCACTTTGCCATAAAAAGGCATTATTGTTCATCCTTGCCTGACATTCATACATGCACTTTTCCTTCACAATTTCACTATATCCTGAGTAGCAGGGCCAGCTGATTATTCTGCTCTCTCTTGGAGACACTAACGCCAACTGCTCCTTCTACAGTCTGGACTGACATCTGTTAACTCACGCTAAGAGGAATTTGTGGTCTAGATGAGTCAATACCATGTTACACTTTTATCCCTGAGCCTCAGCCAAGTTCAAAGTCAATCCCTCTGTTAAATGAAGATTGCTTCTATTTAAATCCTCTTAGTATAAATTAATCCCAGTTTTTTTTCCACATTTGTGATGAAAAATATGACAAAAGTAATTTGCCCTGATACTATATTCAGTACTGAGACTGGAAGTCAGGTGGCTAGATTTTCAGGTCTATCAGCAGCTTTAATGATAGTCATGCCAAGACAACATCTGGCCAGTGCTGCTGTAAAATGAAGCACTTTAGTTTACCATGCTGCAGGGAATTACTCTTTCAAACCTCAAAGAAGATGATTTGTTGTTTGATTAAAACAAAAATTGAAGTACTAAAATCAACAAGATAATAAATATCTAATGCTGCTTTTAAAGAATAAAGAGAGTGTAGTGGTTCATTGCCACCCCTACCACATAAATCTAAATATTTAAAAGCACACTACACTCTACTTGTGTGGGCATCTCATTAAATTTGACTGTAGAAGAAAAAAATCTTATGCTTTTTTGAATGCTTCAATTAAGGATTTAAACTGTACCAAGTAAATTAATTTAGATGGATTCCATCCTATTGAAATATAAGACTTAAATCAATTTCATCAGTCGGTTTACTTTCTCAAAGTGGTCTTAGCCATAATTGTAATGATTGACCTTGTTGACTATAAAATAACTACATAAGAATTTTTTAAAAACTATTTTACTGAAAGGATTAAATTGAACTATAAAATTAATAATTTCATGTTGGAATTAACTAGATAGAATTTTATTTTTATTCTTGCAGGGCTGTTCTTTCTCCTGGGGTCTATTTTAATTCAAAGTGGAAAACACTATTTCAGTCTAGACAATCATTTTGTGATAAATGTATCATATGAATTCTCATTTCCATTTAGCTGCCATGAAATTTCAATATCCAGACAAATTATTGATAGACAAGTAGAAAAGGATCATTGGGTGGAAATTTCCCAGCCTCCCGAACAATGGGACAACTGCATGAAAATTGGCAAACTACAGTAAAAATTACAGGTTAGAGAGAAACTAAAAAACAATACACTTTACATTGATGTTTAGAAAATCTCTAATAATTAAATTCTGAAGGAATAAGACAGCACAATTGTAAAATTAAATATTTGAATATAGGGATTAAGGGAAAATAAGTAATAATTATCATATTGGAGGGAGGTGGTAGCTTAGTGGTAATGTCGCTCGGCTAGTAACCCAGAACCCCAAGCTAATAGTCTGGGTTATGAGTTCAAACACCATGGCAGATGGTGACATTTGAATTCAGTACAATCTGGGATTAAAGGTTAAGCTAATTGCAACCATATAACCATTGTCGATTGTTGTGGGAACCAATCTAGTTCACTGATGTCCTTTCGGGACAGAAACCTACAGTCCTTACCAGGTCTGCACTACATTTGACTCCAGACCAACAACAATGTGGTTGACTTAAAATGCCCTTTGAATTGGCTATCAAATCACTCTGTTCAAGGGCAATTGGGATAGGCAACAAATGCTGATCTTGCAAGCAATGCCTGCAATCCGTGGAAGACTAGATAAACTTACCATACCATTAGTTTCAACTTTGTTTCCTGTGCTTAGTGAATGAATACTGCAATTTCATTCTTCTGAATGCTGATTCTCTCAGTGAGGTACTGCTGCAGCAAAGCTTGCAGAAAAGCAGTGTAAATCAGACAACTTTAGGATTTTCACCTTTAAAAGCATTTGTGTTGACACCAGATGTTATTGTCCAATTTATTCCATAAAAAAACGTGAATTCTAATAGTCTCATCCTTAGTCCCATCACTGAAGTTTGGCCAATACCGCTAGGCCTTGGTTCCAGCAGCTCAGATTGTCCTAAGCTAAATGATTATTTTTCATTGATGAACCAATACTATGGTTGTTGATAAGCTACTCAACCAGTGAATGATCTCAGCAAGCCTATCTGGCCTTATCCAATGTCCACAAAACAAGAAAGATTCCCATTGTTAGCCACTAACAGTCCCCATTATTAGCTATTCACCCTCCTAGCTGAATTGTTATCCACTCCTTTGTTCTTCTCTCTCTTTGGGCTCTATTCCCACCTATCATTTACTCCTTACACTCTTCCCCACCCTATCTTTTGCATATAAACTGACAATATTCTGAGCCACCATCAGTTCTGAGAAAGGGTCAATCAACCTGAAACGTTATCTCTGATTTCTTGGCACAGACGCTGTCTGACTTACTCTTTAAATTTATGTTTCTGGTTCAGGTTTTTTCAGCTGGTCATACTTAATAACAATCAGAATGGGAACGACATTACATGGCAGTTATTTCCCACTCCCAAACCCAGATGAAGTTTAGAAGCGAGTTATAGAACTCCTACTGATTACAGGATGAAGATCAGTTTACTCATTACAGGTTTACCTGGTTTGTATGTTTTAGCCAGCTAAACCAATAAAGAAGCCTTCCAAACTGACCTTTACTAATAGACAGATCACAAAAATCATATGCATGCACAATATTCTCCATCATCTGCATCTGAATAGTTAATTGGTATATGAAATTACCCATGGTGTTGCCTTAAAGATAATTAGTGATATATCTGATTCATATTTGTTGGCAAGGCACCTGAAGCAAAAGTTTATTTGCAACTCATTCCAACTTGAACTGTTTGAAATAAAATCCCTGTTATGCACATTACATAACGGTTTTAGTGATAAGAAATCAATGCACTGCATTCAGCACCATAAATTACAAAACATCCATTAAGCATGCTATGCGCAACGTACAGATCCTAAAGAAATAGTCATGGGTATGAGTTCCAGAACAGCTAGACCACTAGAGGGTGTATTCTACCAAATTAATAAACAGCTCAGAAACTAATTCTAAGCATCTGGAGATGGCTTCATATGTAAAGACAACTCACAATTTAGGAAGAATAAACTGAACTATTCATACCAAAGGATTCCAAATTTGATTTCTAGCCACTTTTAAACTGGGCTGATTACAATCTGACACAATCTTAATTCATCTTAACTGCAAAGGTGGAATAGGAAACAGAATTTGACATCAAATGCCAATAAAAAATGCAGGCACTGTATTTTTAATGAGTAACCAGTGAAATGAATTTGCTGAATTTTCTGACTTTATCATTCCAATCATAAAACCCTTAAACCCTGTTGGACCTTGGCTATAAACTGTTACATAAAATATTAACATGTTTACATGAGAAGATTTTTCTATTCTTTGAGGATCTTTTTCCATTTAACTTAGAAATACAGTTGCAAATGATTATCTTCCAACATCTGCACACAAAGCTTGCAATTTACTCAAAAATAGTCTTAAACATCAACGATGATTCCTATTGTTAAATAATACTTGTCACAGCTTTCCCACTTGTTCAACTTATTTAGTAAGCAGCTGAGGTGTACAACAAAATTTCAAGCACAATGTTTGGTCTGTCACATAAGTAAGACAATCTTTGGTAAGGTGCAGGAAGACTTCTTAAAATACATTCTGGACTTTGAGCTAAGAGCAGGGAAGATTTTCTAGGACTTCCACTCCTAATCACTATTCACCAACCTCTGCTGGAGTTTTGGGACTGTAGACATCAATGAAGTCACAATTTGCACAGACTGTGATGTTCTTTGAGCCTACATAGTCTGAGAAGACTCAATTTTCAAGGCTCACATGTAAATAATTTCTTCTGTGAGAGATAGCCAGGTGACAGCAAATGTCTAGAATCATATCCTATAGCAAACAGACAGCACTTGAAGGGAAAAGCAAAGATTGGCAGGTAAAGGGAGAAAATCCATTGTGTCTCTGATTAAAGAAAGAAGAACAACGAATATGTAGTGATTGGAATGACGTTAGCCAGGATCTTGTCGAGTATGAGCTCCCTGATTGGGGCTGTCAACCTGGGCCAATCAAGGAGTCCTGGCTGACAGATAAAAACAGGAGTCTCGGTCTCCTCACTTGAGGGACTGGTTCTGAGTTAGCTGGTCAGAGTCCATGTACTGTGTACATGTAAATAAAGGGTGACTTGGTGACGAGATACTGGCCTCTGTGCAATTATTACAGTGGTGACGAGAGTGGGATGGGCAACACTAGTCGTACTGATTGTGAAGCTTGATGGGTTGGTTCACCTTTGTGGGGATTTTAAGCAAACTGTAAATCGCTTCTTGCAACTGGATAAATACCCAATCCCTTGCATAGAGGAATTGTATGCAAAACTGGCAGGAGGGCTGTCCTTCATGAAGATGGACATGAGCCATGCATACCTGCAATTGCGACCAGTTGTACCCATGTACAATACTGCCATTTACGGCATTTATTAGCCTGTGTCCTTTTCCAGCAGACGATGAAGAATATTTTACAAGGTCTACCCCAGGTTGCCATTTATCTGGATGACGTGCTAATAGATGGGAATGACCAATAAAGACAATATAGTACTTAAGCATTTCTCCCAGGTGGTCATATGCCTTAGAAGGAAAAGTTTTGTGTTCCACGCACCCCAAGTGACCTACTTGGGCTACAGAGTTGATAAGACTGGGTTACACCTGTTAGAAGATAAAGTGAGGGTGATCAAAGGTGCCTTGGTTCCTATGTCTGTACTCGAGCTTAGGTTAGTGGATTATTATGGAAAATTGATACATAACCTGGCCTCCATCCTAGCACCCTTTCACCTGCTTTTGAAAAGGGACTGCCTTGAAAATGGTCACATAGCCAAGAAGTAGACTTTAGAGAAGTGAAAAAGCAGCTATCGTCTTCTAAGGTGTTGGCCACAGTGATCCCAAGCGAAATGTGGTGCTGACATGTGATGTCTCCTCACATGGTATCGAGGTAGTGTTGACAGACCCCGGTGGCCCAGTGGAGTGGAATGCCCGAAAGTGCATGCTTCCTGGACTTTGGCTGATGCCGAACGCAAACATGCCCAGATAAAGAAGGAAGGTTTGGCAGTCCTCTTTGGCGTGAGAAAGTTCCACCAATACCTTTATGAATGTAAATAATATTTAATAGTAATAGACCACAAACCCCTCCTAGGGCTACTTAAAGAAGACAAGGCCATGCCACCCATAGCTTTGGATGAATTCAGCAGTGGGCCCTTTCTCCCAGTGCATACAATTACAAGTTGGAACCCTGTTCAGAAGGTCAAGTGGCAAATGTAGATGCCTTCAGCCACCTCCCACAGGCAGATACACCACCAATGGTGCCTCCTCTGGAAGGGTCCATTCTGGTTTTAAACTTTCAGGACACCCTTCCACTCACTGTTGACAGTATCCGACAGTGGATGCAAAAAGATCCGGTCCTGGCAAAACTAAAACAGCTGGTGATGATGGAGAAACAAAAGGGCCATCATAACCAGAACTGAAATCTTTCTGGACCTGGCGAGACCAGATCACTGTAGTGGATGACATATGATTATGAGGAGCAAGAGTGATTGTCCTGAGTAAAGGTCACCGCCAGATACTAGCTGAACTCCACCAGGGTCATCTAGGGATTTCCAAAATGAAAATGTTGGCAAGAAGTCATGTCTGGTGGCCAGGATTGGATGCCGACATAGCTGCGTTGGTGGGGCACCGCGCCGAGTACCAAAAAGGACAATAATTACCACCAGCAGCTGCCTCATTTGTGGGAATGGCTGGATAAACCCTGCACTCGTCGATTATGCCAGTCCTTTCATCAGCTCAATATTCTTGGTCATTGTGGATGCCCATTCAAAGTGGTTGGACACATAGATTTCATTCATTAAACTCAGATGACAATTCAAAAGCTGCAAGCATTGTTCGCGAAACATGGACTCCCGGAAGTATACACTCACAGAAAAAGGGAAGTCATTTACCAGCACGGATTTCAAGTATTTCCTAAAGGTGAATGACATTTGGCATGTTCAGACAGCTCCATATTATCTATTGTCCAATGGTCTGGCAGAAAGAGCAATCCAAACATTGAAGGCAGGCTTAAAGAAATAGCTTACAGCTTCACTCGATACCAAACAGTACCGGTTCCTATTTGAGTATAGGATCACCTCTCACGCAACTACAGGGATGGGTCCAACAGACTTGCTGCTGGGGAGAAGATTCTGCACCAGGTTAATTTTTGGAATTAATATTTTTGGACCTGGGAGTGAGGGTGAAACGCCATCAGGAAAACCAATGACTGCCACAGGCCCCTCAAGTGAGACAGACAGCTTACTTCAGGGGATGAAGTTTGGTGTCAAAACCACAGAAATGGCCCTGCATGGATATGACACAAGGTCAATGTGAGGTCATGTCCCATGGCACACAAAGTTCAGGTAGGTGAGATGGTCCTGAACAACTATGTGTATCACATGAAAGCTGCTACCTTGCAAATGGGGCAAAACATACATGGCCCCTCAGAACAGCCAGAAAGGCTGTCAGAAACTATGGGTTCTCCCCCTCCATCTAGCATTGAGGAAACCTCAGAGTCCAAGATAGATGCAGCCACTGTTGCAGTCTCGATACCATTACCGCCTGAATAAGAGGAGGAATTTCTCCTGAAACGCACCTGGCATGAGAGATGGGTTATAGTTTGGTACATACTGCCTATGTTCATGTCCAAGTCAGAGGAACCAGACATGGGGCAAAACCATCCCACAAGAAGCTACAAGAAAAAGGACAGGCCTACATTCCTGGACTTGGGGTGGGAAGGGTGTAATGATTGGAACAAGCTTGACCAGGTGGATCTTATTAAATATAAGATCCCTGATTGGGGTTGTTAAACTGGGCCAATCAGGAAGCCCTGGCTGAGAGATATAAACAGGAATAGCAGGGTTTCTGGTTTTCTAGGGACTGGTTATGTGCTAGCTGGGTAGAGTCTATGTACTGTGCAAGTGTAAGTAAAGGGTGACTTGGTGATGGGATACTGACCTCTGTGCAGTTATTTCAGATTACTTTAACTTATTCAGAACTAAATTTCATTTTCAGTAGTTTGTTAAAAACTGAAGTTACTATTTCTTGGCTACTTTAAAAAAAATCCTTTATGTAATCATTTTGATACCTGTGATAGGGTTAGGATTATTTAATTTTACAGCAATTTGGACCAACAACTCTACTGCATTTCATATTTAATTTATGTATATTCCCCCCTCCCTCTCTCTTGTTTGTTCAACTAATCCCTCTGTTGCACTATGGGGGGATATTTACAGACCCATAAGTGTTTAAATTTTTGGGGAAAAAGTCACAATTTTACTGATACAAGTAATAATAGAACTAGAACAGGCTATTTTGTTTCTCTTGCTTCCTCCAACATTTATTGACCTCAGAATTGATCTATGCTAACTTCATATGCCCACATATCCCTTAATATTTTAGGTTAACAAAGTTAGTCAACCTCAGTTTTAAAATTAACAATTGATCAGTTGGCATTTGTTGAGGATGAATAGTACAGTCTAGTATATATAGTTAGGTCCGAATGATAGCATCCCTATCTCTGATCTAAGATGTTTGTGTTCAAGTCCAACATGCTATAGAAATGTGTGATAACATTTCAGTTATCAAGTTGATTAGAGAATATCCTGAAGGAAGGATTTGAAAAGAGTGGATTAAAGGATATTAAATTTCTCATGAGGAAGGCCAGATGGACTGATTAGAGACTTTGAAATAATAAAAGGAATCAAATTTGTTTGTTTTGAGGAAGTTTTTTCAAAGGTAGAACAGGGCATATTTAAGTGATGAATTAAATTCATCACAAATAATTTACTATATACAGTACACAATTTTTGAATTAGGTATGAGGCAACACATTGTGATGAATGGTTAAGTGTTCAAAACTGTTGTCATCACCTCTTCCACCATGGTAGTGATTGGTATTTTTATCAGTGGAAGATGAGTGTTTCTTAGCACTCCCCCTTCCTACAGCGCAGCCAAGTCTCTAGTCATCTCAGATTCTTGCCACTGGGGCAAGACCTTGCTCTGCTGTGAGTGTGGTGGTTGGTGCGCAGCAGTCACCCCATATTAAAAGAATCCTTGCACATGCATCGTCTACTCCAAACACCCCCAGCTAACAAAAGGAATTTGGGGGCCTGGAACATCAGGATTGTTATGAACAACAACTTGCCTTGGCCCAGAAGCTGTACATCACAGTTGTTGGTAACTGAGCCCTGACCTGAGACACAACGGACCAGACAAGAGACATTCTACACCAGTCTTGACCAATCGCTGTCCCGCATTCCCAAGGGAGACAAGTTGATTCTCCTTGGTGATTTCAATGCCAGTGTCGGGAGAGATGCAAATCTTTTGGAAGGTGTGTTTGGCAAGGAAGATGTAGGGAAAGCAAATACCAATGGAGTCCTTCTGACTGAGTGGCCTAGAACATGACCTCGTCTTCACAAGCACCATCTTCCAGCAAAGGGACAAGCACAAGACCTTATGGCAACACCCCAGCTCCAAAAACTGGTTTTGGATAGATAACATCGGTTGAGCAAGGAACAACAAAGATGGCCACATCACCTGTGCCACGACCACCGCCAACAACTGCTGCACTGTCCACTGACTAATTTGCTCTACCATCTCCATCAACCTGGCCCCAAACCAGTAGAAGCAGAAAGTTCTGCCACAGGAGACTCAACTTTGCTAGACTCAAAGACCTGGAGAAGAAACTTACTCACAAGGTGCCTCACCCTAATCTGATGACAAACAATATGTCAGAGCTGCAGAGAGCCCACAGCACCTGGTAATCCTAAAAGCCACCACAGTCAGCACCTGCATGGTGAAACTCAGTCTGTCAGCCAGGAAAAACCAAGACTGATTTGATGAGAATGATCAAGAAATCCTAGACCACAAAGACAAGGCTTTCCTGAACTGACAGCTACACCAACACTTAAGCTAGAGGAAACCAGCCTCTAGGCAACTGATGGCTGAGGTGCAAAGAGCCCATGACCTAAGGATTAGATGTTGGGTGGAAAGAGAGCAGGAGACTTGGTAACTCACCCCCAGTGATGACATATATGGTTCTTTCAGCACAGTCAAAGCCGTCTAAGGTCTGTGTACCCAGGGACCCTCCACTGAGAGCCAAAAATGGACAGTTACTCAAAGACCACAGACAGTGAACACATGGCAGAGTGCATTTCAAGGACCTCCTCAACCAAGACTTCCTGGGCTGAACTGTTCTATGTAACACGCAGCCTTCAACACAAATGCTCCAATACCATCTCTCAATATACCACCTGTTGCCATCCCAGCACACTTCCAACCTGCTTGAGGTTGAAAATGTCATCTGACAGCTTAGAAACAAAGCCTCCAGCACAGACAGAATCCCTACTGAATTAATACTTCTCCATGCTGAACAACACTTGAAATAAGCACTGAGGGTGTCAAGGACACAATGTACCTGGTCAGGGACTGCCTCAGCAGCAGCACTAATGAGCTGGTCAGGTTCTAAAGAACATAGCTGTGAGACTGGGTGCATCTGTCTATGACAGTATCAGAAAGAGTGACCACCACACCGTTCTTGTGGAGAGAAAGTCCACCTTCACATTGAGAATATCTGCTGTTGTGTTGTGTGGCACTATCACCATGCTAAATGGGACAGATTCTGCACTGATCTAGCAACTCAAGACTTGACAATGAGGCACTGTGGGCCATCAACAGCAGCAGAATTGTACATCAGCACAATCTACTGCCTCATGGCCTGGCATATCCCCTAGTCAACCATTACCATCAAGCCAAGGGATCAATTAAGTGCAGGAGAGTATGCCAGCAGCAGAGTCAGGAATACCTAAAAATGATGTGACAACCCAGTGAAGCTACCAAACAAGTCTACTTAGCAAACAGCATAAGTAACAAGTGACAGACACAGCTAAGCAATTCCACAACCAACGGATCAGCTCTAAGCTTTGCAGTACTGCAACAACCAGTTGTGAATGTTGGTCAATTTAAAAATAAAAAAATCGCTGGAGGGGGAGGCTCCACAAATATAACCATACTCAATGATGGAAGAGCCCAACACATCAGTGCAAAAGATAAGGCTGAAGCATTTGCAGCAATCTTCAGCCAGAAATGTTGAGTGGATGATTTATATCGACCTCCTCCAGTGGACTCCAGCATGAAAACAAACGAAGCTTTGGAAGAATATTGGGAAAGTAGGACCAATCTGAAATGAGGAATTAGGAGGGCTAAAAGGGGTCATAGCTTTAGCAAACAGGGTTGAGGAAAATCCCAAAGCCTTTTATTCGTACATAAGGAGCATGAGGGTAACTAGAGAAAAGGTTGGTCCACTCGGGGACAAAGGAGGGAAGCTATGCGAGGAGTCAGAAAATGAGTGAGATTCTTAATGAGTACTTTGTGTCGGTATTCACCGAGGAGAGGGACATGACTGATGTTGAGGTTAGGGATAGATGTTTGATTACTCTAGGTCAAATTGGCATAAGGAGGGGGGAAGTGTTGGGTATTCTAAATGGCATTAGGGTGGACAAGTCCCCAGGTCCGGATGAGATCTATCCCAGGTTACTGAGGGAAGCGAGAGAGGAAATAGCTGGGGCCTTAACAGATACCTTTTGCAGCATCCCTGAGCACGGGTAACGTCCCGGAGGACTGGAGAATTGCTAATGTTGTCCCCTCTTTTAAGAAGGGTAGCAAGGATAATCCAGGTAATTATAGACGCGTGAGCCTGACTTCAGTGGTGGGGAAGCTGCTGGAGAAGATACCGAGGGATAGGATCTATTTACATTTGGAAGAAAATGGGCTTATTAGTGATAGGCAGCATGGTTTTGTGCAGGGAAGGTCATGTCTTACCAACTTGATAATTCTTTGAGGAAGTGACAAAGTTGATAGATGAGGGAAGGGCTGTAGATGTCATATATGGACTTCAGTAAGGCATTTGATAAGGTTCCCCATGGTAGGCTGATGGAGAAAGTGAAGTCACGTGGGGTCCAGGGTGTACTAGCTAGATGGATGGAGAACTGGCTGGGCAACAAGAGACAGTTGTAGCGGAAGGGAGTTTCTCAAAATGGAGAACTGTGACCAGTGGTGTTCCACAGGGATCCGTGTTGGGACCACTGTTGCTTGTGATTATAAGACATGACCTTCCCTGCACAAAACCATGCTGCCTATCATTAATAAGCCCATTTTCTTCCAAATGTAAATGATCTGGAGGAAGGATAGATGGTCTGATTAGCAAGTTTGCAGATGACACTAAGATTGGTGGAGTAGCAGATATGAAGGGGACTGTCTGAGAATGCAGCAGAATATAGATAGATAGATTGGAGAGTTGGGTGGAGAAATGGCAGATGGAGTTCAATCCAGGCAAATGTGAAGTGATGCATTTTGGAAGATGTAATTCAAGACCGAACCATACAGTAAATGGAAAAGCCCTGGGGAAAAATAATGCACAGAGATCTGGGTGTTCAGGTCCATTGTACCCTGAAGGTAGCAACGCAGGTCGATAGTGGTCAAGAAGGCATATGGCATGCTTTCATTCATCAGACGGGGTATTGAGTACAAGAGTCGGCAGGTCATGTTACAGCTGTATAGGACTTTGGTTTGACCACATTTGGAATACTGCATATAGTTCTGGTCGCTACATTACCAAAAGGATGTGGATGCTTTGGAGAGGGTGCAGAAGAGGTTCACCAGGATGTTGCCTGATATGGAGGGTGCTAGCTTTGAAGAGAAGTTGAGTAGATTAGGATTATTGACATTAGAAAGATGGGGGTTGAGGGGGGACCTGATTGAGGTCTACAAAACCATGAGGTATAGACAGGGTGGCTAGCAAGAAGCTTTTTCCCCAGAGTGGGGGACTCAATTACTAGGGAGCACAATTTCAAGGTGAGAGGGGAAAAGTTTAATGCGTGGAAAGTTCTTTATGCAGAAGGTGGTGGGTGCCTGGAACATGTTGCCAGCGGAGGTGGTAGAGGTGAGCACAATAGCGTCATTTAAGATGTATCTAGACAGATACATGAATGGGCAGGGAGCAGAGGGATACAGATCCTTGGAAAATAGGAGACAGGTTTAGATAGGGGATCTAGATTGGCGCAGACTTGGAGGGCTGAAGGGCCTGTTCCTGTGCTGTAATTTTTTTGTTCTTTATTATATATACCAGTCTTCAGGAAATTCAATGCACTCCGCGTGATATCAAGAAATAGCTGGAGACACAGGAAACTGCAAAGGCAATGGGCCCTAACAATATTCTGGCAATAAGTACAGCACACTTGTGCTCCAGAACTTGCTACTCCCCAAGCTAAGCTCTTCCAGTAAAGTTACAACACTGGCACCTAGCCAATAATGTGGAAATTTGCCCAGGTATGTCCTGTACTCAAAGCAGGCAGTTACTGCCCCCCATCAATCTACTATCAATTAACAGTAAAGTGATGGAAGGTGTCATCAACAGTGCTATCAAGCAGCATCCGCTCTAATAACCAGATCAGTGATGCTCGGTTTGGGTTCTGCTAGGGCCACTCAGCTCTTGACCTATTTACAGCCTTGGTTCAAACATGCTGAATTCCAGAGGTGAAGTGAGAGTCAACCTTGACATCAAGGCCACATTCGACCAAGTGTGGCATCAAGGAGTCCTGGAATCAATGGCTATCAGGGGGCAAATTCCCCATTAGTTGGAGTCATACCTGGCGTATTGGAAGATGGTTGTGGTTTTTGGAAGTCAGTCATCTCAGCTCCGGGACATCTCTGCAAGAGTTCCTCAGGGGAAGGCCCTAGGCCCAACCACCTTCAGCTGTGTCATCAATGATCTTCCCTCCATCAAAGGTCAGAAGTGGAGAGGTTCACCAATGATTACAATGTTCAGCAACATTTGTGACTCCTCTTGTACTGAAGCAGTCCGCATTCAAATCCAACAAGATCTGGACAATATCGAGGCTTGGGCTGATAAGCAGGAAGTAACAATTGCATCACACAGATGCAAGGCAATGACCATCTCCAAAAGGAATAATCTAACCACTGCAATTTGACATTCAATGGTGTTACCATCACTGAATCCTCCACTTTCAACATCCTGTGGGTTACCATTGACCAGAAACTCAACTGGACTCACCACAAACAGTGGCTACAAAAATAAGTCAGAGGCTAGGAACACTGGTGAGTCACTCACCACCTGTCTCCCCAAAGCCTGGCACAATTCAGGAGTGTGATGGAATACTCATCACTTGCCTGAACGGGTGCAGCTCTAAAAATATTCAAAAAGCTTGACACCATCCAAATGAAGTAGCCTGCCTGATGTGTACCATATCCACAAACACTGACTCCCTCCACCATCAACGCTCAATAGCAGCTGTGTGTATCATGTACAGGATGCACTGCAGATCCAATAAGAAGGCAGCTCACCACCTTCTCATGTGCAGCTAGGAATGGGTAATAAATACTGGCCAACCAGTGACACTCGCATCCCACTAGTGAATAATAAAAAAGAAGCCCTAAAATACAGCAAGAGGCACCCTTCACCAACTCATCACCCCTGCAGAAAGTAAGAGCATGTCAGGAGATCTCAGATGCTGTGACTGTGACCACCTTCTGAAAAGGGAACAGGTCCAACTATGCAAATTACAGTGATTTCCCTATTTTCCTATACTCAGCCCCAGGAAAGGTCATTGAGAACTGTCCTCAATCACCACCTTCCAATAGCTGAAGGACTTCTCCCCCAGAGTCTCAATGTGGTTTCTGTCTATAAAGAGGCACAATGGACATGATTTTCAGTACACGACTGAAGTTTACTTCAGTCCAAGAAAATTGTAGAGAACAGCATGAACCTCTGTACATGGCCTTCTTTGATCTCACAAAGGCCTTCCTCAAACATGAGGGATCCTGGAATATGCTCCTCAAACTTGGCATCCTGCAAAAATTCATGACCATTTTCTGCCTGCTTCATATTAATGTGCAAGCTATGATTGTCACAAATGGATCCACTGGTGACTTAATACAAGTACCAGGGGTCAAGCAGGGTCATCGCATCAACACTCTTTTCTTCATTTTTACTGCAACACTTCACTCCATCTCCATGAAGTGCCCTGCCAGAGTGGAACAAACCTACAGGACAAGCGGGAAGCCAGTCAAACTTTGAAACCTCCATGCCAGAACCAAAACCACCCCAACTTGCCACTGATGATACCTGCATATGCATACACTGAGGCCAAGCTACAAACCATTGTCAATATTCATCAAGCTGAGAGAGAATGGGCCTCAGAATAAACATCTGGAAAATAAAGATTCTCTGCCAACCCTCTCCTGCAGTCAACAATGCCCCCCGCCTTCTACCTACTTGGCTAATTTTGCATCTGCTCGTGCTTGTGCTCCCCTTCTCTCTTCACCCCACCATTGATTAAATGTACTTTCAACTCCTGAGCTTCACATTCTGGAATTAACTCAAAATCCCTTGGTGTCTTTACAGAATCCCTTCAGTGTGGAAACAGGCCCTTTGGCCCAACAAGTCCACACCAAACCTCAGAGCATCCCATCCAGACTCATCCCCCTAATCTACACATCACTGAACAATATGGGCAATTTAGTAGGGCCAAGTCACCTAAACTGATGGACTGTGGGAGGAAACAGGAGCACCCAGAGGAAACCCACGCAGACACGGAGAATGTGCAAACGCCACACAGTCGCCCGAGGGTGGAATCGAACCCGGGTCCCTGGCCTCTTTACTGCCCTCTCTTCCTTTTAATACCTTCCTAAAAATACATCTTATTGATCAAGCTCCTCCTTGTATTTTTTTCATGGCATTCATATAATTGACCATGTGTCTGTGGAGTGGCTGAATTAAACATGTTATCAAAATTCAAGTCATTGTTGAATCTAAAAAGAATTCTAAAAGTTAACTTCATTTGCAGCTATTGCAACAATACTCTTGGATAATGTGTGCTGTCACTCTTTACTTCCTCTCTGCATGACTTTACACTTATCACATTTATTTGCCACTAAACATGACAATCACACATTTTGCTTAAAGAAGACTTGCATTTCTATGGCATCATTCACAACCTCACAATGTACCAAAGAATTTTACAGACAATTAAATACTTTTTTTAAGTATAGTCACCATTGCGTTGTAGGAATTGTGATGTAGTCAACAAAGTCCTTCAAACAGTAATATGAGAATGATCAGCGTACAAGGCAATCTAAATTAGAAACAGGAGCAGACCCAACACACGATCCTAGGGCATTCATCTTGGTACTTATTCCAGATATCGCAATCTAATATTAGTTTCTTATCCATGACTAAATTATGATCAGAATCCCCAGAGCTTTGGAATTAATCTTGTGTGGAATTTGAAGTGCCTTTTCTGGACTGAGTACCCAACATCAGAAGATTTACCATAGTTAACTGGATTGTTACTTTTCCAAAGTGCATTGTTTAAACAGAAGTTTCACTGTCTAAAATCAAGTTGCCTAATTCATGTTTACTCTTCAGTTGCTTTTCTGACTTTATGAATGTCAGCATTTTGTGCAGCTCAAGAGTAGTTCACACAGTACTCAGTGAGTGTTAGATTTTGAAATAAATAGTGCTTATCTGACAGTAACCTTTAACTTTGTAGCTATCATTCCCCCTTCCCTTCCCCTGCAGCTGTTTACAAACCAGATACAAACATCCATCAGGTTCCAGTTTAAAGAAACACACCTACTCTTTCTACAGGCTGTTCATGACACTCCACTGGGATCAGCCTAACCTTGGCCATGATAGGACAGAGACAGACAACACCCACAGTACTAATCTTGGAGCTGTTGTAACTGTCTATACTTCTACAGTATTGCACATTGCTATACTAAACAGCTTGTAAACCTTGGACCATGCCCCACTTCAACAATGAACTGAAGAGTTTACCAAATGTGAACAAGATAATATTGTTTTTCTTTCCCCACTTTCCTTAATTCTGTTTCCTTTCCCCACTTCTCTTAATTCTGTTTCTTCTTTTAATCACACAATTATTTCTGCATTGGAGACCATTCAGCACCTTGTGTCTGGTGCGGGGTTTACGAATGAGCAATTCACAGTTCCTAAATTTCTGCCTCCTCCCCATGATTGTGAATATTCTTCCTTTTCAGCAGTCTTTTGAATGTTTCAAATGAACATGCTTCTATCACACTCAAGCAGCGCATTCCAGGAGTTTACTACTCACTGCGTGTAAAAGGCATTCTCACATTGCTTTTGCTTCTTCAATTTACTCTTATACATTTGTGGGATTTGGGCATCACTGCTAGGGCAGCATTTATTGCCCATCCCTAGTTGCCTCTGAGAAAGTGGTACTAGCTACCTTCTAAAACCTCTGCACTCCATTTGCTATATGTTTTTCTATTCATTTGTAGGATGTGGGTGTCGCTGGCTGGCCTGCATTTCTTGCCATCCCTAGTTGCCCTTGAGAAGGTGGTGGTGAGCTGCCTTCTTGAACTGCTGCAGTCTCCCTGCTGTGGGTTGACCCACAATGCTAGTAGGGAGGGAATTCTAGGATTTTGACCCAACGATAGTGAAGGAACGGCAATATATTTCCAAGTCAGGATGGAGGGGAACTTGGTGGTGGTGTTCCCATATGTATGATGCCGTTGTCCTTCCAGGTGGAAGTGGTCATGGGTTTGGAAGGTGCTGTCTGAGGATCTTTGGTGAATTTCTGCAGTGCATCTTGTAGATACTACACACTGCTGCTACTGAGGGTCGGTGGTGGAGGAAGAGAATGCTTGTGGATGTAGTGCCAATCAAGTGGGCTGTTTTGTCCTGGATGGTGTCAAGCTTCTTGTGTGTTGTTTGGGATGCACTCATCCAGGCAAGTGGGGAGTATTCCATCACACTCCTGACTTGTGCCTTGTAGATGGCGGACAGGCTTTGACGAGTCAGGTGAGTTACTCGTCACAGTATTCCTAGTTTCTGGCCTGCTCTTGTAGCCACAGTGTTAATGTGGTGAATGCAGTTGAGCTTCTGGTCAATCTTAACCCCCAGGATGTTGATAGTGGGGAATTCAGTGATGGTAACACCATTGAATGAGAAGGAACAGTGGTTAGCTTGCCCCTTATTGGTGATGGTCATAGCCTGGCATTTGTGTGGCACAAATCTCACGTGCCACATGTCAGCCCAAGCCTGGATATTGTCCAGATCTTGTGCATTTGAACATGGACTGCTTCAGTACCTGAGGAGTCATGAACAGCGCTGAACATTGTGCAATCACTGGCAAACATCCCCACTTCTGACCTTATGATGGAGGAAGGTCATTGATGAAGCAGGTGAAGCTGGTTGGGCTTAGGGTAGTGTCCTATATAGACCCACAATGCTGTTAGGGAGGGAGCTCCAGGATTTTGACACAGCAACAGTGAAGGGACAGTATACTTCCACATTAGGATGATGTGTCTTGGACAGAAACTTGAAGATGGTGATGTTCTCGTGTTTCCGATGCCTTTGTCCTTTTTAGGTGGTAGTGGTCAAGGGTTTGAAATGTGCTTGGTGAGTTACTGTTGTCCACAAGATGTCCCTACACTGTTGTTTCACTTGCTGATGGTGAAGGGAATGAATGTTGAAGATGTTAGATTGGGTGCCAATTAAGTGGGATGATTTGTCCTGGATGATGTCAAGCTTCTTGAATGCTGTTTAACTAGTGAAGTGAACCCATCCAGCGAAGTGTCGAGTATCCCATCGCACTCCTGACTTGTGCCTCGTAGATGGTGTATAGGCTTTGGGGAGTCTGGAGGTGAATTACTTGCTGCAGAATTCTTAGCCTGTGAGATACTCTTGTAGCTACACTATTTATATGGCTAGTTCAGTCAGATTCTGGTCAATGGTAATCCCAGGATGTTGGTACTGGTGGATTAAGTGATGGGTAATACCATAGAAAGTCACATTGACATTCACTCTTGTTGGAGATGGTCAATGCTTGGCAGTTGTTGTGTGGCATGAATGTTACCATTTGTCAGCCAAGTAGCTGCTCTGAAGATCCAGCTCTGAAGAAGTCATAGCAGACTCAAATTGTTAATTCTGTTTCTCTTTCCACAGATGCTGCCAGATCTGCTGAGTTTCTCCAGCATTCTCTGTCCACATCTTGCTGCATCCAGACATAGACTGCTTGAGTATCTAAGGAGTTCCAAACGGTACTAAACTTCATGCAATCATTGTTGAATGTCCCCACTTCTACCTTTATGATAGATGGTAGGTCACTGATGAAACAGTTGAAGATGGTTAGGTGTAAGATACTACCTGAGGAATTCCTGCAACAATGCCCTACACTGGAGACAATTGGCCTACAACAATTTCCCTTCATGCTCAGCATGATTTGAATGAGTGGCAAGCTTTCCCTTGATTCACACTGACTCCAATTTTGCAACTACTACAGAAATAAACAGTGGCTCCTCATTCTTGATTCCTTCATGAGTGGGAACAGTTTCTCCATACCAACTCTGTCCAGATCCCTCTTGATTTTGAATACCTTCAACAAATCTCCTCTCAGCTTTTTGTTCTCCAAGGAGAATGGTCCAAACCTTTCCTACCCAACTTCATAACTGAACTTCCTCATCTCCGAAATCACTCATTTTACTTTTTCTACAGTCTCTCAACTATCTTTACGTAATACTCTGAAACTGAACCAGTGTTGTATAAAAGCCTATCATTTCTCTTGTACTGTATGCCCTTATTAATAAAGCCCAGTGTACCAAACACTTTTTTTATTTAACCATGTTCTCAATCAGTTTTGTCACATTCAAAGATTTATATGCAATAAAGTTGCAGGCCCCCTCCGTTCCTGCACCCCCTTCACAGTGTGCCCTTTATCTTGTACTGTTTGTTCATGTTCTTCCTACTAAAATGGATCATGTCACATTTCCTTGCATTGAACATTTTCTGCTACCTGCTACCTGTCTGCTTTTCCACCAACTTGTCTATGATCTTCTGCAGTTCTAATCTCTCCTCCTCAGTTCACGATGCTTCAAAGCTTCATATCATCCTCAAAGTTTGTAAATGGAGCTCTTTACACTAAGAAATTGGTCATTAATATTAATCAGGAAAAACAAGGTCTCAACAATTGATGAAGGGTCTAGGCCCAAAACGTCAGCGTTCCTGCTCCTATGATGCTGCTTGGCCTGCTGTGTTCATCCAGCTCTACACCTTGTTATCTCAACAATTATTCCTGGTGAGCTTGGCTACATCTCTTCCTCCAGCCTGAAAAGCATATATTAGCCACATATTGCTCATCTGTATTTTTCAGTTATGAAAGCATATGCCTAAAAAATTAAAATTGCCTGAGTACGCTGAATATGTCCACTGTTTCCTAATTTTTTTTTTGAAAGCTTTCCATCATATATAGTTTTCTTCTGCCCCATACAACACAGGTTGTACACTAAGGAATTTCAGCCCCAAACATGACACATATATATTCAACATATTACGAACTACCTCATTATTTACTGAAGTACATGCAGACATTAAGTTTTTCGAGTGTAATCAGTCATCTGAATAAAAATAAAAATTGTAATTTGCAGGCAAGAACGTTTGGATAGACAAAGCATAAAAGTAATGTCACTTCTCAGATTCAACGACATTTAATACTATTGACTAGTTTTAAGGAGAGGGGCAGCCTTATTTTCTGCCAATTTGACTTTAGGACTTCTAAGTACAGGTCAACTCTCATTCTTTGGACATGAGACAGATGCAGTGGTAGGCTACACATCGCCAATGAGGACCAAAGTCAGCATTTAGATCAGTCTTCAGCCTCATTACCCAGTATTGCATAACTTAAATGCCTTCAATCATTGATTAAATATGACCAGTTCAGGAATGTACAAACAAAGGAAAGAACTAAAGTTTAATGTTGCACTAAGTTTATCAGTGATGCCTTTCCTAATGCAATCAGTGACAGGGTCTAAACTAGATAGAAGGAAAAGCAACAAGAATACAGGCAACAGAGCAGCTCTATTTCTGTAAACACATTATCAGACTTTATAGAACTTAACTCAAAGTTTTCTCAGAATCTAACTCAAAAGTTTCTCTCACCTGAACCTGCAGTCCATTTCTTTTATAACAGTGCATTTGAGCTCTGTATTCATGTCAATTCTGTCAAAACCTGCCATCAGGCATGTTTAGAGAGAAATGTTCGACTGATACATACATATGTTTACAATATGGATCCAATAATAGTAAACCTACTTATTCATTCTCTGTGGTGGCAGGGATCTTGCAGCTGGTAATGAACATCAGAAATTCAGCAATTATTTTGATGATTCCCCTCTTGGACTTCATCTATACGTTGGCACTGCTAAGAATTAATTAAATGACTAGAAATGAAGAGGTTATTCCCTAACTTTAAAACCAAATTTAAAAGGGGCTGAATGCTACACATTCTGGTTTAACTGCTTGGACTAGCCTATCAGGGGTCTTTCATACTGAGTCCACAATTAACATGAAAATGGTGGGTGCCTACACTGTGCCCCAGAGGCTGCATATTGCAATGCCTGTCTGAGTGATGGCGAAGCAGAAAGAACCCCACTGTTAAAAGGTTTAAATATTAGTGGAGAAAGATTCTCAATTAAGGTGGGTGTCTAGGCTAGTAATCAAAACTGTCTCCACATGGATCTTTAGCCTCACCCACTGTGCTATCATTATACACTTCATTCTATCTCGATGTGAGACCTCTACATTAGGGAAGGCAGTGGCATACATATAATGTAACTGAATGAGTAATCCAGAACACCAGGCTACTGATCTGGGGACATGGGTTCAAATTCCACTCAACCCAATTCTACTTCCTGATCTCCAGAACTAAGGTCATCTTGAACTATGCTAGACCTTCACCTTTACATAGCTTCTTTGAATCTCTCTCTCTCTCTCACACTCTCTTTCTCACACACACACACAAAGCCATGTCTCCACAATGGCTATCAGATTGTATTTGTTCACTTCAATGTGCCCTATAAATTCACTTAATTTGTTACGAATGCCACACACATTCAAACACAGAGCCCTTAGTTTTGTCCTTTTGTTACCTTTGTAACATCTATTTAAAGTAGGAGTCAAACCTTTCACTTTGTAATTTAGAGGTGGGAATGCTCTCAATAAACAAAAAGCCCTCTTTAATGAAAGTGTTATAAAATACAGAAGATAAATATTTTAATTTAATTCATTAATGTTCACTGAATCACCAAAACATTATGGCACATAAGGAGGGCTTTGGACTGTCTTGCCTACACCGGCTGTCCAAAGTAGCATAATGACTTAGTGTTATTCTTCTGCCTTTTCCCCATATCCTGACATATTATTTCTCTTCAAATAATCACCTAATGCCCTCTTAAATGCCTGAACTGAATCGGCTTCCAGCACACTTTCAGCTTCATGGCAACACATACTGCTTCCCGGTATCTAATTATATATTAGTTTTGGGAAGCTATTAGATCTGCCAATACTGTTTTCGCCATGGAGCACTTTATCCAATGCATGCAGTTCCTCAGTAGTCTGGCAGCCTTGGGACTGGACATTTGTCAGACCATAACATTGCTGGACCACAGGAAGTCACCTATCATAGTCAGCACAGGAATTACAAACATGTTTGAAAAACATTGTGCAATGTTAAATGAGAAGTAAAATTGACTTGGATTGAAAAATAGTTGGGAGTAGAAGATAGAGTGGAAAAAATACATACTCGGGTTGGCAGCAAGTTTCAAAAGGTGTTCCCCAGGATTGTTTTGAGGCCTGAACATTTCACTCAATTTATTGATTACTTGGATGAAGGAATCGAGACTTCCATATCCAAATATGCAGATGACACCTCAATAGTTGTTTGGTAGTAGATACAGCAAGATGAAAAGTTTCAAATGCATGTTTCTTTTTTCATAACATTCACAATGATACTTAGTTAGGAGGGCCACTAAAAGTATAGATGGGAGTAGGAAATTGTAAAAGAAGATAGATATGTGTAGGCTGAACTAAGCTAAACATAGTTATACATCAACGAGTGGTAGGGCATTCACTTTGGACCTAATAAACATAAATTGGCATGTTTCCTAAATGGTAGGAAAATAGAGCTTGCAGAGAACGAACAGAATAGTTAATAGTTAAAGTACACAAACCATTAAAAATTAAAGATCAGTCTAATAAAAATAATCAAAAATAATCATTCAACTATGAACCTTACCTCAGGTGAGCAGTAAGACAAACAGGAGGAAGTTTGTTTCAGTTATAGAGAGTCCTGGCCATACCCCTTCCAAAGAAATGCCTTCAGTTTCAGGATATATTAATTTGCCTTCAATTTATGGATGTATCCACTGCCTTCATCAGAATGATTATTACAGCTTGGAGCTTAATTTATAAGGAAATAATGCATAAGTGGCATATGTATACAGGAATATAGGCAATTACTGGATGATCTGCTTATGATACTTAAAATGTTAAATGGATTTGTTAGGATAGATGTAGAGAAACTATTTCCTCAGGGGAGCAGCTGTGGCTCCCTTGAATCTTGCTTTTCAGCCATAAGGTGCTAGATTCAATTTCCCCACACCAGAGCCAGGGCTTCAATGCAACAATCCAGCATGGCCCTCAATGCACTACTAAGTGAATGCTGTTATGCTGGAACTCCATATTTTAGATGGGATGCTCAACTAGGAGCTTACCTCCCTGCTCAGATGGATGCAAAGAAATTCAAGGACAGCAGATAAGTGTTTTGTGCTGTTACATCCGAGGGCATTGCACAAGAAAACGATTTCCTATGTGACAGAATCTAGAACAAGGGGACATAATCTTAAAATTCGAAAAAGGTCATTCAAGAGCAAAATCTGATAGCACTTTTTTCATGTATTGGGGAACAGAACATTATAACATAGAACAGTACAGCACAGGAATATGCTATTCGGTCCATCCTTGTCTGCACCATCCATGGTGCCATTCTAAACTAATCCTATTTGCCTGCACAAGGTCCATACCCTCTATTCCCTGTCAGTTCATGTGTCTGTCTAAATACCTCTTAAATGTTGCTATTGTATCTGCTTCTACCACCTCCCCTGGCAGGATGTTCCAGGCACCTACCACCCTCTGTATAAAAAAAACTTGCCACTTGCCTCACACATCTCCTTTAAACTTTCCCCCCTCACCTTAAACACATGCTACCTAGTACTTGAAAATGACTATCCACCCTATCCATACCTCTCAATTTTATATACTTCTATCAGGTCGTCCCTTATCTTCTGCCACCCTAGTGAAAATAATCTGAGTTTCTCCAGCCTCTCCTATAGATAAACCTGGAACTCTCTTCTCAAAGGCTGTGATTCCGGGGCAATTACAGCTTTCAAGACTGGCATAGTTAGATTTTTATTAGGCTAAGGTGTCAAGCAATATGGAGCAAATTGGGGAGATATACAAAGATAAGGCAGAGATTAGCCACTATCTAACTGAACAGCAAAAGAAAATACTCAAAGGCTACTTCTGTTCATTGTGATTCTGTGAAATTGTATATCCTGGGATTAAAAAAGAATTTATTTTTGATCTGAAAAGGATACTGTGCTTTTCTGTGCTGCCTGGATTCTTCTCCAAAGTTTCCAAAGGTAGATTGGAATACTTTGTAGTTAGGCCAGTTATAAATTAAAAGCTGCCTTACTTCATACAGAAATAAACTGACTAAGCAAAGTCCAACTGAGTGACTACTTCCCTCAAAAAAAAAGAAAATTAATGGACCACATGTCCGGTCCCTTTTTCGGCTAACCTATTTCTTTTTAGCATTTACTTCCACACTACACATAATGCAAAACTTGACCTCCAACATTTTAAGGTTCTAGCTCCAAGATCAAGGCCATTAATCCTTTGTTCAAATTTTACTGGTTCCCCATGAGTGCCGTTTTTCCTTTCTTCTTGCCTTTGTAATCAGGGAAGAATTTTGATGTTGATTTCCTCCCTTACACCACTAATTCATCAATGGAGATATCAATAAAAGCAACTGCCATACAAAGCTCTCCTTGGGTGTAGATTTAGGTATTTTCGTGCCTTTGGTCATAAGTTATTCCTCATTTCTATGATGCTCTAAGAACAACAAGATGGCCATAATATACCTGCAGCATGTTTCCTGAAGGCATCCTACATTTTTGCAGTAATTTCCATACATGTTTTCCCATAACTGGAAGAGGAGACAGTGGCATATTGATAATGTCACTGGACTAGTGCTCCAGAGGCACAAGCTAAATCCTACAAAGGCAATTGGTGGTATTTAGAATCAACAAAACCTGCAATTGAAAGCTAATTTCAGTAATGAAACTATTACCAATTGTCATTAAAAACTCACCCAATTCACTAATGTTCTTTAGGGTTGGAAATCTGCTGTCCTTTCCAGGTCTGACCCACATGTGACTCCAGGCTCAAAGCTTTCTGGTTGACTCTTAACTGCTCTCATGGGTAATTACAATGGGCAACATATGCTGACTTTTGCAGCTATGCCAATAGCCCATGGAAGAATAAAGAAAAACCCAAATCTGGTCTTCCTGGCAAAAATACAGCATTATTCACAAACACATTTTAAAAATCAAAAATGCAATATCGTATAATTTTATTTTCCAACTTCAAACAAAATTAAAATTTGAGTGAGTAAGTCTATGATAAATCATTGCAAACCAACATAACATGTTGGCCAGTACTGGACAAAGTATTCTGAATGAGATCTGATAATTGCTCTCTAAATACACCAACTTAATAACTGTTTTGATTATGTATCCATAAATTCAACTTTTTTTTTATATTAGAAGTGATTAATCTACTCTTGGTCATTAAGCCATGTGAAAGTTTATGCATATTAGTTATATTTCCTTCATTGTGGATCATGTTAGTCACTATTTCCTCCAATATGTATTAATGTATACTTTTTGGTATTTCATTTGGTTTTACCTTTCCAACTGTATAACAGATCTTTCTCCAACAGTGTTTCTTATTTTCATTTTTGAAGGACTCCTTTTCAAATGATTAACTCACCACAGATCAGCCACCAAAGTTGTAAACTACATACTATCCTTAATATGTAAGCGCTGCATTTGTTTTAGTACTTTTAAGGAAACAGGTAGTTATGCTCATAATTTAGTGAGCTGGCAGTTCTCTCTGCAGAATCTGTCTTGGCAAGGACACAAAGAAAGCTGGAGCAAGGGCAAGGTGCAGAAGAATGGCAGGGATTAGCTGGTTAGCAAACTGGCCTAAACTGGTTCTGTAATTTCAAGATGGTAGATTTATTTAAATTTCAGAATTACAAACAATAGGTTAGCTATAGTGGCACAAAATGCAGTGAAGTAGTCAGTAATTTTGGTAAGGGAGGTATACTTTTGTCAGCCTCCAAAATGGCTTAGCTGCAATAGTTAGAGATGGCCTTGGTTCAAGAGATTCAAGATGTACAGTCACAAGGGTCACCGGACCTGAAACATTAACTCTTTTCCTTCACAGATGCTGCCAGACCTGCTGAGCTTCTCCAGCAACTTTGTTTTTGTTCCTGATTTACAGCATCCGCAGTCCTTTCGGGTTTTTTTAAGATGTACAGTCAATTTGGTTGGAGATGAGAAACAGTGGGTGAAAGATTTAGATTTAGATTTATTGTCACATGTATATAAAAATACAGTGAAAATTGTTTTTTGTGTGTTAAACACAATGTGTTGCCAAGCTCTGGCGCCATCTTGAAACACTGAATATAATGCAAGATTTTACTGCAATAGAGTTCATCTTTCTGTCTTCTTTTTACACCTCCTCCACTGTTCCCTCAGATGCTGCTTGACATCGGCCATAGTCTCTGTATTGGGCTCCAGGGTTTCGATTACAGGCCTGCATCTGCCATCGCCATTACCACAACCACAGAATCCGAGCTGGAGCCATGGGCTTGGTTTCATAGCTCCTGTTCCCCATCCAACACTCCTCCAGACAATGCCGCCGGATATCTGATGCTGGAGTCCTGGCTCCAGGCTCTTCTACTGTCGATGCTGCAGGCCCTGTTATGGTAACCACAATGGGAGACGAAGCATGCAACAATAAATACCAGGTGCTTGAGATCAAAAGATAGGAATTGGGCGACTTTGATCAACACATAAAGTGGGAAAATTGGCAATGGTAGTTTAGATGAGACGTTTTCAAGATCATTTGTTACAGCAAAAAATTCTGGAGGTGGCTCACAAGGTAGTGAATGCATTGGTGTTAATTTTCCAAAATTCTCTTGATTCTGGAAAGGTTCCATCAGACTGGAAAGCAGCAGTTATAATCCTTCTATTCAAGAGGGATGGGAGGCAGGTAACATGAAACTATAGGCCAGTTAGCTTGATGTCTGTTATGAAGTAAGTGTTGGAATTGATCATTAGAGTAATTATAGCTGTGCACTTAGCAATAGTCAAGATAATGTGGCAGAGTGAAAGGGAGATCATGTTTAACCAGTTTATTTGAGTTCTTTGAAGGAGCGACATGTGCTGTGGACAAAAAGGAGCCTGATGACTTACTGTACTTGGATTTCCGGAAGGCATCTGACAGGGTGCCACATAAAAGGTTTTGTGCAATGCAAGTATTCATGATGCAGGGGGCAACATACCAGCACAGGTAGAGGATTGACTGGGTGCAGAATACAGAGCATGCAAAAACGTGTCTTTGTGTGATTGGTAGGAAGTATCAGTGGGATTTCAAAAGGTCTCTGCTGAGGTCTCAATATTTTACAATTTACATCAATGACTTAGATGAGGAGCAAAAGGCATAGTAGCTAAATATGCAGATGACAACAAGGAACATATGCTATAAAGAGGATATATTGTAGTTGTAGATATAGATAGATTGGATGAACAGGCAAAAATGTGGCAGATGGATAATAATGTAAGAAAAATCTGAAGTTGTTTACTTTGGCAGGAAGCATTTTAAAAAATAGAGTATTACTGAAACTGTGAACAATGTAGAATTCTGTAGTTTAGAAGGATACAGATGTTCTAGCACGAGTCACAACAAATAGTTAAAAGGCTAACGGATATTGTCCTTTATTACTAGAGGAAATTTAACACGAAAGTAAGGATTGCTCTGCTTCAGTTATACAGATGAGAACACATCTCAAATAACATGTACAGTTTTAGTCTCCTTATTTAAAGAAGGATGTAAATGCGTGGGGGGGCTGAAATGAGGTTAACTAGATTGATATCTACCCTGTCTACCCCTCTAAAAAAGGTGTACATTTCTATGAGATTGCCTCTCATTCTTCTAAAGTCTTGAGAATACAGACCTGGTCTCTTCATAGGCCAGTCCCACCATTCTAGGAATCAGTCTGGTTAACCTTTGCTGCATTTCCTTTACAGGATTTGGATATAAATATAGTCATCCTTAGGCAAAGAAACTAGACTGCCCATAACACTCAGGTGTGGTCTCACTAGACTTACTTATTCTGATACTCGAATTCTTTTGCAATGAAAGTGAACACACTTTTTGCGTTGCAAATTTCTTGCTGCAGCTACAGGTTAGCTTTTACTGACATATGAACAATGACATCTAGGTCCCTTTGGACATCAACACTTTTCACTAGCTCACCATTTAAGAATTATTCTGCATCTTTGTTCGCCCAACCAAAGTGGACAACCTCTCACTTATCCACATTATATCCTGCCATGCTTTTGCTCATTTGCTGAACCTGTCGAAATCTCCTTGAAGGCTCTCGTTATTCTTCTCACAACTCATATTCCCACCGAGTTTTGTATCATTTCCAAACTTGGAAATACAACAATACCCAGATCTAAATCATTGATATACATTGTGAACAGCTGGGGTCCAAGGAAAGACATTTGCGTTTACCATTAGTCACAGGCTGCCAACCTGAGAATAACCCATTTATTCCTACTCTCAGTTTTCTGCCTATTAACAAATTCTCAATCTATGCCAGTGTATTACCACCACTTCAGTGCGCTTTAATGTTGTTTACTATTCTCCTCTGTGGATCTTTAAGAAAAATCTTCAGAAAATCCAAATACACCACATTCACAGGCATCCCCTTCAATGGCTCTGCTAGTAACATCGTCAAAAATGTTATCTGGCTTGTCAAACATGATTCTCGCTTCATAAATTCATGTTAACTCTATCCCAATCAAACACTTACTTTCTAAAATCTAGCCATCACATCTTTTATAGTAGATTCTAGTATCATTCTAGTATCATCTTGTGGGGCAGTGATTGAGTCCCCTACTTCCGAAGGTGTGTAATAACATCTCTGAAAAGGTCAATAAAGTAATATCAAGAGTCTAGTACTTTCCTTTCTATGCGCCGAGTCTGTAGTTCACTGTTTTCTCTCCCCCTCCTTCTTAAAATCGTGGGATCACATTTGCAATCTTTCATTCTGCAGGCATCACTGCAGAAATAACAGAATTTTGAAAGATGATCACGAATGCATTCCCCATCTCTGTAGCCATCTGTTTCAGCATTCTAGGGTAAAGATCATCAAGTTCTGGAGATTTGTCAGTTTTCAGTTTCATTTATTTCTCTTTTTTTTAACTAATTAATTTATTTCAATTTCATATTCTCACTAGTCCCTGGGATCTTAATTATCTGAGGGAGACTTTATTTGACTTCCTCTGTGAAGAGATATACAAATCACTGCCATTTCCTCTGCCATTTCTCTATTTCCTATTATGAATTATCCTGTCTCTGCCTGTAATGGATCTACATTTGTCTTTGCTAATCTTTTCCTTTTTGCATACCTTACATAGGAGCTTTATTTTATACTCAAAAGACTCATCCCCAGAACATCTGGACAACAAAGACACCTACGTCAGACTCCTGCTTGTTGACTAAAGCTCCGCCTTCAACACCATTATCCCCTCCAGACTGATCTCAAAACTGCGTGACCTTGATCTCAGCTCCATCCTCTGCAACTGGATCCTCAGCTTTCTGATCCATAGGCCACAGTCAGTGAGGATAGGAAACTGCACATCCTCCACAATAATACTCAACACTGAGCCCCCAAGGATGCGTCCTCAGCCCCCTACTGTATGCCCTGTACACCTGCGACTGTGTTACCAAATTCCGAATGAATGACATCTACAAGTTAGTTGATGACACCACCATAGTGGGACGAATATCTAACACCGACGAGTCAAAATATAGAAGGGAGATAGAGGGCTTGGCAACATGGTGCAATGAAAACAATCTGTCTCTCAATGTTGGCAAAACTAAAGATCTGATCATTGACTTCAGAAAGAAAGGAGGAGATCACGCCCCCATCTACAATGGAACTGAGGTTGAAAGAGTGAAGAGCATCAAGTTCCACAGAGTGACAATAACTGACAGCATGTCCTGGACTTCCCACATAGATGGGACAGTCAAGAAGGCACAACAACGCCGCTTCTTCCTCAGGTGGCTCAGGAAATTTGGCATGTCCATAAGGTCTGTCACCAGCTTCTACAAATGCATCATTGAAAGCATACTGTCCGGATGCATAACGGACTGGTATGGCAACTGCTCTGCCCAGGACTGTAAGAAACTACAGAAGGTGGTGTGCACAACCCAGACCATCACGGAAGCCAACCTTCCATCCATGGACTGTACTTACACGGCTCGCTGCCGTGGAAAAGTGGCAAACGTCATCAAAGACCCATCGCACCCTGGTAATGACCTCCTACAACCTCTTCCGTCAGGCAGAAGATACAGAAACCTGAACACACACGAGCAGGTTCAGGAACAGCTTCTTTCCAGCCGTATCAGACTGTTGAATAGGCTATAGCCTCAAATAATGTAACCTAGAATGTAACCTGTATGCCTCTAAGTCTTTTTGATCTGTACATCCTTTGCTTGCTGTGATCTGCCTGTACTGCTCGTGAACAAAGCTTTTCACTGTATTTCAGTACACGTGACAATAAATCATTCAATCAATATAAGGGGTCACACATACTTCTTTTTCGGACTATAAGTTGGAATGGAAGTCGGATTGCTACGTAGCCAAAATACAGATGGAAAAATCAAGCTGTGCACATTCTTAGCAATACAAGGCAGTATTGCTGTTGGAGCAGTGAGAATGATACACTATTGAGTCAGACCAGTATAAGGGGCTTTTGAGTTAATGAGAAATGGCCTAACATCAGTCCTCGGATTGGTCCAACAGCAATTTGTTACAAATCTGTCAGTGGAGAGCCACGTTCTTTTGGTTGAAAGAAAAGGCAGAAAAACCAAGAAATTTAAAAGACAGAATTCTAATACAAGGAAAGACTTAGAGTCATAGAGTCGTAGAGTCACACAGCACAGAAACATAGCCTTCAGTCCAACGCGTCCGTGCCAACTATACAGTCATAGGGTTATACAGCATGGAAGCAGACCCTTCGGTCCAACTCATCTGCACTGACCAGATATCCTAAACTGATCTAGTCCCATTTTCCAGCATTTGGCCCATATCCCTCTAAACTCTTCCTAATCATCCAGATGCCTTTTAAATGTTGTAACTGTACCTGCCTCCACCACCTCCTCTGGCAGCTCAAGTTTCCCAAACTAAACTAGTCCCACTTGCCTGCATTTGGCTCATGTTCCTCTAACGTTTGTTATCATGTACCTGTCCAAGCATCTTTAAATGTTGTAACTGTACCTGCTTCTACCACTTCCTCTGGCAGTTCATTCCATATACAAACCACATTCTGTGTGAAAATGTTGCCCTCAAGTCCCTTTTAAATCTTTCCCCGCTAATCTCAAAAATAATCCCTCCAACTTTGAACTCTCCCTACCCTAGGAAAAAGACCTTTGCTATTCACCTTATTTGTGGCCCTCATGATTTTATAAACATCTGTAAAGTCATCCCTCAATCTCCTACGCTCTAGTGAAAAAAGTCCCAACGTATCCAGCCCCGCCTTATAACTCATACCCTCCAATCCCGCCAACATCCTTGTAAATTTTTTCTCAATTCTCTCTGATTTAGTAATATTCTTCCTATAGTATGGTGACCAGAACTGTACACAGTACTCCAAAGTGGCCTCATCAACGTCCTCAACACGTACAACATCAACATGACATCCCAACTCCTATACTCAATGGTCTGAGCAATGAAGGCAAGCATGCTAAACACCTTTTGAACCACCCTGTCTACTTGTGATGTAACTTTCAAAGAACTATGTATCTGAACCCCTAGGTCTCTCTGTTTGACAACACTACCCAGGGCCACTACCATTAACTGTATAGGTCCTGCCCTTGTTTGTGTTACCAAATTGTAATACCTTGCATTTATCCAAATTAAACTCCATCTGTCACTCCTCAACCTGTTGGCCCAATTGATCAAGATCCTTTAGTAATCCTAGATAACCTGCTTCGTTATCTACCAAACCACCAATTTTGGTGTCATCTGCAAATTTACTAACCATGCCTCCTAAATTCTCATCTGAATTGTTTGTATAAATGACAAACAACAGTGGACCCAGCATAATCCCCGCAGAATACCGCTGGCCACAGGCCTCCAATCCAAAAAACAACCTTCCACCACCATCTTCTGTCTCCTAACATCAAGCCAATTTTGCATCCAATTGGCAAGCTCTCGTTGAATCTCATGTCATCTAACTTTATTAACCAGTCTACCATGCGGAACCTTGTCAAAGGCTTTACTAAAATCCAAGCCCTAACACTATGGCAGTTCCAGTCTATCTTTGAAAAGTTAAAATGTGCTACTAGCACATACCTATTATTATTACACTTAACTGAGATCTCTACATATTTGCTCCTCAGTTTCCCACTCACTATTGGAGAGCCTGTAGTACAATCCTATCAAGGTGATCATCTCCTTCTTATTTCTGTCTCATTTCATGTGTTACTGAAACCTTTGCTCATACTGTTATTCCATCAGACTTGACTGTTTCAATGCATACCTGACCACCTCCCAACTTCCACCATCCAAATCTCAGCAGCCTTTATCTTAACTCACCAGGCATGCTGACCACATTGGCTTTCAGTCCATCATTTCCTCATATGAAAAATTATTATTCCTATATTCTAATCCCTTCTTTACCTCAACCATCCCTACTGTTACCCTTCTCTAATCATACAATTCTCCCAAACGTTTGCCATTCTAACATCGTGCAAATTCATTATTTTAATTGGTCCATCGATGGTGGCCAACATTCAGTAATCTAGACTCGAATTCTTTCGCAATTGCAATAAGTATGCAGATAATTGGGCCCCAATGTTCCACAAGCTGTTACAAAATGTGTAATATCACAACTAAACCACTAAAATGATTAATTTGCCTGACTGACATTTATTCGGGACAAAAGCAATTCACACCAGGTTTCCTCATTAACAGAAAATCACTATTTGTTCTAAAGTCTAAAACTTCTGAGTCTCTTAATTCCTTTAAGATCTACCTTTTTGTCCAAACCTTTGTTCACCCGTCCTAATGACTGCAGTGATTCAGTGTCCAAGTCTGTCTGCATATCTTCTATATAGTGCCTTTTACTCTATTAAACACTTTACTGGATTTTTGTTCTGGCTATACATTCCAATATTTTGTGTGTATTTTTCAGTTTTGGAAAAAAAAGCAGAAAAGCTAGAGACTTCTGCCTCATGGCAAAGTGGGTTCAATCATGGCTTAGTTAGACAACAGATATCACAGAGTAGTTCCAGTCAAGCTACAGTGGATGCATGAGGATGATGCCAGATAAGTGACTGTGATTTACCACAACAGCAAATCACCCGGCAGGAGTAGCTACAAGCACTGAAGACAGAGAGAGCCAAACCTGAACAAAGGTTTTCAGCCAACTTTTCACAGATCTCTTCCTTGTTCAATGAGCTCAAAAATGTTGCCACTTAATATGTAATCTACATTCTCATTTCTTTTACTGAATTACATTCTTTGCACTTATCTGTATTTAATTCTGTCTGCCTCCTCTTCATCCATTGAGTAAACCTCTCATGATCCTATCAGATATCAGCATACATTAGACTCAGATATCCAGGAGATAAATTCAGTAAATTTGGGGCCAGGAAAGCACTGAGTCCTTTGTAATGGTGATGCTATGATACATTTTGATAATCACAATCTCTACAATGGTCTAAGAAATTCAAAGACCTAATAACAATTAAGTGAATGCTAGATTGTTCTTGATAACTAATAATCTTATGATAACAATCACAAAGAATACAAGGCTTTCCATAACCAATTCATAACCACAGAGATCCACAACAGCTAGTCCCAATTGAAAAAAACAATCAAATGAGTATCTCTGGCCCATTTCAACTCTATTTTGATTTAGTCCACTCCCTCTCTCCCTAACTTTCCTTCACCTTTGATGGTTTGCATTGTCTTTAACAGTCTTTGCACTTAAATTATTCAATTGGAAACACGGGTGATTTACTGGTGATGATTAATAGATGACAGGAATACCACGGGTGATTTGGTGATGGATTAAGAAAAAAGGTCAGTTCTACGTAAAGAGCATTTCTGGGTGCACACTTTTATGACGACTTTCTAGACAGCCCAAGCAAATTTACTTTTCTACCAGGGCATTACAGCATGAAGTTTGATTACTGTTCATATCACATTTGCGAAAACGTTTTGTTTATGTTCTAAGAGGATAGGAGGAACGAGTAAGGGATTTGATTTTCCCCTTCTACATGCATCTCTTATTGCAGTACAGTTCTTTTTGTGCCAGCAGTCCTCTAGAACCATGCCCAAAAGACTATTCTTAATGTATCAGCCTAAGTGTTAGTTATTAAGATAGACTGGATAGTCAGGGGTTGTTTTATTTGAAACAGAAGAGATTGAGGCAGGGAATGATTGAGATGTATAAAAAGCAGGGTAGGTAGAGGAGATATTTCCCCTTCGTTGATGCATCAATGTTTAGGGGGCATAGATTCAAGGTACGGGGCAGCCGGTTTAGAAAGGATGAGAGGACCATTTTTTCACACAGAGAGTGATGGGAATCTGGAACTAACTGCCTGAAATTGTGGTAGAGGCAGAAACCCTCATAACACCTAAAAAGTACTTTGATGCGTACTCACAATGATAAGGCATACAAAGCTATGGGCAAAATGCTGGAAAATGGGGTTAGAATAGTTAAGTGCTTGTTTTTGACCGGTATAGACTTGATGGGTCAAAGGGCCTTTTTCTGCGCTGCGGACCTCCATGACTCTATAATTCTAAATGGTCAGAGATGTAATTCCATTTGGCTAGAGAGGACATTACAGATGAACATTATTCTGTTTTCAGATCATGTCCAATAGATGGTATCAGTTAGATAAGGAGCAGGAATTTGTTATATCCTCTTTCCTATTCCAGGTGTGTTGAAGCCAACTGGAGCAGCCATATAGATGGACTACCTTTAATAAGAAAAATAATGCTTTGTAGAGTCCACTTCTTTTTGTCCGTGGACTATAAAATAGGAAAAGATACTGCTTAAAACCAAGGAAACGAAGATGCTTGCAGTTTTAAAACTGAGTGTCTGAAACACATTGTGGGTTGTATTGACAATGTCGCCTTATTCAAGCAGTGAGGGAGAATTCTAGATAGTTTGGGCACTGCCTGGGTGTGTTCAAGGCAATTTTGTCCAGAGACAGTTTTTTTTCCCTTTTTTTTAACACCCAGAAATGCTCTTTACATAGAACTGACCTATTTTCTTAATCCATCACCAAATCACCTGTGGTGTTCTTGTCATCTATTAACCATCACCAGTAAATCACCCGTGTTTCCAATTGAATTATTTAAGTGCAAAGACTGTTAAAGACAATGCAAACCATCAAAGGTGAAGGAAAGTTAGGGAGAGAGGGAGTGGACTAAATCAAAATGGAGTTGAAATGGACCAGAGACACTCATTTGATTGTTTTTTTCAATTGGGACTAGCTGTTGTGGACACAGGAGGAATCAGCATAGTGACACCAATTTATTGGTTCCTGGGCAGGTGACCGTAGCCTGTGCATGTCGTCATTAAGCAGAAGCTTCTCGGCTGCAAAGAGAAAGCACCTCAATCTCTTTTTCTTCCTCATGTGTGGAGAAGTAACAGTTAAATTCCTGGCAGATATTCTCACTCATCATTTCCCTGTAAGCTGCTCTCTCTCTGAAAATTCCCTGCTTAAAAAGGGAAAAAAATAAAAACATCTTCAAAGTCATTAAAAGGGTAAATACTCAAACAGTGAATGAAAGACTGGGAATCAGTGCAACCACAGCCTCTCATCATTAGCAAAGAATTGGAAGGAATCAAAAGAAAGCTGAAAGAAAACAACTTGTCAACGTTCATGACCCGGCTAAGTGCCAGACTGTGCTTCTGATATTTTCTCCCAATATACTCATAATACTTGCATCGAACATCAAAAAGTTATCTCTGCGTTCTCTCCACAAGTGCCACTAGACCTGCTGAGTTTCTCCAGTAATTTCTGTTTTTGTATTAAAATACTTGTGCCTTGTCGCTTTGTTAGTGTATCAGAATTTTAAAAAGGGGTAGTTTATGTTAAGAGTTATAAGTTAGTAATTCATGTTTCTTTCTTGCCATTGGTTAAAAAATTTGATTACAATAAAGTATTTTTTGTTAATGAAAAAAATACGGTGTGTGTATTCTTTGAACCAGAATTCATTAGTTAGATAAAATTGTGCAATTCAATCAGATTTTCCACATTTGTGATAACTCTGGGAATAGTGGGGCTTCATTTGCAGCACACTATCTGAGTAGTGACACCACGCATTGAAAATAATGTGTTCTTAAATGTAAGTTTATCATAGGCACTAGTGTGATATCTGGCCTACTCATCAGAGCTGCGATCACTAAATCACATTGATGGCCTATTAAGCAACAACTTGATTTTAAAATGCTCAACCTTGTTTTCAAGTCGTTCAACAGCCACACACTCTATCAATGTGATTGCCATCAGCCCCATAACGTTCTGTGGTATCTACATGCATCTAAGTCCGGCCTCTTGTACATTCCCAGTTTCAATCACTCGTCCATACCTTTTGATGCCCACATCAGAAGCTCAGAAATTCCCTTCCTAAACTGCCTGGCCTCTCCTGTTCTTCAAGATGCTATTTGAAATCTCTCAATTTGATCAAGCATTTGATTATCTGCTCAAATACTTCTTATCACCTTATGTTTTCAATTTTGCTTCATTATATCATTATGAATGACTTTTCTCTATAATGTCCTCATGAAGCTCTTTGGAACTGTTTATTACATTAAAGGCAATTTATGAATACAATTTGTTGTTAGATGAGCAGAGGCCGATAGGATTCACATAATGTTACATATGGGCAGTCTTTGTGATTGCACTGATATGTTATTAGAAGATCACCTCGGGATCATTTGTTTTTAAATTGCAAAAATATACTTTATTCAAAAAAGTCTTTATGTACATACACAGGCACTTGAGCAGTTCTGTACAGTCTTTGCGTATCAAGAAAAACAAACTGTGGATTTGACATTCCCTGCAGTTGCAAAGGCCAAAGGTATTTCTTACTTATGCACAATCTACATACATCTGAGGCAACAAGAGGGTCTGACAACTGAATAAACCCCCATTGCACTTTGGCAGAAAGAAATTAGACAGTGGTCTTTCCCCACTTGCCTTGGCAGCAGCTGCCCAAGCTTTTGTGCATTCCTCAGCACATAATCCTGAACCTTGTAATGTGCTAGCTCAACACTCAGTCGAGATCTACTCTTTGTAGTGGAAGACCAACAAGTTTCACCAAGCTGATGGTCTTCCAAGCACAGTTGATGTTTGTTTCATTGTGTGTCTGGGGGAATAGACGGTAGAGCACAGAGTCCTGCATCATGGAGTTGCTCAGGGCAAGCCTTGACAAAAAGAACTGGATCTGTTTCCACACCTTCTTTGCATAGGGTCATTCCAGAACGAGGCGTGTGATAGTCTTTTCCTCTCCGCAGCCACTCGAGGGCAGCATGTGGTGCACAGAGAGTCCAGGCATACATGAAGGACGTCACACATAGTGCCCTTCTCACCACCAGCCAAGCTATGCTTTGGTGCCTGGCGGAAAGTTCTGACAACAAGGCTATTCTGCCAAATGATCTGGACAGTCTGCTCAGGGCACCACATGGCAGGATCAGCGTACTCCTTTACTTGCAGGATTACAAGAATGCTATGTGCTGACCACTGCCTGATGGAATGGTGGTCAAAGATGTTTTCCTTTACAAATTTTTCCATGAGGGACAGGTGATATGGAAATGATCCAACTACTTGGAGCATTCTGCGGCAACGAACCCAGACTCATCCTCTGTAACAAAAACCAAAAGAACTGCGGATGCTGTAAATCAAGAACAAAAACAAAGTTGCTGGAAAAGCTCAGCAGGTCTGGCAGCATCTGTGGAGGAGAAAACAAAATTAATGTTTTGGGTCCGGTGACCCTTCCTCAGAACCCTTCCTGCAATCCGACCCCACCACCAAAGACATTTTTCCCTCCCTACCCTTATCTGCTTTCCGGAGTGACCACTCTCTCCGTGACTCCCTTGTCCGCTCCACACTCCCCTCCAGCCCCACCACACCCGGCACTTTTCCCTGCAACCGCAGGAAGTGCTACACCTGCCCCTACACCTCCCCCCTCACCCCCATCCCAGGCCCCAAGAAGACTTTCCACATCAAGCAGATGTTCACCTGCACATCTGCTAATGTGGTATACTGCATCCGCTGTTCCCGTTGTGGCCTCCTCTACATCGGCGAAACCAAGCAGAGGCTTGGGGACCGCTTTGCAGAACACCTACGCTCGGTTCGCACTAAACAACTGCACCTCCCAGTCACGAACCAGTTCAACTCCCCCTCCCATTCCTCAGACGACATGTCCATCCTGGGCCTCCTGCAGTGCCACAACGATGCCACCCGAAGATTGCAGGAACAGCAACTCATATTCCGCTTGGGAACCCTGCAGCCCAATGGTATCAATGTGGACTTCACAAGCTTCAAAATCTCCCCTCCCCCTACCGCATCCCAAAACCAGTCCAGCTCATCCCCGCCTCCCTAACCTGTCCTTCCTCCCACCTATCCCCTCCTTCCACCTCAAGCCCCACCCCGATCTCTTACCTACTAACCTCATCCCGCCCCCTTGACCTGTCCATCCTCCCTGGACTGACCTATCTCCTCCCTACCTCCCCACCTATACTCACCTTTACTGGCTCCATCCCCGCCTCTTTGACCTGTCTCCTCTCCACCTATCTTCTCCTCCATCCATCTTCTATCCGCCTCCCCCTCTCTCCCTATACATTTCAGAACCCACTTCCCCTCCCCCACTTCTGAAGAAGGGTCTAGGCCCGAAACGTCAGCCTTCCTGCTCCTCTGATGCTGCTTGACCTGCTGTGTTCATCCAGCTCTGCACCTTGTTATCTCAGATTCTCCAGCATCTGCAGTTCCTACTATCTCTCATCCTCTGTAACATTGGGTTCAGGTAGAACCTCAGTACATAGTGACACGTGGTGTTGGCGTACCACAGGTCTACTCACAGCTTGATGCAGCCACACACAAAGGTCAAATATGACAACAACTGTGCAAACAGTCTGGGGTTTGGCCTCTGAACAGAAAGAGACTAGGAAGAGAATGACTTTACTATCCCATTAGAAATGTGAGATAAATTCCCAGCATACGTATTTTAGCTCTTTCACTGTACTGTGGAGAATGTTTGAGTGGCCTAGTTATCGTGTATTTAAAAATTAATGGATCGTGATAAACAGCATTCTCATGCACATGGGTTGAGCACAAAATATTAACTGTCTAAAATTTGGGATGTGAGCTCAACTTGTATTTGATTAGCAGAGATCTGATCTACTTATTAGACGATCCAGATTTTTCGTGATTACTTTAAACCACAGGCAGTTTGTGATCTTGGAAGCAACATGAACAAAACGATTTCATGTTTATCTGACGAGGTAAATGACATCGGCTTGACACGGAAAGTCGAAGAAAGTTTGCAGCATCCCTACCTCTGGCACTGACAATGTCAGAGCGGCGAACATTGACGATAAGCCTTCTTTTCAAAACCTTTCCTCCCTCAATACGTGTTGCGTAATCTACCATCGAATTGCGGACAGAGTTTCGCCCAAAACTGGATTTTAAAAGGGAAACGGCGCCCATCCGACGGAAACGATTCAGGATTCTCGAAGCATCGCAAGCTCGGCTGACCCCTATTGGCTGATTTGACAGACTGTTGTGCGGGAGGGGGAGGCCGCAGCGGCTGCGCGTGCGCGTTACGTCACATAGGGCCGCTCGCCAGCAGCACCGAGGTTTTGGATGGGGAGGTGGGGGAAAGGGGAGTACCATGTAGGCATGGACCTTCGGGATCCACGATCCACGGCCCGCCCACCCCTTTCTTCCAACAAAGTGCAGGGCTGGATGAACACAGCAGGCCAAGCAGCATCATAGGAGCAGAGAGGCTGACGTTTCGGGCCTAGACCCTTCATCAGAAAAGGGGGAGGGGAAGGGGGTTTTGAAATAAATAGGGAGAGAGTGGGAGGCGGATAGAAGAGGGATAGAGGAGAGGAAACAAACAGGTCGAAGAGGCGGGGATGGGGCCAGGAAAGGTGAGTGTAGGTAGGGAGTTAGGAAGGGGATAGGTCAGTCCAGGGAGGACGGACAGGTCAAGGGGGTGGGATGAGGTTGGTCGGTAGGAGATGGAGGTGCGGCTTGGGGTGGGAGGAGGGGATAGGTGGGAGGAAGAACAGGTTAGGGAGGCAGGGACGAGTTGGACTGGTTTTGGGATGCGGTGGGGGGAGGGGAGATTTTGAAACTTGTGAAATCCACATTGATACCATTGGGCTGCAGGGTTCCCAAGCGGAATATGAGTTGCTGTTCCTGCAACCTTCGGGTGGCATCGTTGTGGCACTGCAGGAGGCCCAGGATGGACATGTCGTCTGAGGAATGGGAGGGGGAGTTGAA